>NW_025999990.1:46180334-46196547 GCF_001458135.2 Marmota marmota marmota | reverse complement strand
AAAGGGGAGGGGAGGGGAGGAGAGGGGAGGGGAGGGAAGGGAAAAAAATTATCAAAATACGATGATTAGTTGAAGCATTGAACTTACTAAATAATACAATCTTGAGTCTGGGGTCATGGCTTAGGGGTAGAGCGCTTGCCTAGCATGTGTGAGGCATTGGGTTCGATCATCAGCATCACATAAAAATAAATTAAATAAAGGCATGTGTCCCACAACAACTAAAAAAATATTTAAAAAAAAATAATACAATCTAAATTAGCATCCTAAATATTAGATCCAAAGTACTGAGTTTCTACACCAGGTTATCTCACCCAATAGATGATGACATTGAAACTGTCTGGAGAGAATAAAGCATTGCAGTAAATCACACAGACAAATTCTGTCAGCAGGAGATCTCCAGACTTGGTGGTGGTCACTCTGAGGCCCAAGCTCTTTTCATTATCCCGAGCCTCTTCTTACATTGCTGAAACATGAGCTCTAATACTGAAAACCAAAACTCCTAGGAAAGTTTGTACTTTCTCTGACCTTTCTGTGTCCCTTTATGTCTGGATATTGAAAAACAGCATGGCTGCTAAAGAATCCAACTCCCCCTTAGGTACAAGGCAAGTCCTGTGTTAGCTCTCAACTGACAGAGGATATGTCACAGAAAGAATAACAAATGGACCTGGAAACTCTCATCATCCCTTTTAATTTATCTTAAAATTCTTCACCAAGTTTATTTCTAGAGAAGATTAGACTTTAAAGTTATTAAAAATTGTAAAATTCGGGGCTGGGGTTTGTAGCTCAGTGGCAGAGCGCTTGCCTTGCACATGTGAGGCACTGGATTCAATCCTCAGCACCACATAAAAAAAGAAAGAAAGAAAGAAAATAAAGGGTTTTTTTTAATGTAAAATTCAAGACACACATAGCTATTCTGTGTCATTAGTAAGGTTATCAGACAGTTTTTTTCTGCTTAACTGTTTTATAAAATAAACTTCAGAAATACATAGAAAAGTAAAAGAAAAAAATAGTTAATGAGGCTGCTTTGTGGTATTTCCTATTAGGGATTTGATGATAGTTCAAATTCCATTTTGTTTATGAAAAAAGAAAAAACAAAAAACTAAGGCCCAGAAAGGTTAAGTGATTCATTAATGAAAGTGATAGGACTGAAATAGACCCTTTTAGAGCTGACTTTTTGGGCATGCAAACTGTGCTATCTCACAGGACCACTCTGGAAGGGGACTTGAGCTTGGTTTAATGCTCTGCTATCACCATCTTAATATTGTTAATCATTTTAAATTATTTTTTTAGTTGTAGTTGGACACAATACCTTTTTAATTTTATTTATTTATTTTCACGTGGTGCTGAGGACCAAACCCTCGCACATGCTAGGCAAGCGCTCTACCGCTGAGCCACAACCCCAGCCCTATTGTTAATCATATTATCTTTGAACTTGTGTTTTATACATGAAGTCCCATGGGTCTATGGAGCATGTACATAATTAGAGGACATACACTAAGTGGCAGTGCAGCCACACAGAGGCTCAGGCCCTCAGTGTGGTGGACTGTGGGTAGCACACTCACCAAGGAATGACCCTGACTTTCAGGCATGTATGTGAGCACCTGGGCGGTCTGGGACATGGAGGGTTTTAATATGCTTCTGGGGACCAGGACCTGGCTCAGGTTGGAATTAGCAACAGCAGTGGCACCATCCCCAGAAGCAATGGTGACTAGGCTGTGGCCCCAGAGGAAAGGAGGGATTCTACCGAGGATATAGTATGGACATTCTGCAAATTTATTTACAAAATGTATGCTTTGAGCAACTTCATTTTTAATCAACATAATCAAAGCAATGTCAATCACTCTGCAAAAAAGCCAGCTTCCCTTTCTGTCCCCACAACTCATCTCTATGGAATTTGCATATAGATTAACTCCCCAGCACTGGGACAGAAACAAGCAAGCAATAAACCTTGTCAGTTAAATATTATATATAAAAGCACACATATGGACATTGCAATAACATGCATAAGGCAGTTAGACTTCTTCAAAGACTTTAGAGTCTCTGGTTTTGAGGCTTAGAAATACACATTGAGGTGAGTGGGGTAGTGCACACTATAATCCCAGAAACTTGGGGGGCCGAGGCAGGAGGATCACAAGCTCAAGGCCAGCCTCAGCAACTTAGTGAGGCCCTGTCTCAAAATAAAAAATAAAAAGAGGACAAGGAATGTGATTCAGTGGTAAAGCGCCCCTATTTTCAATCACCAGCACAAAAGACAAGAAAAGAAATTACATTGAATTTAAAGATTCTAGGATTTGATGGAAAGAACATGATTTTCATATGAATTTTGGGTGAACCAATTACACAAGGAGGACAGTTCTAAAGTTTACTTTTCCTTGTAATTAGATACAATAATAGAAAGCATAAACAAGTATTTCAAATTATATAAAAATCACAGATCATTTTTTGATTTCTTATATGCCTGTCTCATGTTAGAGGACATGCCAGAGAAAATATCAAAATGCAATTGTGTGAATTTACATTTAAAATTAAATTCAGAATTATGTGAAACTGATTTGTGTGGAGTTAAATCTTTTTAGAAAAATTGTTTCTCCAGAATCATCAGTTCTAGAGTACTAAGATTTGTATTTTAAAAAAGACTTTCCAAAAGTTAACCCAAAGTTGTCATAGCCTACATTATACTCATTAACTGTTCCAGTAACAGTTAAACCAGCAAAAAAATCCTCTAAATAAAAACTTAATCAAATTCATTAGTGAGCTTGCATTTGCAGAGTGATTGACATTGCTTTGATTATGTTGATTAAAAATGAAGTTGCTCAAAGCATACATTTTGTAAATAAATTTGCAGAAAAGCCATAAATATCTTATCAAGATGACCCATTAGTACTATTGTTTATTGTATATAAAATTATGACACCAAAATATTATTTTTTGCAGTTTGTATGACCCCCTATTATGTTTTATACATAATAAAAAACTCCAAAGCAAAAATCTTATAATTTAATACCTTTTACTGAGTTTTTCCTCTATCTTTGGAACATGGGGGTTGGCAGTTTAATTTTTCTACTGAGCAATGCAAATTATGTGTCTGACCCAGGGTCCTCACCTCTGTCTGGTATTTTTGCTAATGTAAAGATGGCAGACGGTCTTAAAGATCTAGAGACTTCCTCTAAGTGTCAAATAACTTTCAATATAGAAAGGAGAAAAAAGAGGGAGGGAAGAAAAATAGGAATAGAGGGGGGAAATCAATTAATTTGCTTATGTTTTTTTAATTTCTAGGAGCACCTATTTCTCCATCAAAATGGGTGCAAACACACTGGAGTGGAGATCGGGCAACGCTGACATTTTCTCATCTCAACAAAGAAGATGAAGGCCTTTATACAATCCGTGTTCGAATGGGAGAATATTATGAACAATATAGCGCTTATGTCTTTGTTCGAGGTAAGACCTAGCAAAAGGAGTACACCCAACCATATTTAAAACACCAAGTCCCAAATCAATTTATCCAAACATGTTTTTGTAATGATGAGAGAGCCATTTGAAATTTCTTCCAGATTATCTGGAATAGGAGTATTCATTTTAGGTAAAATCAGATCTAGTATAAAAGGTGATCCCTGAAGGCACCAATACACCAGTAACTGGTTCCCAGATCATGGATTTCCCACACCTTCAGTGAGTTTTCTATAAATGATTGAGTAGAGATGCTAAATTCTCATGAAGTAGAAAGCCATCTCAATTTGTAGAAGCTGCCACAAAAGAAGATATGTTATTTTGGAACTCACTGTTTAATATGTATGTCAAGGAGGAAATTTAATATTTCATTGCAGCCCCTTCTTTACGAATTTGGTTTTGATGATCTAGGAAATGAGGTGCCACCTTAATTCTATAACTGTCAATTTGGTGAAGCTTTCTTTTTTTCAGTGGTGTCTTGAATGGATTGGATATATACAAGTGGAATGTGGAATCCTAGCACTTCGGATGACAGTTAACAGTTTGAGGCTGCCAGGGGGTGTTCTGTGTTCTTGAGTGTGATGGTCATTTAGGTACAGCCACAAGAGGAGACACAGGAGAAACTAAGAAAGACAGAGCTTATTGTACTCACAGATTCTAGAAACAGGAGGCACAGCAGGGCCACATAGGAAGGCATCTTGATTGGTCAGGAGGCAGAAGAAGCCGTAGCAAGGAGAGAGCCTAGCCTATGACCTTTATTGTCGTTTCAGGAAAGACAGGGTAGAGCAAGGTGAAGAGTTGAAAATTGGTTACTTTGGTTAATTTTGGTAGGCTCTGAGCTCCAAGGATGGTCTCTTGTTGTCTGGTACCTGGACCAGGGATGCTGAGGGCAGAGAAATTATGCCTCCTTAGATGTATGGACCAGATGGTGGATGTATGGCTCTGGATTGGTTGATTAGCACATCAAAGGCATATTCCTGGCTGCACTCTTTGCTGTCCCTAAACATTGGCTATCCTGGAAGTTTATGAAGATGTCAAAGCATCATAATACACAGAAAAATTAAACTACAAACAACACAGACTTACTAATTTTTATCTCGTATGCACTAGATAGAATCATAAACTCAGAGACATTTTGATCAAATGTCTATTCAGGTGCCCTGAATTGGGGCCCACAGAGACCATAAGGTCTGTGATTAGAACTGTATTTAAATATAATTGATTTCTTTTGTAATCTCATGTATTTCATTCTATGCATTCAAAGGTATTCTTCTCTGAAGGAACTTTTAGGTTTTATCTGCTCATCCAAGCGGTTTGTGGCACAACGATAGTTGGGATTCCCATTCTATCCAACCCCTAATTTTAAGATGCAGAAGCTGAGGTTCAAATAAGTACAGAAATTTACTCAGGAGCAGAAGTAGATCTAGGATACAGGTCTTCTAACACATTACCCAGGATTTTAATTAGGGTACAGGTTAAGTTGCTGAAATGAAACAACAAAAAGTTTATTTCTCTCATGTCTATATGTTTAGAGGTAGGTGGTCATCCAGATGCCTCTGCTCACTGTGGTCTTTCAGTATCTTGGGTCCCATTATTCTATTTTGTCCCACAATGCTGTCCAGGTTCCCATTCCAGCTTACAGAGAGGAAGGGAAAGGAAGTGGAGGGGGAGAGGCAGAGTGGCACACATCACATCTGCTTGTGAACACGGAGTACCAAGCAGCCCCCCACCCTGGGTGTCTAGTCCCTCTAGGGGACCAGGGTGTTCCCAGCTCAGAGGTTCCAATACCAAGAGAAACAGGAAGAGTGATTATTGGGGACACTTAACAGTCTACTCTACCCATCGTGTTAAACAGTAATAAATAATCATTGAAATCTGCTGCAGACCAGCCACTGAAAAAGATATAGAAATATCTACAACATCTGAAAAATGTGGCAGTCTTTGTCTTCCACAAAAGCATCATGGGCAAAGTCCAGCATTGCCAGGGAAAGAGAGGAGCTAGCCTTCTGCAAAATTGCAGTGAAATTGACTCACTGGAACTCATCAGCAAGTCCGTTTGTTGAGCCAACCCACCTGGATAAATCTGGTTAGATAAGGGCTGAAGAAGCAGACTTTGCCTCTGGTCTCAGTTGTCTTGGCTGAACTAGCAAGCATCTCCAGGTACTCTAAAAACCACATACCTTTGTGCTTCCTGCGTGGACTTTTTCTGGGAATCCTGACATGGTCCAGGGTTCCTCAGCATTTCACAGTGTCTTGCTCAGATTGCATGCCTAACTAGACTGGGAAGCAGGAAAGAGGTGTCAAAATTTGAAATTCATACTTCAGCCAATTTTTAAATTCACAAATGAAGGAAATGGAAAAATTCTAAAATTTATCAGATGTTGATGTGAGAGGATCGAGTAGATAAATGGAAAGATCCATTTCAGCTATTGCACTGAGAATTTAACAACTCTTAGAAAAGGTTGTAACTTATAAGTTTATTTCAAATGATATGTATGTTAGGGTCTTTTAAACATTTTTATTGAGGTCCAATTTATGTACCATAAGATTCATTCATATAAATACACATTTTGATGACCTTTAATGTGTTTATAAAATTGTGCAACCGTCACCCACAATTCACTTTTAGAATATTTCTTTTTTCTTTTTCTTTAAGTTGTTGGATACAATATCTTTAATTAATTAATTTATTTTTATGTGGTGCTGAGGATTGAACCCAGGGCATCGCCCAAGCTAGGCGAGCGCTCTACTGATAAGCCACAACCCCAACCCCGCTTTTAGAATATTTCTATCACTCCTAATCTGATGCCTATTTCTCTCTCCCATACTCAGTCTAGCCTCTGGCAGCCACTAATTTACTGTCTGTCTCTACAGATTTGCCATTCTGGACATTTTTGGATATTTGTGGCCTTCTCTGTCTGCTTTCTTTCATTCAACATGTAGTGAGGTTCATTCATCTTGTAATATTTTTGTTGTAATAATTTTGCAGTGTTCCAATGTATAGATGTGCCTTGTTTTGTGTATACATTCACCAGTTGATAGCTGGATTTTTTTCACTTTTTGGTTATTATGAATGATGTTGCTATGAACATTTGTCTTCATATTTGTGGGCCTATGGTTTCATTTCTCTTGGGCACATAATCACAAGTAGAATTGTTGGATCATATAATAAATTTATATTTAACTTTTTAAAGAAACTTCCAAAGTAGCTTTTTCTTCTTTTTTTTCTAGTATTACTGGTTGATTGAACCCAGGGTCTTGCACATGCTAAGCAGGTGGTCTACAACTGAGTTACACCTCCAGCCCTTTTTAATTTTATTTTAAGACAGCATCTCATCAAGTTGTCCAGGCTGACCTGGAACTCACTGACCTGGAACTCAAGCCTCAGCCTAGATCACTTTGCCAGCTGCCAAAGAGTCTTAATTGAGGCTTTGTTTTTAAAACTTTGTATCCACTAAGCTTCATGAAACCATCTCAAGTTTTTTAATAACTCTGGTATTTTTGCTGCTTAGAAAATAGTTTCTGCACCAGCATAATTAGTGTATAAAGCATCAGGTATCTGCAGAAACACTTTGCAAAACTTCACACATTTGGCCAAGGTTGTTTTATTACATAGATATGTGTTCATTGTGAAAATATAGATGATATGTATAAGCAAAGAAGAAATTAAAGAAAAGCCATCCATATGTTGTCTACTATCCAGAGATAGCCGATGATCTTTCTCTCCCTCTCTCTCTCTCTCTCTCTCTCTCTCACACACACACACACACACACACACATACACACACACACTGCCACAGGTGCAAACACACACACACACATAGAAACAGATGAGTAGAATGATAGTCATAAAGTATGGGATAGAAATGTCATGAAGGAATAATTGCAAATGGAAAATAAGTATATGAAAAAAGTAACTGAAGAAATGAAAATTGAAATAAGAATATTTTTATCTCCCATATAGGAAAAATCAAAAAGCTTTTAAAATCCTGGGGTTAGGGAATGGAGGAACAGGCAGGCACTCTCAGACATGGCTGGTAAATATAAATTGGCCCAACTTTTCTGAAGGTATTTTGCCACTGTATATCAAAAGCACACATTTCCAACTATTCTAGTTCTAGGAACCCAATGGAAAAAAGCAAAAAAATGTTTGTGTTTGGGAAAACTGGAAAAAAAATCTAGATATCTATCAATATGGGAGTTGTAAAGTGTGTGTATACGTATACATGAATATATGTGGTATATGAAAGTGTGTGTGTGTGTGTGTGTGTGGTATATGATATATATGTAAATACATATTTATATGTATAATAAAGTATATGATAAAGTATATGCATGCTTTATGTAAACAATGAAATACAAAAAATAATGATATATACTTATATTTATTGATAGAGACTTATCAAGAAAAAGTTTATGTCTCTATCAAACAATATAATACAATCTTATTTTAGTTCAAAAATAATCATTTTTGAGCTTATATATATAGGAAAAAACCTAGACTTATGCCAAAATATTAGTTGTAGTTATCTCTAAAGTATGGAATTAAAGGAGCGCTAAACAATATTTATTATTATTTATTTTACAATCATGCACTATTTTTATAATAGATCAACAATAGAATTACATACATTTTGAAAAAAGTTATTAGTAGTCTGTGTCAGAGGTCAAAAGATAAAGAAGAGCAAGCTAATCTTTGCCCAGGGTAATCAAATCTACAGAACATTTGGCTGTTTGGAGGGCTGGGAGAGAGCAGGGCAGATGGGTGGAGAGGGTTCATGTTCACTGAGTGAGTTCTGTGGGTCGGTGCTACATAGCAGCCACTGGAAACCAAACACTGTGTTATGTTGCTTCCCTGTTGTGCTCTTGTCATTTCAAGACGACTCTGTTTATCCCATTCTATTGTGGCTTCTTGAGAACTTTTGTATTTAGCCCCAGAAGAGAACTGAATGAATGAATAAATAAATGAATGAGTAACTGGAAAGATCATTAAGCCCGTCTCATGAATGGCTTATTGCAAACAATGTCATACAAATGCTGGAAAGTGGCTCCCCTATGCCTACTGTCCTCTAGACATCCCTGCTGTCGTACAACAGTGTAATGTCCACTCAGCTAACTGAATTCTGCTCCATCCATGCAGGGGTTGCTGGTTGTTATGTTATAAGCCTTTAATAAAAGGACATGGCTACAGGTTGCCTGCTGTCCCCCTGGAGGCTGAGTGGCTTTCTAACATTATCTCTTCTGACACTTAGGGCCTCTTCCACTCTAACTCTGCTCTACCTTCACCAGCAACAGCCCCGCTCCCCACATCCAGTGCTTCAAAGCCTGGAAGGAAAGACATTTCTCTGCCCCCAAACGCTCATTTCCTGTCGTGTGGCATGCAAAGGATTCTGCCCTCACTTCTAATTAGATTCTCCTATAGCACATCTGCCGGAGATATTTTCCCAGAGACACTTCCCTGCTGGTTTATGGGGCATGAAACAGAATGTGCATAATCCAAACAATGTGAGCTCTTCACAGATAATGCAAACCTATTAAATTCAGAAGTCTGCAAATATTTCTGCCATGTTATCAAATATCTTAGTAACTCATTAAGAGCTACAGAGTATAGATCAGAGGGAAAGACAGTGTTTGCTCGGTCAACAAGAGTGTTTTCTCTTGGGTGAGTGGCTCCCACATGTCTCAGCCTTTCTTCCTACTTGACTCCATTTATGAGAGTGTTGGTCAAATGCCAAGAAGAGTTGGCACATGTGGACCCTTCCTCCAGAGACTTTTCTTCTTGTCTTAATCATTCTCACTTAAAAAGTTGCTTACTGAATATTTTGACTCCTCTTCTCCTCAAAGCAGCTCTGATTCACTAATTTAGCTGTGCCTGAGTGGACTGTATTATCAGAGGATCCCATTTCATAAACACTCACGGCCTTCATTTCTTGTATTATCCTGGACTTTTACTAAACTCAGATAAACTAGGCTTAGATGTAGATATATGTCAGAGTTCTTTTCCCAAGTATCTTCAGTTTGAGAGCAATCATTCAGTTAAAAAGGATGTTTTCTTTTCTCTGGTCAGAGTGGTAATGCCCAGCATAAGAATGGGGCATGGGTTATTATTCTCTTTGTGAATGTACCCAGAAGGTGGCAGAAGGAGCTGTTTGTCCCCTTAGGACTCTTTCATAGATTCTTAGTAACATTGCACAATCAACGTTTTAAGAACAGAAATTCTGGCACAAGTGACTTGTCCAAGAGCAATTTCTGACATCTACCATTAATTTTCTTTTGGAACATTTTGGGCAGCAAGAGTCATGAGGCAAAGGTCGTGGGTCCTTTTCAGAGCACTTTCTGTTTTCTAACATAATGTTCTTCTCCCTGATGTGAAAAGCACACATTGCTATGGTGGTAAACAAATTGCAAATTTTGAAACTTGCTCTATTACAGCCAAAGAGGTAGCCACTGTGGTGGTTTGGTAAGAAATGTGTGCATCAAGACCTCAGTCTGCCAAGCTGGCAGAGCCCGTGGAAGACGTCTGATGGGATTCTTCTCTGTCTCCACAGATGCTGATGCAGAGATTGAAGGAGCCCCTGCCTCACCCTTGGATGTGGTGTGCTTGGATGCCAACAAAGACTACATCATCATCTCTTGGAAGCAGCCAGCTGTAGATGGAGGGAGCCCTATCCTGGGATATTTTATTGATAAGTTAGTGCCTAGTTGAACTTCAGTTAGCGTTCTTTGACACTACGTAGAGATGCACACTTGATTTCTCCCTTCATTCCTAGGTGAAAGACTTTCTATTCTGATCCCCTTCCTCCATCCTTCATCCTTCATCCTCATTATCTTTCTCTCTTTGTTTCTACCTACACGTGCACACACACACACACACACGCCCACGTGAACACACACACGTATCTATATCTATATATTCTTATCTACCAATTTACCTCAATTCAAAAGAGAAATTCTTAAATTTGACCACGCATGTCACCAACTTGGCAAGAATACTGTAAATTGGAAGACTTTAGAGAGGCCACTTTAATAATGAAATATCTGATATTTTATATATTTGATGTCTATATTTCTAGTATGTCAGTAATTTAAGAATATTGACTTTAGGAATGCAAATTTTTATCTAAATTACAGGGTGCAGTTTCAAGTTATACAAGAAATAACAACAAAACTCTGCAGTATTAAATGATGCTTTTATCTATAAATTCTTGCTATTTACATTCTCCAATTTTTTTTTAAATTTAGTTGTAGATGGACACAATACCTTTATTTTATTTATTTGTTTTTATGTGGTGCTGATGATTGAACCCAGTGCCTTACCTGTGCTAGGCAAATGCTCTACCACAACTGTAGCTAGTTACCTAGTTTTTATGGTAACTAGGTTTTACACATTAATTATCCAGTGAGTTTGAACAATATAGACAATAAATTTAGATTATTGGCCTAAGTACATTTTTCTCTTAGTTTCTATTCAAATAGTTCTTTTTTCATTTTTGATTGGGGAAGCCACAAGGGGCAGTTAATCTGTGTTACTATATTACAAGGGCTTTGTACCAAGGTATAGTAGACTTTACATTAGTCAGGTACAGCACGGTGCAGGACTGTAATCTCAGCAACGCGGTAGGCTGAGGCAGGAGGATTTCCAGTTCAAAGCCAGCCTCAGCAATTTAGCAAGGGCCTAAGCAACTTAGTGAGACCCTGTCTCAAAAAAAAAAAAAAAAAAAGACTGCAGATGTCTTTCAATAGTTAAGCACCCCTGGGTTTAATCCCTTATAATAAAAAACAAACAAACAACAACAACAACAAAACCCTCACATCTCTAACAGTAAGTAGTGAGTATCAGAACTGGGATACACATATCAACCTGGCTATAGGTTTGTGTTCTTTCTGCTCCAACATGCTGTAGAAGTTTCTAGATCGGAGGCCCTCTACTTTTCTTTCTGCCCACATGAGGATTAGAAAGCACCCTCTAGTATCACTGTGTCACCATGACAGTGTCTGCAAAGGAAGAGGGAGAATGAGTCCTAGCAGAACTTCTGGAGACCAGGGTGGTTTGGAGAACTGTCCTCTCAGCTCCCTACCATGCCCCACCTAGAGAAGCTCCAGAATTTCTACAGAGGAAAGATTGAGATAGTCCTTTATATTAACACTGAAGAAAATGCCTAGTGTCTACTTCAAAGAATGGAAGGTGATGATGAAGAAGGGAAGACTTCCCCAGCCTCCTCTGCACGGGCACTGGCACTGTCACGCTCGTGAGCTTCATTTGGGAACCATATATTTTGGACATAGAGTCATATGGGGAAGTGATATAAACTAAAAGTGCCATTTTCTGCTTGTAAAAAACGATGCATTAATCCTAGTATGGCACAACTCAATCACAGTTTGAGTCTCTAAAGCTCTGTCAATCAGGCTAATAGCCAAATATCATATTTGTCTCTGGAGGAGTTCTCCCCCCTGCCCGCCCTTTATCCCTAGGTACCAGCTGCTGTAAAAGCACTCAATTAGAAATCAGTTTCCAAGTACTTAATTTCCCCCTGGAAATCTCCCTGCCTCTAATCAATCTCATCTGTTAAACAAACAAACATAGGACACTAACCTCTTCACCATTCCACCCACACAGGATGTGGTCACCATCAAGAAAATATGTTGAGCTGTTTTCCAAACTACATTGCAAATAATTATCTTTTTTAAAGGCGCCACCTTCCCAATAATGCTTCATTTCCTAAAAATAAAAACCTACTTAAAAAGAAGACAAAGAAAAAAAATCACAAATGGTAGATTAAAGTCATCAGCCCAGGAGATGTGTCCCCATAAGACTCACCCTCCCAAGTAAAGATGATAGAAACCTACCTATTTCTTGTTCCCCCAGACTCCTACACTTAGCATTCGAGACTTCTTAGCTCCCTACTTTGGAGTTCAGAAAAGATCAGAGGCTCCTTTTTTCTTATTGAAGAAGACGCATTACATTTGAATGGTACTGAGTGCCTGCAGTTTAAATCAGTAGCAAACCATGCTGATATTTAACAGAGATGATCTGAAGCAACTAGGTGGGTTTGTAGCTTTGGCGCTATTGATTTAGCCATACTTCTTGTAATATTCTTGTCAATCATGTTCCTTCCCGTAGATGTGAGGTGGGCACAGATTGCTGGTCTCAATGCAACGACACACCTGTGAAGTTTGCTCGTTTTCCAGTCACTGGATTGATAGAAGGTCGTTCCTATATATTCCGAGTTAGAGCTGTGAATAAAACTGGAATAGGCCTTCCATCTCGAGTTTCTGAGCCTGTGGCTGCACTGGATCCCGCTGAAAAAGCTAGACTTAAAAGTAAGCACTTTTCACTTTTTTCAGGATCATCCTTAAACTTTAAAAAAAAATAACTGCAGAAGGTTTCATTGCAAGGTTACCCCTTTCCCTTCCACTAGAGGGAGATGAGAATAAGAAATCCTTCTTTTCATCAGAAAATCATGGGACAAGGGAGAAGCTTGAAAACATAAGATATATTTGGTTTTTGAGTCACCCGTTCTCATATGGGCTTTATTTTTTTAAATCTTATTCAGAAAATTAACTTTGCTAATCTGAGTTCCAGGCATTACGTGTGGAATGAAATACAAAAATAGCCTGGAGAGCATTTTTATTCATTTTATTTATTATTAGCTCATCCACAATAAAGGGAACCATAAAATGACATTACAAGAATTATTTTGTAGTAAAATTTCAGTCTATACTATGCTTCTCACCCCTGGCCCTATTGACATTTTAGGCCAATAACTCTGTGTTGGAGGTATCCTATATATTCATTGCAGGATGCTTAGCAACTTTCCTTGCCTCTACCACTCAATGCCAGGAACATAGATCCTCAATTGTGATGATCAAAACTGTCTCTAGATACTGCCAAATATCTAAAGGGGGACAAAATCCCAAATGGAGGATTACAGTTCTATTCCATATTTACAGTGTTATTCTTTACCTTAATTACATGTAATGGCATGGCAAAATAATGTCACCTTTTCCCTGTACCTGTGTCTAATCAGACTTCTTGATTATTCTCTAATCACTTTTCACCCACCCTCAGACTTCCCTGGATTTGAAAATTCCCTCCCTCTTTCCAAAATTTACAAATTTCATCTCACCCTTTCATTTACCCCTATTTTAAAATTCCAACCAAAATAAGATTTGGTTGAGTTGATGATAAGTTATCTTCTTTAATAGCTTCTTGTCTTTGTACAAACTGTGGCCAAAAGTCCCCTGATTGAAGCAGAAGTTGAACCGTTCTCTTTCTGATGTTTATGAGGATCGCAGAATGAATTTTTTCTCTAACTTTATTCCTGTCTCTTCTATTTTCTTTACTCTGAATCTAAACTAATTTCCTTGGTGGAAAACACTCCTCAAAATGTAATTGGAAAAATTGTTTTTGCTTAGTTTTATTGCTGGATGGATACTCCCTGTCCTTTTTTATCTTCATAACCTGGGGGCTTATAATTGTTCTAATTGTTCTAGAAGCGTTTTCCCCAAAATACAAGCTATCTCTTAAGAAGAGACAAGAAAGCCTACATATTTCAGGAGATCCATATTGAACAGTTACATGCGTACATGTTATATACCTAACTTGTATAAGTACATTTCCAGAAAAGTGGACTCAGTCCGTTCAGGAAGATCCTAGACTCTAGCAGATGGTGAATCTCTTGAAGATAGGGGCCATGCCCCCCATAATACCATACACATGCTTGGTAAGATTTGTTGGGAAAATACAAAAGTAAACTAACGGCAAACCCATTTGTGACTAATCCAGCCAGTTTATCAATTTATCAATACATTTAAAATGGAATTTGTGAATGTTTGTTATTTTTATTTTTGTCTCTGTTCAGGTCGCCCTTCAGCACCCTGGACTGGACAGATCATTGTCACTGAAGAGGAACCTACAGGTAAAAACTGGCTTCCCCGGCTACTGTTGCCAATGTTTTGCTCTGCAATTTGCCTTTTGCTATAGAGGGTACAGTGTATATGATTTAAGATTCTTTGGAAAGGTATTCTAAATCTGGAGATCATGAAGTGACAGATCAGAAAATCACATTTTGGAGACAGCACTGGGGCTTGAATCTGGGGCCTTCTGCACACTAAGCAAATACTCTATCACTGAGTCATACTTTCAAAGCCCCAGAGAATCACATTTTGTTTTTTAAACTTTATTGAGATGCAATTCTTAAACAATAAATGTACAATTTGATACATTTTACATATGTACCCACCAGAAGCCATGGCCATGATCAAAATAATAAACATATCCATCCCATCCCCAAATTTTCTCATGCTCCTATGTGATTTTCCTTTTTCACCCCTGCCCCATCTCCAGGCCGTCAACTGATCTGCTTCTTGTCACTATAGTTCGTATTCACAATGTTAGATAAATAAAATCATACTCATTTTTGTCTGATTTTCTTCACTTGGTGTAATTATTTTGAGATTTATCCATGTTGAAGCGTGTATCAATTCATTCCAATTAATTATCCATTCACTATTAAAAGCATTCTTAAGTATTTGTGTGGACATATACATTATCAGTGCTCTAGGATAAATACCTAGGAGTTGAATGGATGGGTTATATGACATGTGCATGTTTAATTTTTAAAGGCATTGCTAAATGATCTCTAAAACGATTGTACTGGACTGGGGTTGTGGCTCAGCAGTAGAGCGCTCACCTAGCACATGCTAGGCACTGGGTTCGATCCTCAGACCACATATTAAACAAACAAACAAACAAACAAATAAATAAATAAATAAAGGTATTATTTCCAACTAAAACTAAAATATATATTTTTAAAAAAATGATTGTACCATTTACACTCCCACCAGCACTAGATGAGACTTCCAGTTGTTCCATGCCATCATTAGTACTTGTATGACCAGTCTTTTTAATTTTAGCCATTGCAGTGGGTTCACAGAGGTATTTCTTTGTGGTTGTGGTTTGCATTTCCCTCATAATATTTTTGTGTCATTTGACATCTTTTTTTTTCTATTTCTTTTTCTGGAAATGTTGTAGTATTAGCTTTTATATTTCAATCTGTGACCCATTTCAAATTAATGTTTTCTAGACTGTGTGAAGTAAGGATCTTAGTTATTATCATTGTTAGTATTATTACTTGTGTATGTCTTTCCAGTTATTTCAGCTGTATCTATTGGAAAGATTGCCCTTTTCCCATTGAATTTGCCTTGTCAAAGTCAAATGACTAAATGCCTATGAATATATTTCTAGAATCTCTAGAATTTTATTTTCTCTATCTTTTTTTTTTCTTTTTTTTTTTAATTTTTTATTGTTGGCTGTTCAAAACATTACATAGTTCTTGATATATCATATTTCACACTTTGATTCAAGTGGGTTATGAGCTCCCATTTTTACCCCATATACAGATTGCAGAATTACATCAGTTACACATCCATTGATTTACATATTGCCATACTAGTGACTGTTGTGTTCTGCTGCCTTTCCTATCCTCTACTATCCCCCCTCCCCTCCCCTCCCCTCCCCTCTTCTCTCTCTACCCCCTCTACTGACATTCATTTGTCCCCCTTGTATTATTTTTCCCTTTCCCCTCACTTCCTCTTGTATGTACTTTTGTATAACCCTGAGGGTCTCCTTCCATTTCCATGCAATTTCCCTTCTCTCTCCTTTTCCCTCCCACCTCTCATCCCTGTTTAATATTAAGCTTCTTCTCATGCTCTTCGACCCTACTCTGTTCTTAGTTACTCTCCTTATATCAAAGAAGACATTTGG
>NW_025999990.1:46135175-46179887 GCF_001458135.2 Marmota marmota marmota | reverse complement strand
ATCATATGATTTAAGAAATTTATCGATATCTTCACTATCTTCTATTTTATTGGAATATAGGGTTTCAAAATAATTTCTAATTATCTTCTGTATTTCTGTAGTGTCCGTTGTGATATTGCCTTTTTCATCCCGTATGTTAGTAATTTGAATTCTCTCTTCTTCTCTTCGTTAGCATGGCTAAGGGTCTGTCGATCTTATTTATTTTTTCGAAGAACCAACTTTTAGTTTTATCAATTTCTTCAATGTTTTTTTTTTGTTTCAATTTTGTTGGTTTCTGCTCTGATTTTAATTATTTCTTGCCTTCTATTATATTTGCTGTTGTTTTGCTCTTCCTTTTCTAGGATTTTGAGATGAAGTGTGAGTTCATTTATTTGTTGGGTTTTTTTCTTTTTTTGAGGAATGAACTCCAGGCAATGAATTTCCCTCTTAAAACTGCTTTCATTGTGTCCCATAGATTCCGATATGTTATGTCTGTATTTTCATTTGTCTCTAAGAATTTTTTGATTTCCTCCTTTATGTCTTCTGTAACCCATTGATCATTCAGTAACATATTGTTCATTTTCCAGGTGATGGAGGATTTTTCCTTCCTTCTTTTATCATTGATTTCCAGTTTCATTGCATTATGATCAGATAAGATGCATGGTATTATCTCCACACCCTTATCTTTACTAAGAGTTGCCCTATGGCATAATATATGATCTATCTTTGAGAAGGATCCATGTGCTGCTGAGAAGAACGTGTATCCACTTGATGATGGTTGATATATTCTATATATGTCGGTTAAGTCTAGGTTATTGATTGTGTTATTGAGTTCTATAGTTTCTTTATTCAGCTTTTGTCTGGAGGATCTGTCTAATGGCGAGAGCGGTGTGTTGAAGTCACCCATTATTATTGTGTTGTGGTCAATTTGACTTTTGAACTTGAGGAGAGTTTGTTTTATGAACGTTGCAGCACCATTGTTTGGTGCATACAAATTGATAATTGTTATGTCTTGTTGGTGGATGGTTCCTTTTAACGGTATATAGTGTCCTTCTTTATCCCTTTTGATTAACTTAGGTTTGAAGTTGGTTTTATTTGATATGAGTATGGCCACTCCTGCTTGCTTCTGAGGACCATGTGAGTGGTATGATTTTTTCCAACCTTTCACCTTCAGCCTGTGTATGTCTTTTCCTATCATATGAGTCTCCTGAAGGCAGCATATTGTTGGATTTGTTTTTTTAATCCAGGTTACTAGCCTATGTCTCTTGATTGGTGAATTTAAGCCATTAACGTTTAAGGTTACTATTGATATATGATTTGTACTTCCAGTCATGCTTATTTATTTATTTATTTTAATATGGCTAGTTTTTCCTTTTTGGTTATTTTTTTTTCTTCCCTTTACTGTGTTACCTCCCACTGTTGGTTTTGGGTGCTGTTTTTCAATTCTTCTTCTTGTAGTGTTTTGCTCGAAATGCTTTGCAGTGCTGGTTTTCTGGCTGTGAATTCTTTTAACTTTTGTTTATCGTGAAATATTTTAATTTCATTGTCAAATCTGAAGCTTAATTTTGCTGGATACAGTATTCTTGGTTGGAATCCATTATTTTTCAGCGTTTGAAATACGTTGTTCCAGGATCTTCTCGCTTTCAACGTCTGTGATGAAAATTCAGCCGTTAACCTAATTGGTTTACCCCTGAATGTAATCTGCCTCCTTTCTCTCGTAGCTTTTAATATTCTCTCCTTGTTCTGTATGTTGGATATCTTCATAATTATGTGTCTTGGAGTTGGTCTATTACAGTTTTGTATGTTTGGGGTCCTGTAGGCTTCCAGGATTTGGCAATCCATTCCATCTTTCATATTTGGGAAGTTTTCTAAGATTATTTCATTCAATAGATTGTTCATTCCTTTGGTTTGAACCTCTATATCTTCTTCTATCCCAATGACTCTCAAGTTTGTTTTTTTTATGACATCCCATGTCTATTGGATGGATTGCTCGTGATTCCTTAGCATCCTTTCTGTGTTGACTATATTCTTTTCAAGTTGATAAACTTTGTCTTCATTATCTGATGTTCTGACTTCTATTTGATCTAGTCTATTTGTAATATTCTCGTTTGAGTTTTTAATTTGGTTTATGGTTTCCTGCATTTCTAGAATTACTGTTTGATTTTTTTTTAAAATCTCTGTCTCCTGGTAGAGCTCATTCTTTGCCATTTGAATTTGCTTATGTAATTCATTTTCAAAGTATCCTTTCATTGTTTGAACTTGCTGTCTAATGTCTTCTCTAAGATTCTGTTCCATCTGAGTTAGGTATGCCTTGAGTTCTTTCTCTGTCCATTTTTCTGATGCCTCTAGGTTCTCCTGTGAATTTAAGTTGTCCTGCATTGTTTATAATCCTTTTTTCCCTTGTTTTTTCATGGTGCTCACGTTACTTTCCAACTCTGTTTGACTGCTGTGTTTATGTTTTCTCCTTTAAATTTGTTTTGGTTTTTATAGTTCCAATATCTCTCCTTTGTGTTGGGAGACAATGTTTAGAGATGTTGGATTTAATTGTGATTTAAGGTAAATTCATTAGTTTCATTAAAGGCCTACAGATTTTGATGGCATATAGAGAATTGAGGTTTGAACCTAGGATTTTATGTTAAGGTCGGGTGATTTGATGGTATGGAGGTTAGTATATGTTAGCTTCTTTGGGGGGTTGCTCAAATGCAGGCAGATATTAACAAGAGAATAGACAGGAGTACTTGGGGGTAGTTAAGGGCCTAGGCGGACTATAGACCAATTCGTAGAATTCATCTATTTGCATTTAGTAAGTTGTACGTAATCTGGGTGGTCATGCTTAAGAGGAAAGATGGGGAAAAGGTTAGGAAGCAAACCAAGAAAGAGAGAGGAAGAGAAGAAAGAAAGAGAAAAGAATAGAAAAGAAAAAGAAATGATAAAAAAATAATAAAATGCAGTTAAATAAAAATTACAATTAAAAAAATAATTTAAAAAAATTAAGGTTAAAAAATTTAAAAAAGAAAGAAAAAAAAACGCACTGTTAGGCTTCTATTTTCTTCGCTTCCAGTAGGTGGTGCTGTGCCTTCTGGGCCAAGATTTTGCCCTCAGGCTGTAGGAAACAATCCGTGTGAGGCCGCTCCCTCCTCCCCCACCTGGTGTCTCTCAAAACCCATTAGCTTAGGTTTATTCCTGGTCTCTAGTCTCGTCACTTCTCCTGCCAGCCAGGCCTTTCCCAGTGTGATACCTCTCGGCAGTTCAAGCTACACTCTGGGCCTGCAGTTTCCTGGACGTGGGGCGCAGCTATTGGGAACTGGCACCTTATTGTTTTGATTCCCTCCGCTAGCCCCTCCTCCGAGAGCTAGCGAGACAGGTTTCGTTTTCGCCGCTGGTGGGAGGGGGGAGTTGGAGATCAGGTGCCTTTCCCCCCGCCTCTATTCACGCTCACTCTGTTAATCACACCCCCAGACAGCCGGGGAGAGATTTTATGCGATTTCCCGCTGTATGGGAGATGGGCTAAATGGCACACACCTGTTCTATCGCTGAACGTGCTGCATTCTGTCGGAAACTGGCGATGGTGACATCAGCTCTCCAAGATGGTGGCCGCTGGCTTCCTCGGTGGACTGTCCCGTGTGGAGGACAGAACTGGACCGCTTCCTTCCCCCGTCTCAAACCCAGAACTCAGCCCGAAGCACAGTGAGGGCACAGCCGGCAGGACCCCACAGCATCTGCAGCACTGTTCCTCTGCACTGCTGACACGCCGTTTCTCGGTGGGCCACAGTCTCTAGCAGTGGGGCGGGCCGCCGATCAAACAGCCTGAATCTCCGGGCGCAGGGTTCACTCGCGGTTGAGCCCCAGTAACCGATCCTCGGGTGATGGAAATCCTTCCTCTAGGTTTCGGTGCACCCCAATTTTGCTGGAGATTCCTAACAAGATAGCTTTTGGCTGTTCTAACTTGTTATTCACCTGCACAGTGACGCGGTACACGGGGGTGGTGCACTCTATTCACCACCATCTTCCAATCTCCCACTTTTCAGATTCTATTAAGACTTTCTTTCTACCTGAACCACTTCCTTTAACTTTCTTATATTGCAGGTCTATAGTTATAAATTATTTTATCTATTGTATATTTTTTTAGAGTCTCTGTTTTACCTTTTTTGAAAAACATCTTCACTGAATATAGAGTTTTAGACTGACAGTTTTCTTTCAGTATTTAGGAGCTTGGTCCATTGTCATGCAGATCTGCACTATAAGAATGACTGCTGTTATTATTTCTGTTTCTGGATAGGTGTTATGTCTTTTTTCTCTATCTGTTACCAAGATTCTCTTTATTACTGGTTTTAGAAATTTGATTATGATTTGCATTTGTGTAGTTTTCTTCATATACAAAGAGTTTCTAGGACCTGTGAGTTTGTATTTGTTATTAGCTCTGGAAGATTTTTACTTGCTCTTTCTTGTCTTTTCTTCTTCAGGAACTCTGACTACATGCCACTTGAAACCACTTGAAATGTCCCACAGCTCCCTGTTGCTATGTTCATTCAATCCTTACTCTCTTGAGCCTGTGGAGTGTTTTTATTGCTGTTTCCGTGTCCTTGTCTACTTAATCTTGTTCAGCAATTCACAGATACTGATTCTATAATCAGCAGCTTTTCTTGTTTTGCTTCTGTTGATTGATTCTTCTCCTCATTAGAGATCATGTTTTCATGTTTCTTTTCATAGTTGGTAATTGTTTATTAGGTGCCAGACATTTGTTTGGTGCTGGATATTTTTTATATTTGTAGAAATACACTTGAGCTTTATCTGGGAAAACAATTTAATCTTTTTAAGAATTGCTTTTGTTAGGTGGTGGGGAACTCAACAAGGTTAACCTAAACAAGAGAAGGAACAAGAGCATCATGCAAGAAGGAAGAGACTTGTAGGATTATGCCCTTGTTAAAGTCCATAGGCATTCCTACAAGTGTTGTAGATTGGTGAGTTTAAAGAGAACACAAAGAAAGGGGAATTTATTTACATGACTTTGATTTTGATCATCAGATTTTATTGTGGTTAGCATCTGAGGGGTATGTTGAGTTTGGGTCAGTGAGATGAGGAACAAGTAGGCTCTATCACAAACAACCACACAGCAGGGCAAAGTTTCAATTAGGCCAGACAGGACTGGGTACAACCGGGTATCGAACAACTTATGTCAGACCTAAAAACGTCTGCCAAGGCAGCAACTATATTAAATAAACAAATGTACCAATTTGGCAAACAAAATTACAAGACACCCTCTATTGTTTCTGGCAGTCCTAGCTGGGTAGAAAATTAGAAGTTATGAGAATGGGGTTGGAAAAGTCACAGAGAAAGAAAGGACAGATTTCAGGAGTACCCAGATCCTGGCAGTCCCAGGGTATCTAGAGTTTAGACCCAAATGAACTCTCCATAGGCAGGGTTTCCACTGGCTCAGAGATTAAAACAAGGTGGAGAACAAAATCCTTTGACCAGGTAAGCAGAAGCCAAGGTCAGCAGAGTTGGGTTTATAGTTGAAGTTATGGTAAAGCTGGTCTTTCCTTCCTTCCTTCCTTCCTTCCTTCCTTCCTTCCTTCTTTCTTTCCTTCCTTTCTTTCTTTCTTTCTTCCAGCGGTTGAACTCAGGGGCATTCAACCACTGAGCCACATTCCCAGCCCTATTTTGTATTTTACTCAGAGACAGGGTCTCACTGAGCTGCTTAGTGCCTCACCATTGCTGAGGCTGGCTTTGAACCTGCAGTCTTCTTGTCTCAGCCTCCAGAGCCACTGGGATTATAGGCCTGCGCCATCGTGCTGGCAAAACTGGCCTTTCTTATTAGGCAGAGAGTGAGGGTCTGAAAATACGTAGATACCAAAGGTCAACGTTAAGTAAGTGCCTCAAGGCTAGTGGGTGGGACAGAGATAGGCACTTCACTGAAACTGAAAGGAGGCACCAAAGGAATCAGCTGAGCTCACTGGGAGTGCCAGTACCAATAAAGGATGACAGAATCAAACCCCACCCCCTCGTGACACACCGCAGACTTCAGCACGCACTTCTTCACGACCTTCACGACCTTCAGCACCTAAGCTCCCACTTGCTGTGCTGTTCAGCTTCTGTTTTCATCAACTCAAGTATAAACAACTCAAAGACAAAAACCGTGTCCCAGGCTCCTCAGGTCTGTGTGCTAAATACTCAATGGCATCTAACAATTGAATGAATGATGTTTCAGGGAGATGTTTAGAGACAAGGTACTTCTTTATACGGTGGAGCCATAATTAATGATTCCTCCCAGAGGACAGAAGCATCTTAGGACTCTCTGAGGGTCCCAGGCCACCCAGATGGTATGCTCACTTGTCCTTGTTGTTTTTCAGAGGGTATTATTCCTGGGCCTCCCACCAACCTCTCTGTCACTGAGGCCACCAGGAGCTACGTGGTACTAAGCTGGAAGCCCCCTGGCCAGCGTGGCCATGAGGGCATCATGTACTTTGTGGAAAAGGTAAGACTCCAGAATCAAGGTTACTTTGTGCCACTTCCCAGACTTTTTTTTTTAGAAGTAAAGTTGTGGGAACAGTGAACTGAGGGAGAAGAAAAGGGGGATATCCTGAACTCTACGTCCTTACAACCATGAACTCTCCATAGAAAGATGTATATCTTGTAGAACTTTGCCTGAAAGTCTTCTTGTCTCAGGGGACTTATGGAACTTAAAGCCTCACCCATAAACTCTTAAGAGGACTACAGATCCCAAATCATGTCTCCTATAGGAAAAAGAAGTATTCCTGAAATTGTAGATTGCCTTTATGATGGCATTTTTCTGGAGATTTTCTGTCTCCCTTTCTGTGTTAAGGGATCTTCATTCCTCTACCACTTGACCTTGTGTGATAGGGAATGAACATCAATGGGGTAGATAGGTCAGAGGAATAGAGAAGTTGCACTACTTTCAAACAAGAGGGAGAGTTGAGCATAGCAAGCCCTCACTCACCACCATGCTCAGCTAGCATTACTCTAAGTGCAGAGAGTAGAGTGGGGTCAGGGATGACAAAACCACCAAAGACACTGGAGAGTTCTTTCTCACAAACACACTTGTGTTGAGGATCAGAACACTAGGGAGGGTCACATACAATGAAGGCCTAGAGTGAGTGAAATGGATGAGGATGAAATGTCAATCAATCATACACCCCTGTTCAAGGGGAGTTCTGATAAGCATTGATGCCCAGCAAAAGGAAAAGAGTCAACCTGCAGGACAGGATTGGGGAAACGGATCCAGTTGCCAGTATGGAAACACAGGAGAGCCTTCAGGTAAGGCCCAGGTCAAAGGGATGCAAGAAATCCCTGGTTCACAGGATCATGGCTTCTTGAAAAGGATGTTTAAGGAGTTTGCTTAACATGAGGCTCAAAATCCATTTGTTAAGAAAATTTTTATGAGGGATGGGGAGATTGCAGTGGTAGAACACTTAACCTAGCATGCATAAGGCATTGTGTTCGATCCCTAGTACCTCAAACAAACAAACAAAAAAACCCACATATGATTAGGGTATAATTGAGAAGATAAAACAAAATACTTTTTGTCTTATATATTAGAACATTTACATTTTTATTGGTAGTGATGATGCACTTTTTTGGTTGGTTGATGGTTGGTTCTTGGTTTTTTTGGTTCTGTTTTTGTTTTGTACTGGGGATTAAACAAACCTGGGGGTGCTTACCCACTGAGCCACATCCCCGGCCTTTTTTTTTTTTTTTTTTTTTTAATTTTGAGACAGGGTCTCGCTAAGTTGCTTAGTGCCTCACTACATTGCTGAGGCTGGTTTTGAACTTGTGATCCTCCTGCCTCAGCCTCCCAAACTGCTGAGATTACAGGTGTGCACCACCATGCCTGGCCTATTTTTTGAACAGTAAATGAAACCAGCCTTTGCACTTTCAAATTTTATTTTTATAAAATTGTATACTAGCATGAAAACTTATAATTTACATTTTACTTTGATAGCAAAATCATAGAAGGACCTTTTTTCACATAAATACGGAGTGCAAATAATTTTCCTCTTTTATCTTGAATGCTTATTCATCAGAATTGAATATCAATTCAATTTCAGAAAATCTATTAGGTCACCTTCCCTGACAATTATTGCAAGAGAATAAATTTCATAACCATCTGTAAATTAGGCAGCAACATAAAAACAACATAGAGATATCTTTTGGTCTTTTATTTATTTCAAATCAATGGCCCTTGACAAAATTATAGGAGAGCTAAAAATGCAAGTGTCCAGGATTTCCATTTTTTTTTTTTTGTACCAGGAATTGAACCCATTTCAATTAAGGGGTGCTTAACTACTGAGCCACATCCCCAGCCCTTTTTTACTATTTTATTTAGAGACAGGATCTCACTGAGTTTTTAAGTGTCTTGCTAAGTTGCTGAGGTTGGCTTTGAACTCTCAATCCTCCTGCCTCAGCCTCCCGAGTTGCTGGGATTACAGTATACACCACAGTGCCCAGCTCCATAATTTCCCTTTATTAATTACTTTCCTCATGTTTAGCTCATGTCTTTAAGCTGCATTCCTCTCTTCCTTCTTATCCCTAGCAAACTGATAACCATAAATTGATCATCTCTTCCACATGAACATGGATATTTCCCAAAAGAGTCTGGTTTTGGGGGGGCTGGAGCTGGCGCTGGGGTTCAGTGGTAGCACACTTGCCTGGCATGTGTGAGGCACTGGGTTCGATTCTCAGCACTGGGTATGAATAAATAAAATAAAGTTCTATCAAAACTACAAAAATATTTTTTTTAAACAAAGAGTCTGGTTTTACAAAAGTAATATTTAACATTTATATGTCCATAGTTATATTTTCTAGATATTAGCCTCAAATAAAATAAAACCCAAGTAGCATTCTGAGCTTTTTTTGTTTGCTTGTTTGTTTAATAGAGGGCAAGAATAGAGTGGTAGATAAATAAATGTTCATTTCCTGGGGGTGTTTAACACACACCTGCTCTTCATCTCTTTGAAATGATACACAGGGAGTTCTGAATAACCTCTGTGACAGTAATTACCATCGTTCCTGTGATAACAAAGCACAACAACCCAATTCTGAGGCATTTTCTGAGGAGTCAACACTGGCTTCTGTTGAATGTTTCCTCTGGTCACATCAACTCTAATTTCTCCATGAAAGTCTTTCACTTACCTAGACCTAAATACATATGAACCTGTGATTAAAGATGTTAAGTATCTTCCACCAGCCCACCCATTTGGATAGAAGTGGACATTCATGGGTACCATGTTGATTTGAGAAGCTGCATGGGGTGTAGTCCACTTTTACAGAACACCCACGATGCTGAGACATTGGCGATGTAGAACGTGTCCAAAGACTTGGGGGTGTTTACAGAACTGTCTAAATGACAAACCATTCTGAGCTGAGTCTAAAATTATTTTTGCTGAATTACTTCTGCCCCATGGTGTATTTCCATTTCCAGAATGTTCATGCATCTGGCAGTACTGGCTCTTGGGTTAGTCCTATACTTGCATTTTCTCATGGAACTTTTCACCTGGGATTTGCATGCACATAGAACATGAACCTGTCTACAGGCCTGCAGCCAACTAGTTATGCCATATCTGTGATCCCTAAAATGATTGAGATTGATTGTTTTATTAGTGCGGGAATCAGATAAATCCATTTCTGCACTCCAACCGTCCCTATCCTATATTCTTTTCAGCCCCCGACTTTTTCCTTGTGTATCTTACATCTTGAGCTCTTTCCCTCATTCCCCTATCAAAAATACAGTCCTGTCCGAGATAAGGACTATATCACTTGCCAGGCTCTGTTTCTATCCACAGGAATGAAAACAGTGTTTGCCATAGGCCTGGAACTTTTCTACATGTTAACCCACTGACTTCTTAAAGTAACCCTTTGAGGTTCATAGTTTTATTTTCATTATAGTTATTTTGTAGATGAGAGAATTAAGATATTGATGGGATATATCATTTGTCTACCATCACACAGCAAGCATGAGCCTGAGCTAGGATTTGAACCTGGGCAGTCTGGCTCAGATCCACAAATCCAACCACAGGTTGAACATTCATAATCTGAAAATCCAAAATCATGAGCCAACATGATGCTCAAAATGTTTTGGATTTTAGGTTTTCAGATAGAGGATTCTTAACCAATAAAGTCTATGCAAGTTTTCCAAAAATCCAAAAAATTCCAACATCTGAGGCACTTCTGGTTCCAAGCATTTCAAATAAGGAATACTGAACCTGTATTTCACAAGCTGCCTTTCAATCTTCCTGAATTCAATCTCTTGAGAACTTCAAAAGCATCATTGAGAGGGGCAAAGTTATAACAATATAAAGTTCTTAACCTAACAAAAGACAGCTATTATTTTTTATTATGAAAGTATAAACGACCAATAATTGCTTAAGGAAATATCCCCCTGGGGGGGATATGTCAAAACACAACTATAAACTAAAAAATTAAATGTCTGAGACAAAGTTACCCTTCAGTAGGCAGTAGATCACACAGACAAATGACACATTATCCTAAAAGACAATGCAAGGGACTTTAGAGGTTGCCTTACTAAATCTGCCTATTTTACAGATGATGAAACCCAGACCAAAAGCATTCATGAGATTTTCCAAGGTCATGTAGCTCATTATTAACACAACTAGGATCAGACCCATGTCTTTGGGTCCCTTCTATCATTCCACACCTCCAGTCAAGACAGTGAAGATTATGCTGAATAATGTTCTAGTAAACTTATATGCCCCAAATATGTCACCTTTGACAGCTGGTTAATCTGTCACAAAATCTGGATTTCTGGAAAAATCTTTTGAAACCCTTAAAAATATCTGTAGCAAAATCAGGCAAGATTTTAGAAATCTCTGCTTCTGCTGACCTTGGATGCATTTGGAAGTAGACTAGGAGAAAGAAAGGCTCACTGAAGAATTCTGACAGTTTTCTTACTATATTCTCTACCAAATCTCACCACATTCTCCATTTAAGGATTTCTATGTCACTCTGCATCATTTTAATTTTAAGAGTAAATCTCTTTAAATTAGTTTTCCCATGACTTACCCTAAAATTTGTGCAAGAATAAAAAGCGCACATTCTTTGAATTTCACTCATTCATTCAGACTAAAAAAGTTGATTACTATGTGCCAGAAACAGTTCTAGGCTCTGGATTAGAGTAGTGAATTCAACAGCTCTCTAAATTCATGGAATATACTTTCCAGTGGAGGAGACAACAAATAAGTTATTCAATTTCAAATAGGAATACATGTTTTGGAGAGAAATAAAGTAGGGCAAGGGATAGAGTGATGTTAAAAAAAAAAACAAAAACAAGAATTCTTTTTAAATTGGCGATGGGATCTGGTGATTGAAGCAGCCTCTCTGAAGACACGTGGTTATTTGAGCACAGGACCTGAATGATGTTATGAGTCACTAAATAATGCTCAATTAAAATAATACAGCTTACAACAATGTCATGAAAATTTATATGATACAGCATATTACATTTAATTATCTGCTCTATGTATTATAAAAATACCTGACTCCAAACTATCCTTGAAATAAAAACTTCTTTAAGTAGATCGATTTGCTTAATAAAGGAAGTGAAGTCTTAAAAGTCCCAAGCTTGTCAAAGCCCCTTTGGTATAGAGAATCCTGGGCCCACTTTCTTCTTTCCTCCAGTCTAACTTAGGAGCAGGTGGCAGTGTGTTGGCAGGTAAATAAAACTTGGAGATGCCTGTCCTCAATGGAGCCCCCTTTGTACTCTGTGGGCTTTCAATGGGGGTCCCTGTTCTTGCTGCAGTGTGACGCGGGAACAGAAAACTGGCAGCGGGTGAACACAGAACTCCCAGTGAAGTCTCCACGCTTTGCCCTCTTCGACTTGGCCGAGGGGAAATCCTACCGCTTCAGAGTGCGCTGCTCCAACTCTGCAGGAGTTGGGGAACCCTCAGAGGCGACGGACGTGACTGTGGTAGGGGACAAACTTGGTAAGTGTAGCCTCAGATGGAGCAACTGTGAACTTATTTACTCCAAGAGAACATTCCAAAGCATAAATGGAGTTAGTATGCATACGTGCATATACCCACAGTGTCTGTGTGTATATAAATACATAACTGAGCATTTATTTTAAATATCTAAACGAATTTAAAACTGAATACATCTAGTGCAGTACATTTGGGGAAAGAGATTTACTTGCAATGTTAAACACTTGGAAACACACATAATGTCATCTATTCAGAGTTCATTTTATAGCTATTTTCTGATTCTTTTTTGTTATTTCTTCCTTTCTAACCCTTCCATTTGGGTCTTATAACACACACACACACACACACAGATAAAAATGGTGACATCCTTCTCTCATATATTTAATTGATGGTTGTACTTGGCCTATCTATTGAATAAAAATTCATTATTTTTGTTTATAAAAAGTAAACTTCCCCAGTTTTTCTAAAGTGCATGTAAATTTAGTTGATGCTCCCAAATTAGCACTTAAAATTTTTCTGCCTTAACAAATATATTATGAAATAAAGCAGATTATTGACATAATTATTTATTTACAATTTCCATATGTGTGTGTTTATGCAGATGTGATGAGGTTAATTTTTCCAAACCATCCTGGGTTTTATTACCATTTTTCTCCTTACTCAGATATCCCCAAGCCCCCTGGCAAAATCATCCCAAGCAGAAACACAGACACCTCAGTGGTGGTTTCCTGGGAGGAGTCCAAAGATGCCCAAGAGCTGGTCGGATACTACATCGAGTCAAGCATCGTTGGCTCTGGCAAGTGGGAGCCCTGCAACAACAACCCTGTAAAGGGCTCACGGTAATTAAATGGGGTGTTTTAGAGCCACTGGGGGCCCAAACTGCAGCACAAACATCTAATGAAGGGAGATTAAGAAAGAGAAAAATACCACACATCTCCTTTAAATATCCAAATCCATTTAAAATGGAGCATGTCGAATGGAGTACATTTGGGACGAAAAGTTTGGCTTCTAATGTTGAACACTTAGAAACCATGGCAGCTCTTCTGAGAGTTCGTTTTATACCTCTTTTCTGATTCTATTTCTTTTTATTATTTCTTTCTTTCTTCCCCCTCTGTTCAGGGCTTCAATAGGGAATGAGATACCAGATTCCAAGGACCTAATAGGCTTTACCAAACATACGTGAACAGAAAACTATCACCATTTTACTAATTCTAAGCATCACCATGATTAAATCCTATGCTAAGCTGACATAAGAAACAGCAACACAGGGACATTCTGGATGCTTTGCCACCTCATTGTCTCTGTTTTTAACGTGGGGAGGGTCATTTTTTGGTGTTGTTGTCAACTGTATTCTCAACCAGCTTTTAAACTGGTGGTGAATTCTGCACCCACACTCTGAGCTTCCTTTGATTTAGAACCAGTCTGAGAGGGGGATCAGATGGGCTTGGGGGGCAATTTCTGGCGTGGGCCTCTTCTGAGGTCAACGACCTCATAGGATGAATTGGTTCTTTTGTAGAAAATGAGAGAATGGGAGAAGGAAATATATTTTGTAAAATATTCATTTCTTACAACACAATGTCTATGCTCTCCAGCATTTTCCTGGGGCTTTTCAGGAGCGTTCATGAGGGTAGCAGAGTCTGCCCTTCTACAAACAGACCGGAGCTGCTTAAAGGTCATATCCACAATATCTCAGCGCCCCTAACACTTGAGGGCTCAATAAATATTGGCAGAACCAAGCTGACCCTAAGCACTGAAAGACTGGCTGCCTTTATAAATATTTGAACAAGCTAAAAGTAATACAGTCATTAGCAGACCTGTTATTTCCTCAAGCTACAGTTCTTAGATGGATTTAAATATTACAGTGATTCATGAAACAGCTATTTATAGCCATGAGAGCAATTGGAGAGTAAGGTTGTTGTATGTGTGAAACTGCCTGTGGATTCCCATCTCATTATTGCATACTTACATCTAAATAGTAATTCTGGAAATCATTTTTCACCTTATTATCAGATTCCAGGGTAATTCTCAAGTAATTGTACCTTCTTTGGCATGTAGGGAGACAGTCTCTGTGATGAAGAGCAGTCAATGCCTTATAGTCATAAGCATATGCCTGAAATAGCCATTAATAATAACAACATTAATGCCACCTATTATTTATTAAATACCTCACGTATGCTAGACCCTGTAATGATATTTTTTCTACTTTATAGCTAATCTTTACATGAAATTTTTATGTAGGTGTTATTATCCCCATTATACTGGTGAATATTAAGGGAAAAACCAGGAGTCCTCATTTTTTGACAGTTTTAAAAATTGATTTAATTGCCTTCTTGTCTAAAGTACATGTGTTACCTGAATCTCTCTACAGATCTTTTCTTCCTTTTGAAAAATGGATCATTTTCATAAATTCAGACCATTCAACTAAACTAGTAATCATCTTCCCTAATTTTCTTCCTAGGAAAGTCTTTTTGAAACTTTCTTTCCCTTTTAGATTTACCTGTCATGGATTGGTGACTGGTCAGAGTTATATTTTCCGGGTCAGAGCAGTTAATGCAGCTGGACTTAGTGAATATTCCCAGGATTCAGAAGCTATTGAAGTCAAAGCTGCTATTGGTAAGTTTCTTATGCATAACTTGGTAGGGAAAAAAAAGTGAATTTCTCTAAATTATAAAAGAAGATACCGTAGCCTCCAGAAATTGTCTAAAGCTTCTCATACTGCTCCATCTTCCATCTTTAGATGATCATTTTCTTTGGCTTTAGGTGACACCTAACCTTCCACAGCTGTCATTGACAGATCTTCATCACTTACCCAGATTCTGCACATCTATAACCTTTTCATCTTCACAATTCCACATTTCCTTAGATATTTTCCATTGTGTGAAACTCCATTCTAACTTCATGCTCATCCTGGGACTGTGGAGGGCCATCCTGATTCCATGAAGTGGTATATCACCCATAACCCAGATCATCTTGTACCCAAAAGCTATTTCATCTACAACAGAGCTTGGCTTGTTTTCACTAACAGTACACTAACATGCTTCTTACAAACCCTTCTAGAATCCATGTAAGGTAGTTGCTTAATCATATGTTTCATCTCTGCTTGCAAAATAACCAACAGAATAAAACCAGTAATAAAATAATTCTATGTATGTGTGTGATGTACCTCCCAATTTTGGATAGAGTAGGAAGGGACCCGGGTAATCCAGACCAACAAAAATAAAATCTGTGATATGCAACATATTAAAAAGAGATTGAGCTGGTGGTGTAGCTCAGTGGTAGAGCACATGCTTAGCATACTCAAGGCCCTGAATTGAATGCCCAGCACTATATATATATATGTGTGTGTGTGTGTGTGTGTATATATATATATATACACACACACACACACATATATATATATAAAAGATCATTTAATGTCTGTTGTCTTCTATTATATCAAATATTACTTTCTAGTATTTCCTTTCTGTTAAATTTTTTTTAGTTATAAATGGACACAATACTTTTTATTTTATTTATTTATTTTTATGTGGTTCTGAGGATCAAACCCAGTGCCTCACACATGCTAAGCAAGCATTCCACCACTGAGCCATAAGCCCTGACCCTCTAGTATTTTTTATAATAATATGGACAATAGCAGACATGTTTCTTGAAGTTGGGAGGTACAGGTCATTCCTGTTGTAGTAATGAATACAATTCTGTTATGAAATCAGGATCTTTCATATGATGTCTCTTGTACACTTTTTTAATATTATGTCTCTTGCCTTTTTTTCCTGTTCTGTTGAATAAGAGAGCTTATCTATCTCAAGAAATGTCTAAGACTTGTTTTTCTGTATAAACTAAAAACCCTCTGGGTTCTGCAAATAGAACTGGTTTCTGTTCTATGTCTGTGGTTTTTTTGTTCTCATTTCTTCTTTTTTCCAGAATATGGAGAAGTTGAAATGTTTCCTGGTGTACATTATGGGAAATGTGTGCTCTCCCTATTTCTTGTAAATCCAAGTGATTTCTGTCAGACCAAGATGGTTTTTGCTCTGCTTGCAGTCCTGATGTTATTTCTGTTTGTTCTGTTACCTAAGAGCAACGTACACGTCTCCAGGCTCACAGCGTTTCTGTTGTTATCTGGCGATTGTAGGGGGAGGAGTGTCTCCAGAGGTGTGGCCTGAACTGAGTGATGCACCTGATGGACTAACAGACTCCAGGGGGGGCGTGCATGGAGCCTCCCCACCAACCTTGCAGAAAGCTGCTTTGCCCAGTAGCAAACCTAACAAACCTTCACCACCCAGTAGCCCTTCCAGCCTGGGCCAAACAGAAGTGAGTAAAGTAAGTGAAACAGTTCAGGAAGAGCTGTCCCCACCACCACAGAAGGCAGCTCCCAAGGGGCAAAGTCAGTCTGACCCCCAGAAAAGGAAGAAGGACCTCGTAGGTGAGAATTGAAAAGTCAAGCCGTTCCATCTGTCTCCATCAGTGTCCTCACCTCTCATTGTCCGGGTCACATTCTTCATCATCTGTGTTCACTTCCATCAGTGTGGATTCTGAATGTTATGTTTTCAGCTAACCATTCAAAATACTGTTGACTAATGAATTATAAAAGTAATCAGAGATGGGTTAGACATTTATGCATTATTCCTTGAGCTGAATAATGATAAAATGTTTAGAGGAATTTGGTTCCAGAGCTTTGTTTTTTGGTTTGTCAGGCAGACATACCTGTGGCCTCATTTTGCTAAGAGACGTAGAAGGTCAGGAAGGACTTATATTAGAGCCCATGTGAGGTTCTTTGGAGTCCGCATGTTCAGTACATGTACAGGAAAATTATTTCATCAAGAAGTGACCAGGATCATAGTTATTAACTTCTATTGCTCATTCTTAGGTTTACAAGTGACTATTCACATTTAATTCAAATCATTATCTCTTTGAGTTGTCATGAAAAGCTTAACAGGATATTATAATCACATAGCGCCATAGTCTATGATACACAGTCCACACTCCCGGATGTCAGTAAGGTGACAATGACCTGATTAGGATATCTGATACCTGTGCCTTATATATTCTAAGAGACCATGTTTTTCTTAATCCAAGTGAAATGCTGAGCATATGCTGATAAATTTTTAAATGCTTCTGTCTGTCTCCTCTCTCTGCCCCCACTCACACTTATATAACTTCCTCTATTTTTTAACATTTATTTGTCCTTTTAACTCAAGAAAACGAATGGGATTTTCAGTTGAGAGTCCATATGCACAAGGGCTCTGAAATAGAAAGGGAAAGAAAGCTGTTTATGAAGGCAGTTGGTGAGTGTAGGGGGAAGAAACAAATGTATTTTATTTTAAAAATCTTCACTTTTCTGAGGATCTTTTTGAATAAGAATGAGATTGTTTCTTCATCTCCTATAATCCAAATAAATATTCATGGAATTATTTTTGATGCTATTGCATAGCTGGGTGGATTTCTATCACCTTACCCTCTCTTTCTTCATTGAAAACTAATAAGCTCAGAAGTGAAGTGAAAAGTTGATTAGCATAGCCATATAAATGTAGAAGGACTTTTGAAATATCCTCCCAATATTTTTCTAGCTAGGCACTAATAAACACAGTGACAGCCGTATGGTATTTTGTGCTACATGAATGACGTTCCAACATCAAGTTTAAGATGATGTGACAAGAGCTAGGGGTGTAGCTCAGTGGCAGAGCACTCACTCACCTAGCATGTGTGTGGCCCTGGGTTGCCTCCCCAGCATAAGAAAAAATTTAAAAATAATAATGTGGCAAAAAAAAGTATTATCTGCTAAGAGAAAGTCACATGGCAAATAGTGCCTTCTTTTTAAAAAATAGTTTTTAAAGGTGGCATCCATTTGAGCTCCAAAATAAGATTTTTTTTCCTGAGTGCAGACAGAACCTACATAATTATAAGATCTCACCAGGGTAAGTGTTCCTGAATGATGAAGTGCTAGACATTTGGAAATATGTGGAAATTCTAAATACGCAATTTGCGACAGGAAATGGTGTACACATTCCATTTTCCTCAGAGAGCAAATAAAAACAAACCACATAAAGAAGCAACAATGTATACCTTGGGAAAATTTTCTTCTTATGGGAAAAATCATTTTTCAGGATATTGTACTATTTTTAAATATTTGAAATAACAATTGCAATGAGATTATTACTTTGTGTCCATTTTCTTCTCATGCTAATACCAAGTTACTGATCAGTCAGTCTCACATTTTCATTTTATACTGCAAGACCTTCATTCAGGGCACCAAACAAGTTTCATATGTACAGCATCATGCGTGCATTTCTCTTACTCATGAGCTACTCATATTGCAACAGCGGCACCATCTCCACCTTATGACATCACCTGTCTTGAAAGTTTTCGTGACTCGATGGTTCTTGGATGGAAGCAACCAGATAAGACTGGAGGGGCAGAAATTACTGGATATTACGTGAACTATCGTGAGGTAATTGGTGGGGTACCAGGAAAATGGAGAGAAGCCAACATCAAGGCTGTCAGTGACGAGGCATACAAGGTAAGCATGTGACCATCCTAGGGTGACAGGCCCTATGAATGAGGATGTGCTTGCATGCACCCACTCCTTATAAAGGACTTGTGTCCATTCTTCAGTGTCCATCCTCTGCATGGGCATGACTTTTATGAAAAATATTCCTCAGTCCATACAAGTAGTTTGGCTAACCAGGCAGAATTTGTATTTTCTTTTCTTTTTTTTTTTTAAATATCTTTATTTTATCTTTATATGGTGCTGAGGATTGAACCCAGTGCCTCAATCATGCCAGGCAAGCGCGCTACCACTTGAGCCACATCCCCAGCCCCAGGATTTATATTTTCTGGTTCTTACACATAAGCATAATTTCTCAGAATATTTACTGTTAAATGCATACTTATTGCAAAAACTGAAATTTCTTTCAAAACTTACAAAATATGTAAGCAGTATGTCACTAGATATAATTTTAATGTATCACCTGTACATTTTTTGGATTCTCTATAGACATAGTCATATTATCTGCAAATAATGATTTACTTCATTCCCAATTTTTATTTCTTTTACTTCATTTTCTTACCTTACTTTATGCCTAAAGCCTCTAGCTCCATGTTGAATAGAAATGTAGAAGTGGTGATGCTGGCCATTCTAGACGCGATCTTTATTTTGATCCTTATTTTAAAAGAAAAGTTTTCAAGCGTTTCACCATTACTTACTCTGTTTGCTAAAGGTGTTCTGCAGACGATATTGCCCATTAAAGGAAGTTTTCTTCTGTTCCCAATTTGTCAAGAATGAATTTAAACTATTTTTCAAAAATGCTTTTCTGAGTCTGTTAACTGGTCATAGTTTTCCCTTTAATTTTAATGTGGTAAATTCTCGTAATTATCTAATCTCAGCTACTCCAGAAACTGAGACAGGAGGATCACCAGTTTGAGGCCAGCTCAGGCAAGTTAACAAGACCCTTTCTCAAAAAAAAAAATTAAAAGGGTTAGGAATGTAACTCACTGGTAAAGTGCCTCTGGATTCAATCCTCAGTATTGGGAACAAAACAAAACAATCTTGCATTTCTGGTATATATTGTATTTGGACATTATGCAGTCTATATTATATACTCTTCTTATATATACCAAAATTTTATTGTCAATATTATTTAGGTTTTGCTTCTGTGTTGTGATTGAGATTATCCTGAGACTAGAATTAATTTGATACTGATATCTGACAAAGACAGTACAGGCAGGGAAAATCGCAGGATAATCTCACTTAGTTGAGCTGTAACTTCACTCATTTTAAATGTCATTTTACATATTTTGAAATGACTTTATTAGATGCATACAAAGTGACTTTATTATTAAGAATACATTTTGTCTTGAAGTCTATATTTTCTGTTATTATTATAAGTACACTGGTACACTGGTTTTCTTTTGGTTGGAATTTGCATGGTATGTAACTTTTCATTTCCTTTTTTTAATTGATTTTATTATTTTCAATATTTCTGTAACTTTATGTTTTTTATGTGTCTCTTAGAAATAGCATACAGTTAGATTTTTTTCCCTGTATGACAGTCTTTGTCATTTAGAAATATTTAAAGTTACTACAGATTTTCTTTAAATTCTGGGCCTGGGGATGTAGTATGGTGTAGAACACATGCCTCAGGGTCCTGAGTTTGATTCTCAGCTCTGCAAAAAGCAAAACGTGAACTTTTATTTTATACTTTCTATTTATTATTCCTGTTATATGAATTTTTTTGTTCTTTCTTGATTACTTTTAAATATTTTTAAAAGCCATTTCATTTTCCCTCTACACTACCTTAAAAGATAGAGATTTGGAGATTTTGGCTTGTTTTTGGTGACTGAGCAAACTTAGAATCTTTGTTACTCCATGTGTTTCACTCTTGTCTCAGAAGCATTAAGACCTTATAATACTTTAACCCATTTACCGTCTTCCCAAGGTGTATACTATTGCATGGTGTGTCTTGTGTTCTTTTTAAAATCTAAATAGTATTGTGATCATTGTTTTAGAGATACAATATTTGTTTAGATTTACCTCCATTTATACCATCTTATGAGCTGTTAATCCTTAATCTTTGACATTCCATTGAGATTATTTCCTTTTTAAAAAAATATTTATTTTTTTAGTTTTAGGTGGACACAATATATTTATTTTACAATTAGGTGGTGCTGGGGATCCAACCCAGTGTCCCTGCATGCTAGGTGAGCACTCTACCACTGAGCCACAATCCCAGCCTGAGATTATTTCCTTTTGCCTTGAATAAATATTTTAGTATTTCCTTTAGTGAGATTATTCTGAAATCAAATTCTTTATTTCTTTAGCTGTTAAAACTATTTTTATCTGTTCTTTTTAGTTATACATGATAGTAGAGTCAATTTTGACATATTTATACAAACATGTAAGCTCTTTATTTCTGTTTGTTTGAAATTATCTTTTCTCATTCTCCAAAATTATTTCTTAGAGGTAAAAATTCCATAATGGTAGTTTTTGTTTGTTTGTTTGTTTGTTTGTTTTTTTGGTGCTTATAAAGATAATTCCACTGTCTCCTGGCTTATTGTTGCCTCTGACATGGCATTTGAGGATAATTTGTATTTTTTAGGCAGCTTTAATATTTCACTTCATATTTTGTGTACTACACTTGAAATAGTATCTGTCTTTTAAAATGTGTCTTCAGGGCTGGGGATGTGGCTCAAGCGGTAGTGCACTCGCCTGGCATGTGCAGGGTGCTGGGTTCGATTCTCAACACCACATAAAAATAAAATAAAGATATTGTGTCCACCTAAAACTAAAAAGTAAATATTTTTTAAAAATGTATCTTCCTAGAAATTTGGGGGAAGGATTCTTCAATCTGTGAGTTGAATTTTTCAGAAAGACCTCTTTAGAAAATTCTTTATCTCCTGAATATTGTTGCTACCCCATCTTCCTCTCTTCTCCCAGAATTTTAGTTAAACATATGTCTGATATTCTAGCTCTCTCTTCCATGTCTATTAATCACTCTTCTCTCTTTCCCATCCTCATGTCTTTCTGTGGTGTCTTTATAATTTCTTCTGATTTTCTTTCAGTTTACAAATTATCTTCCTTTGCATCTGATTTTTCAATTAAACACATTCATTATTTTTTTTTCTTGCTGAATTTTCCCTTTTTTCCAGGTCACATTTTACATGTTCTGTGATGTACTTCTCCTACAAACCTTTTTCACACCAACATATTCCATCATTTCTATTCTGCAAATGCTTTCACATCTGCTACTTTGTCATCTACATTTACCCTTGCAGGAACCCCATTCCATCCAATGGATATAGAAAATATTAGGTCACACAGTAAACAGCAGAAGTGTAATAAGAACTTTAGTATTGTAATTCCTGACTTAGAACTAATTTTTCATTTATACATGCCCTAGTTTTCCATTGACACATAACAAATTACCACAAATGTTGTGGCTTAGAACAACCTTTTTTTTTTTTTTTTTCAAATGTCATAGTGTTCATGAGTCAGGGGTCTGGGAAAGGCCTAGCTGGGTCTTCTGACAAGGTTCTCACAAGGCTGCAATTTGGGTGCCTGTTGGCCTTCAGTCCTCTTCCAAGTTTCTTCAGACTGTTGGCAGAATTCACTTCCTTGAAACTATAGAGCTAAAAGGCTTGGACTCCACCATGCTTCCCTACTCCAAATGCTAGTCACTTACTTGTTCCTTCTTAAAGAAAAAGGACAAATTTTGCTTCAGGAAGGGCTCAAGCCCCATTTTTAAAGTTCTTGACTGATTACATCAGGTTCACCTAGGATCATTTCTCTTTTGATTAACACAAAATCAGCTGATTAAGGACCTCAATTCTTTCTGTTAACATCCCTTCTCCTTTGTAATATGACAATGGAGAAGGACTCAATGACTCAATCACAAGGATTGAAACTCTAATACGTTATAGCATATTCTATAGGCTATAAGCAGGTCATGGGTTCATCTACACCCCAGGGAGGCGATTACAAAATGTTGTGACTCACGAAGGGCCGCCCTTGGGTGTATCCAACCCAAGGAGATAAATAAATAAAACATTGAACAACTAGAATAAAACAAGGTCATCATAGAATATTCCTGAGACAGGAGGTAAATAAATAAAATGTTAAACATCAAGAAAACACAATCCTGATACATTCCCTCACTGTGATGTTGTTGATGTTGCAGATTAGCAACTTGAAGGAAAACATGGTGTATCAGTTCCAAGTGGCTGCAATGAATATCGCTGGACTGGGAGCACCCTCAGCAGTTAGCGAAAGTTTCAAGTGTGAAGAGTGGACCATTGCCGTTCCAGGTAAACTGAGGACACCCTGCCTCGGTACTGAGGCTTGGAGTTTCTTGTAACAGAACCTACAACATGAGACTCAATTGAAGTACTACATTTAAGAGAAAATAATTCTCTTGAGTCCCTCATGCTAACCTAAAGTTTTTATAACAATATCAAAAAAATGGATAGCAATATAAAATTGAGAATCAATTCCTAAAGATTGTGTTCCAAATAAATCCCAGAGCCCCTATATCTCAAACTATGCTTGGAGTAGGATTGACAGAAGTACACAATTGGAGTGCTAAGTAAGCATTTAAAAGAAATCACAATCTTTGCTTTTGCTTCTTAAAGGCCATTAAAGGACATCCAATTCAAATTCCCACAACAAAATTTCTGAAAAGCTTCTTGCATCCCTCATTATGCAGTTTCCCAGTGCTCTGAAGCCTCTCATTTATCAACTCCCCAAATCTCTCTCTCTAGACCCAGTCTATGTGGCTGCTCCTCCTCATTTTCTGTCCTCCTCCCTCTTCCCAGCTGTTTATTGTGTTATGTAGATGGATATATTGTGCCTGCCTGGGACTTAAGTCTTGATTCTTCTCTCCATTTGACCCTCTGCGGTGACTTCTCAAGTTTCCTCCCTCCCTTTCTCCCCCACCCCCCTCAAATTTGACTGGAAAATAATCTCCTTTGCAGGTGGTCACAGGGAGGTGGCTGAAGGTGGGAGGAAAGAAAACAGGAAGTAGGCAGAACGACTCACCTAGGTTGACACCTCTTATAGAGCTGTAAGACTGAATAAGTTTAATCACTGAATACAAACAAATTTGCTAAGCCATTAAGATTCCAACTAGCAACGCTGATGTGTTTGATGCGTGATTTTATTTTGTTTCCAATGGTACTGACTTCAGATGTGTCCCAGGATGATTAAAATCTTCCCATGGGGTTTGATATGCAGCACATTTAACCACTGGCATAGCATCAAAATAGACCACATTAGTGCCCCAGGCCATGTGAGGGCATCCAGGGTAGATGGCAGCCCTATCCCTGGCCCTCCCTTCTTTCCTCTACTTGAACCCCTGTGTCCTGGAAGAACCATCGTGTTACCTTCACCCAGTGAGCCCCCAGCTGCATCACTTCTCTGCCAAGTGTGAATGGAAAGTTTATAAGAGACACTCAAGAGAGGTTTAAGGCCTCACTCAACTTCAGCAAATACGATAAGGCATATAAACTGCCTTTTCTTACATCCCCTTGATGCCTGCAGATATTTCTTAAGTTCTTTCTGCCACCTACACAAAAGTGGATCTATTTTCAAAGTCTTGCAATTCCTGAATAAAGGTAAAAATGCAAATGACCAGAGTCTTAGAAATTCTAAGCATGCCTGTGGAAAATGTTTTGATAGAAAATGGTGTAGCTGATTTAAAAAAAAAGTTGTAGGGTGAGCACTCTGAACAAGAAACAAATGAGGCAGTCCTCCACTCTCCTGACAACCAGACTTGGTGTTGGATAAGCTATGCATCCAGAGTTTTTATAGAAGATAGCAAAAAGAATGTTGTATCTTCTTTCCATTGTGCACATGAAGAAACTGAGATTCAAGTTAAATGATGCACGGAAGGTCACACAGGTGGTAAATGACAGAATCAGGACTGCAAAATAGGTCTTCCTTTTGCTAAACAAGAGATGTTAGGAAGCAGCAGAACCTAGTTTCTCTTCCCTCAAGTAGGATAGTGCTGCATACTTGGATGCCTCACCGAGCTCTAAGGATAACACAAGATCATGATCATTAAAACCCTTTGCCAGATAGAATACGCCATGCTAGTGTAAGGTATATGGTGGAATATTTAAATATATTTCCATACAAGATATCGGAAGACAAGGATGATGTGTATTTGAAACTGTTGAGTCGAGGTAAATGGTCAAACAAATATTGACCATTTAGTTGCAAAATGCCAAAGCATAAACACAATCTTGTGTTTATAGTTGCTTTCAGGTCACTGTGAGTCACTTCAGGTGATTTTGATTGGATGATGAGACATCAGTTGCTAGTTTTAAAAAAGAAAAGAAATAAGTATACCACCTAAGTAGCAGCTGGTGGTCACACAAAGGTATGGGCGATCACATAGTAGTTTGGACTCCCCCTAAGAATGCAAAGAGCATGCCCAAGGGACATATCTTGGCTTTCTCCCTTCAGAGAGTATTAAGTTACTAGGCTTCTGAGCTTTCTCTTACTTGGGTGAATGGGATGAATGAAACAATATTTCACACAGGTTCAGGGACCATGGGATTGATTCTATTTTATGTTGGTGCAAGTTATTTTTATAAACCATAATCTGTCATTTGTTTTTTTACCCATTTGTGAGAATTCCCTCCAATTGGTGGTTATTCATATTCATTCAATTACTGTCTATGTTTATATGCCATCAAATAGAGTTGTTTTCAGCTAGGCACAGTAGCACATGCCTGTGATCCCAACAACTTGGGAGGCTAAGGCAGGAGGATCACAAATTCAAGGCCAGCCTCAGCAACTAGTGAGACTCTGTCTCAAAAAGTAAAAAAGGGCTGGGAATGTAGTTCTGTGGTAGAGTGCTCCTGGGTTCAGTTACCAATACCACCAAACTATTTTGCTTTCTTCAAATTATTTGAGATTGAGGGGAGTTTCACTCAAAAATAACCTAAAACTGAATCTGCAACTAAACTAGCCTGTTCTGATAAAGATGACTAACAGGTCCAAGGACAGCATGACGGGAAGTTTTAATTCAGGCTCCTACAGGCACCTTGAAGTATCTTTACCCACCTGCCCTCCATGAAAAAACTTAATTGATGTAGAACAGTTGTGGAAATTTGCTATGAAATGACCACTAAATATCTATTTTCATGGGAATGCTAGATTTAAAACACACACACACACACACACACACAGCATCAGATTCAGCTTTAAGACCTTAAATGTACTTGTAAATTTTTGCATATTTGAGTTCTCTGATTTACCTTATGATTTCTATTCATTCCCTTCTCTCTCTTTCTCAGGACCACCTCACAGTCTTAAGTATAGTGAAGTCAGGAAAAACTCGCTGGTTCTGCAGTGGAAGCCTCCTGTCCACTCTGGACGGACCCCAGTCACCGGTTACTTTGTGGACATTAAGGAGACCAATGCCAAAGATGACCAATGGCGAGGACTCAATGAGGCAGCCATTAAAAACAAATACCTGAAGGTAGAGAATGCTTTTAGAGCATGCTTTTATCCTCTAAAAAGGAAAAGTGTTCTATTACTATTAACTTTAAAGATGGGGAAAAAAAAAAACACTCTCTCTGCTTTGGTTTATTTCAAATATTGGGCTCCTGGTAAGATTCCTTTTGGCAATGGTTAGAATTGCAGGAATTTTATGATGCTTGAAACAGTCGGTGATATTTAAGCTGAATTCCTCAGCCTAGTTTTGCAAAACATCCACCAGCTCTTTCTATCCGCGTCCTTTCCCTCCATGCTTCAACTTACCCAAAAGGTGACTTTTTTATTCCTACCTCAAAAAAAATTTTTTTTTCACTTTAGGGAGCTGTTTTTATAGAGGTCACACCATAACATAGAAACTGGGCTCTTTTGAGTCACATCCTGACTCACTTCACCTGCTGCCTCATGCTTGCACTCTCATGAGCTCTTGGAGATTAGCAGCACGGGTTCACTCAGCTCTTGCTTGACCTGCCTTGCCCTTACCTGGGTCATTGCCCTCTGGATTCCCCTAGTGTATCCTAACCAAACCAGTTCCTAACTCTGTCTGCCAAAGATTGTTGTGCTGTAACCACTGACTCGCTCACTTGTGCCAAAAAGAATGTTTCCCTCTGTTGTTGGCAGAGCACTTGAAGACCCCCCAGATCTACAGTAAGGGCCTCAGAAGCTATTGAGGAATATGAGCCCCTTGCTTATTACCTGCAATGAAGTGTGACTTCACCACAGTCATTCAGTCATTTACATACTGCATTCACACCAAAAGGATGTAACCAGAGTTCATTTTCCTTTTTTTTATTGGTAATTACCACCTGGTGAGATGAGGTGGTGAGAAGGGAGTAATTGGAAAGGGTGGGGGACATTGGATGGCAAAGGTAAGGGGATGTGATTTGGAAATTATAGAGAAGGGGAAAACCCAAGGAAAGAAGAGTAAGTGTACACAGGTCACATAGACTATGTATTTGTGGTGCTGTTGGGGCCAGTGGTTCTCGTCCCTGGAGTACTGGAAATGTGGAGGTGTGTTGTTGTCGCATCAGACACTAGACTATAGACCTCCTTCCTGCACGTGTTGCAGACACCTGCCTCAGCCACGCATCACCTACACAGCAGGTGCAGATGTGTCAGACATCTGGCAGTTGGCCTATTTTATCATAACAAGGAAATGTTTCTGTTCCTTTCTGGAAATTCGCAGCTTACTGGTATTATTTATGAACATGGGATTTTAAACATATCAAATGCTATGCATTTAGCCTGTGCCTAAGTTCAAGTTCATTTACAAATTGAAATTCACTTCAAAAATCCATTCATTGGAGGGAAAGCTATCACTACATAAATAGTGATGTTCTGTTGTCATCAGCTCAATAAAATCAAATCGATTAAAAACCTAACAATTTAATGCATGACTCATTTAAATACACAGCCCCAAATCCTTCATTTAATTGAATAAATGTATTCCAGCACTGTTTGATTTAAATCCTGTTAGGGATATTGATCTCCATCACAGAATTAGGTAGAAAATTATGGCTTCTGTGTGTAATAAATTCCTTCTTAAAATACAATATCACTTTTAAATGTCATGTGTTTTTAAAATAAAAGGATGATTTTTTTTAAAGTGTTAATAGTATTATTAGTACTGGAATCATACCGTTATTATTACAGTGCAAATCCCCCCCAAAATCACACAAAAAATATGAAGAGGGACTGTCATACAAAAATAGAGTGTAAATGCAGAATCCAAAGAAAGAAAGAAATTACAAATGCACTTCAGAACTCAGAGAAAGAAATTATAAATGCAGTGCCAAATCCAAAGAAAGTCACACACACACATACAAAAAATATGAAGTAGGTTCTCAGAAAAAGTCTCTTTGATGATTAAAAGCTTGAGGATTTAAAATTTTAATGCACTTTGATTATTCACAAATTACTTAAAGTCACAATTATGTTAGTGTCTGTTTAGTAAGAAATACCTATATTTGATTTACAGGGACGATTTTTTTGTTTTTTTTCTGTTCTAGTACTTGAACATGCTTTTAAGCAAATGGAAAGTGTCAGTGATCCATGCTTTTAATTCTCCTCTCTTGCCAAGAATTTCATCTGAATTATTCTTGGAATATCTCAAAAGAGCGGGGGCAGCATATATGCTATTATGACCATTTTGTATTTTGTTGGAAGCCATTAAATTATCAAAAGAAGGTAGATCATCAGATTTGGAAGGGAAACTCCTTGGCTATTGATGGCTGGTCTAGACAGAAGATAGTCCAGAGTCTGCTAATGGAGTGATTAGTCACAGACAGAAGCAGCTCTAGAACACGAGTCCTGTGTCTTTGGTACTATGTGACTAAATGGTTATTACAGAGGAAGAACACATCTGTTTAAATAACTAAAACATCCACTGCTTTTTACATCTGCTTCTTCCAGGTACAAGGCCTCAAGGAGGGCGTCAGCTATGTGTTCCGTGTCCGAGCCATCAACCAGGCTGGTGTTGGCAAGCCATCTGACCTCGCTGGCCCCGTTGTGGCAGAGACCCGTCCAGGTGGGCATTGACTTTTTCATTAACAATCATCTTGGATGGGGATGTAATTCAGTGGTTGTTCAATCCCTATCACTGCAAAGAAAAGAAAAAGATCCATCTTCTCTGTGTAGGGTACTAACATTTAACCTGACTTTGTATTCTTTTCCCGATTTTCGAAATCAGCAACGTATGCTAGCTAAGAAATTGAGATGTATGACCTTAGCATAGGACCATTCATTTCTTCACAAGTACCTTGGAATAGGGATGAACCAGGTTTAAATTATCCAGGGGCTCTTTTAGTTCACACCTAAGAACAGGAAATTCAGGCCGGGGAGGTAGCTCAGTGGTCGAGTACTTGCCAAACATGTACAAGGCCTTGGGTTCAATCTCCAGCACGGTAAATAAAATAAAATAAATAACAGAAATTCTGGATCAAATTATGCCTCCTGGACCAATTCTTCCAAGCAAAAATTCCTGGGAAATTGTTTCCATTATGTCCCGGCCATTATGTCCCATAAGATACTCCCAATTATAGGGGAAGCTGAAATGGCCCAGTTAACTGGCACAATCCTTAAATGAATTGCAGCTATTAAGTTAATCCAAGGGTCAGCAAACTTTCTGTGAAGGGCCAGATAGTAAATATTTTTTTGTTTTACAGCTTTATGGTCTCTATCACAACTACTCAACTCTGCCATGGCATGAAAGCAGCCATAGACAATATATAAACTGATGAGCAGGACTGTGTTCCAATAAAATTTATTATGTGCATGATGTATATGCATTGAATAATATGCATTTTATGAATTATAAAATTTGAATTCTATATAATGTTTATGTGCCTTGAAATATAAACCTTCTTTTTATTTTTTTCAACTGTTTCAAAATACAAAAACATTCTTAAGCTTGTGGACCATACAATAAGAGGCAACAAGCCATATTTAGCCCACAGGCCACAGTTTGCTGACCCATGGGTTAAACTTACAACAGTCCTGTCTGAATGGTCTGCAGAGCTGAGACAGCCCTCAACTTGCCAGACTCAAGAGATGCTGGGATTGAGCAGGAAAAGACAGTCTTTCCTTTATTATGAGAACAAACTTTATAATGTTCATTGTCCCTATAGTTTCAGATCATTCTATAATAACTATTTCTTTTTTATCATTCAATTTGTCTTTTTTAAAGTTATGTATTTCAGTTCTTTAAAATTACATAAAAGAAAGCATTGAAAGCAAAACAGGATTAAAAAATCCTAACCAGTTATTTTTAAGTTTTTATTCATCCTAGTTCAAGTATTTTCACTTTAGTCTTTCCTTATTTTCAGAATTGAAATGAACCAAGAACAGATACATCATGTAATATTTATTTTCCCAGTGAGCAAAGAATGTAAACATAGGAAACTATTTTTACTACTTGTCAGTCAAAAAGTATAAACAATGTATACCTTTTCAGGAACCATCTGCCCCTTTCATCTTAATAACTATTTTCGGTAACTCTTAAAACTAGTTTGGAGCTGGGGTTGTGGCTCAGTGGTAGAGCGCTTGCCTAGCATGTGTGAGGCACTAGGTTCAATTCTCAGGACCGCATATAAATAAATAAATAAATATCCATCAACAACTAATAAAAATATTTTTTAGAAAACTAGTTTGTATCTATGAGTCTGACAAAGGTGACCTTCTTTACAAAAGTATGGCAGGTGTCTGGAAAAAGTGCCACACTCCAAGTAAGTAACCATTGCAAAATTCTAGGAGAAAGCAGAAAAATGCTAGGAACAGATACACTAGGTCAAAGTAGATGTGCAAGGGACACCGGGACATATACTCCTATAGAAACAGGACCCTTCATTTGTCAACTTTGGGGATATTAAAAGTGCCAAATGGACATATGTGAGGACCCAAGGGCAGTGTCTACACTCTCATAATAACAACATTTAGATTACTCGATGAGTCAACTCCTACTAGTCTAGTCATGGGTAAATCAAAAGCACACTTTAACCTGTAGATTCCCAATCAGATTAAAGAAAGCACAAAGCAATTTCTTATTCATTCTTTTCTAGCCTCAGAATGGCAGATGACCAGGCATAAAATTAACAGTGTCATCACTAGGGAAATTTTGACACCAGGAAAGGATCTGTGACCCTCTGAGTGCGAGTTTTGTTTCACTGATCTGGAAGACCGTCCCCAAAGTCATTTTTGTGGCCCTTCCATTCCCAGAATGTAACTCCAACCAGCAGCTGCAGACAGGTATACACTAAGCAGCACCATATAGATGGGTTCAGGAGTCGTTGGCTCGAAGTCTGAAAAAGAATCCTGAGACACACAAAGCCAAGATGCTTCCCCATGCAGGAGCACCAAAACTCCAGTGATGCTGGACTTGTTTTATGGGCAACAAGCACATTCTTTCTTGCAACATGTATTTCTAGAATTCCTTCTGTTGCTTGATGCTGTGTGGGCCCTGGGGGTAGAGTAATGTGTCATCTTTACTGCATACTAGTTTACAATCTTATAACAACAGCAGAGTTTACAACATGGTATGATGAGAGAGCTAGGATAATATATCTCCATAGCCAAATAGGCTATAAACCAGGTATCAAGGTTTTTTGAGTCCCTGTGAAAGCATATAGATAGCCCAAAATTGGCTGTTTAGTAATTTTATTAAATACCAGTAGATGACTTTTTCTCATGTATTTATTTTAGAATGGATGGAGTGTAGGGGCATGTTATCAATTTCAAGATTTGGGATGTAAAACTTAGATCACTGTTTCAGAAGAACTTCTTCTGGTATCCAGTATTAAAATTTCAGATAGAAAATCAAGCTTATCATGTAACAGCAAACTGCAAATACTTCTAACAGGATACCTCAAGTGTAACTGAATTCCATTTAAAAGTTAACCTAATCCATTGGGGGTTGTTCGGATCACTGAACTCCCTTTGAAGTCAAAGAATATGTAAGTAGATGTACTCTAGCCACTGCTACAAAGTATGTCATGCTTTCCCATGAAATCCTTTAGCTAAAGAAGCCTATAAATAGGTGGAATCATATTTGGGGTAGATTTTTTGGTACCATAAAGGACATTCACATCTGATATTTGATATTATTAAAGCAGTATCTGTGGTTGATTGCATCAGGCCAAGGGATGGAGGTAGAGGCCAGGTGAGACAGACAGATCATATGAGAGCCAAGAGAGAGACCTGCCAAGGTGTGGCAGGTGATCAGGAGGGCAACAGGCTGGCAGTACAGGCTGCAGGTATTCTTAGCGGAGAAAACTGCAGTGGGCAGGAGAATCAGGTGATGGGCAAGAATCTGAACACCAGGCAGGGTCCCAAGAAAGAAATGGGTCACAGAATGCTAGCACTTGGTCATGAGGAACAAGTCAGGTCAGCAGAATACACTTACAGAAGGAATAATGAGTTGGGATTGAGCTGACATCCTAGTAATGAAGGGCACTTTACAATCCCAGAGTCTAACAATTGGTTGGCCCAGAGCTTGGTAAGGCTGAGAAAGCTACTAATTACCCAGGGGCCTCTTGGTGGAGTCTTGGAAGACTCTGAAGCAGGAAGCCAGCCCAACTCCTAGCAATGAGCTCAACTGGTTCCTTTAGAAACCCACCCTAAAATGTGCTTACTAATAGATCTTTCATCTACTGGGACAGTAGTTCTCAACTTTGGCTGTAATTTAGAATCATGCCAGGGACTTCAAAAGTATTGCTACCCAGACCAATTAAGTCAGAATCTCTAAGGCTGAGCCTATTGTTTGTTTAACTCCTTGGGTGATTCCAGTCTGAAACCAGGCTCAAGAAGTAGGCATTAGACTCTGAGCACCTTCCCAATAGGGAGCTGTATCTTTTCTGTATATATGCTGAGAGTCTGGCATAGTACCTGGTATAGTATATATTGTTAATCTACTAAACAAAAACATAATGAATAACAACTATGTTTAGCCAGTGAATGTGACTCAGTATGTACACTTCTCCCTGGGCATGTTGTGATACATGTCCTGGTTATAAAGGATGGACTGACTGGGAAAGAAACATCCAGTAAGGGATGCAGGGGGTCAGGCAGCAATCCTCACCACAAACGGGGCATCTCAGTACACTTCCATATGCTTGACTCTAGCCACTCTTTAGGTTTTTCTCAACAACAACAACAACACACACACACACACACACACACACAGTGGAGAAGGACAAATAGCTATACAGCATATAAAACAATACATTAATGTTGACATAAAAGACTTTAAACAATATGAGACAAAAAGCCTCATATCAAATTAGGAAGTATAGAAGAAGGCAGTTTACAGAGATTTTATTTCACCTTTTAAATTCTATGTTTTTTCTTTTAAAGAAAAATTTATATGAGAGAAAAGTAGGGCAGAGTTGGCTAATTTTCAAAAAGCTCATAGTAACCCTGGGCCACATCTTAACTCATGTTCAGACTGGGGCTTCCTGGCTCTTGGAAGACTGCTAAGATACCATTTGTGTGATTGGATATTCCTGTGTCCTTATTAGGGCTTTGTTAAGGGTTGAGCAGTTGACTAGGGACAACTCTTATAACTCCTTTGCAAGTCAAAATCTCTCTTTTATTGCATTCTTCATGTTCTTGAACAGATTCAAAGATAATTTTTTAGAAAATGTAAGTCATGACAAATTTTAGTTCACTTTTCAAGCCCAACTTTTCTGTAAAAAGTGGGACAACCTTAGTCTGGAAGGAATCCATTAGGTTTCCTTTAAGATGATAGTAGAACATCAAACTTGCTTCCTGCCCATTAAGTATCTGAATCACTTTGTTCATACTTTAATCAACTTAGAGAATGAATCAGCCATGAATTAATTGACATTACCTCAGCTCTTGGCCCAAGCTCATTTAAACCCTGGGACACTAAAAAAAAAAAAAAATTTTTTTTTTTTTTTTTTGAGAATGTTACAGCTATACTTTTCTCTTGGACTTTTTCTCCAACACTGTACAAATTTAATCTCCCTAAGGTGTTATCTGGAGAGTTAGCCTGGGGCATGTTAGAAATGCCATTGTTGCTTTATAGGTTAATACACTGGTTTTGGTTTTTCTAGCATTTATATAAAAGATCATCCATTTGAATATCATGTGTCTTTGTAAAATTGCAAAAGAATTTTTTGCCTTTTATGTATTCAGGACCCCTTACTTAAGGAGTTATATTGTTAATTACTCTTAGATTTTAGTATCTGGAAAGACTGGCCCTCCAGATGACCAACTCCACTTCTCTTATTATAGAGAGGGAAATCTATAGTCTAACACATCCATATGAAAGAAAACTCCAACTTCATATTTTAATTGTTTTGCCTACTTTTAAATTTTTCAAAAGATATATTTTTGCTTTAAATTCCTGCTTTCTCACATTTATTCCTTGTTGTCCCAAGTAACTTCTCTAAAGTGTCTACTAGAGCTGGGAATGTGGCTCAATGGTAGAGCATCAGGGATAAGGCCTTGGGTTTCTCCAGTACCATACACACACAACATAAATAAATAAAATAAAAATTCCAAAACCACTTTTTTTCTCTATTCATAAACCCAGAAGGAAGGATGAGTCTTTTTTTTCCCAAAGGCAATGTCAGTTTAATTTTCCACATCTATTGTTTGAAACTTAAAAAATACTATCTTTTGGGCTGGGGCTGTAGCTCAAGGGCAGAGCACTTGCCCGGCATGTGTGAGACACTGGGTTCAATCCTTAGAACCACATAAAAATAAATAAATAAAAGGTTATATGTCCATCTACAACTAAAAAAATAGAAGAATATTGTTTAAAAATACTATCTTTCATTTTAAAAGGAAAATAGGTAACTTCTTTGGTTTTACTTCATATTTTCACAAAAGATCAACCAGTTACTTTTAAAATTTTCATTTTCCAGAATACTTCATTAAGATAGCTCTATATTTTCCAACAGCTAAGCAGGGCTATCCTGTTCTCCAAGTCACACTGGGTGTGGGACCAAATTTGGCTCAGAAACCTCAGCAAATCATGGTTTTAAATTCCAGTTGTTCTATACTTCCATGCTTTAAAATGTCATTTTAAGATTTTTTGATGAAATTATTTAAAAATAGGTTCCACATTTCAGTGAGCATTTCTCAGTCTCCTTGGATGCTGTCTGCTGAATCATACTTACCTTTTTCTGTATGGCTCAGAGCCACAAGTACCAACCTTATTTATGGAGCAGTATTGCAATAAGTGATGTCATTTTGGAATGAGATGCAATTCATCCCTCTACGAAATAATGTCTTTGTGCCTGTTTTTTAGTTTTCCGGCTTGCTCTCATTTTCCTTACAATGATAGTAGCTTCTTACTTCCTTCTCATTTTTTTTAGTTTAATCTACTGAGGGAAACTAACAAAATAGGCTAGTTAGAATTTTCTCCAGTGATGTTTAGATTCCATGTGAGGATCTATGGAACTCTTCAGTGTGTGTGCAGGACACTAGCAAGCGGACTTTGTCACATCAGCAGAGACATGCTTTCTTATTTCTTGGTTTCTGGCAAGAGGCCAAATGGGTGAGCTTTTATAGTACAAAGGTTATCTACAGAACTGAGAAAAAGGCAAAGCTAATGGAATTGTCCATATTCTTTCACTTTTATGACTCCTTTGTTGGCAGAAAAATCCAATCTCTCATGTTAGTCAACATCAAGATTCTTAACCCAAGCAATATTTTTATGTTGTAAACTCAAGTCATGCCTTTAATACACTGAACAGCAAGAATGTGGATGATTCACTCCCTTTTAAGAAGGATTACAACTAAGATAATGAATGATTAATATGAGCAGTTATGCTTCCAAAATAGATAGTATGCAAAAATCAAGAAAGATTTAGTCAACACCTAAGACTTCTTTCCTCTTCATAACAATACAGATAAACAAAAAATCTTTGATTTATATTCTTACAGCAACTCAGCCATGCAAACTGTGTATTATAACACTAAGCCTCAACGCTCTTTGGTGTTCATTTTTTTTCCCTCAAGTTTTATTTATTTATTTTATTTATTATTTTGGTACCAGAGATTGAACCCAGGGGCATTTAACCACTGAACTACATCCCCAGCTCCCCACCCTCCCCTTTTTTAATTTTTCTTTTTCACTTTGAGACAGGGTCTCACTGAGTTGCTTAGGGCCTCGCTAAGTTGCTGAAATGGCTTTGAATTCCAATCCTCCTGCCTCAGCCTCCCAAGTCACTGGGATTACAGATGTAAACCACCACACTCTTCTCTGAAGTTTTAATAAGAATGCTTATTCAATATTTATTTTACAACAAAGGAATATGAGGATTGGTCATGTGTTATCAATAATAGAAATAAACCCTGGTCTGCAACTTACTATGGAGTAGATTAAGCCCTTTACAAAGGACATATAGTGAATGTTTCACTTAACGAACAATTAAACGTTTATTTGATCATTTTTTTTAGGTTATCTATATAGCCAAATAGGAAATCATCCTGTTTGTATTTTTTGTTTGTTTTGTTATTGTGGTGCTATGGATTGAACCCAGGGCCTTGTGCATGCTAGGCAAGCACTCTACCACTAAGCCATATCCCCAGCCCCTGTTTGTTTCTTGAAGAAATTTTAAACATCTCCTAGAGCTAGTGTTCACTAAACTTCTCACTTTGTGGAGATTGATAGTTGAAGCACACACTGCCATTCATAAGAATCCTCATTAGGTCACCTGTCAGATTCAGAAACCATGATCATGTTCCTCATGCTACTTACAATTCAGGCACACATTTCCTCTTGGCCTTCCCCTCAGAGGACTTTGACACCTTTTTCCCACTGACAAGTTTTATTGATGGTAGACCAAGATGTTGGACTCCTACAATACAGTCGGAAAAGAAAACATCATTCCTTTGTGAGATATGTATTGGAAAAATTTAAAATATATTTTTAAAAATAAGCCAGGCACGGTCGTGCATGCCTGTAATCCCAGCAGCCTGGGAGGCTGAGGAAGGAGAATAGGAAGTTCAAAGCCAGCCTCAGCAAAAGTGAGGCACTAAGCAACTAACTCAGTGAGACCCTGTCTCCAAATAAAATACAAAATAGGGCTGGGGATGTGTCTCCATGGCTGAGTGCCTCTGAGTTCAATCCTTGGTACCCACCCACCCCCCAAAAAAGAATAATAATAATAAAAAAATAAAGCCATACCTGTCTGGGACTATAATTTTTTTAACATACTGAAACAAACCAATTTCAGGCTGACAATTGAATGAGTATATAAGTTTGAGTACAATGTTTTGCTTTTTTCAAACTGGATTTAGGCATAGATTCGAATGTTTTCTAATCTGTACAAACTCTTTCTGATTTGTGATATTAGAGACAGGTGCAATTTATTATAACTCTCAAAAGAATAAAATAACTGAAAACACTAACCAAATTGTTTTCTTTTAAAATTCACACACTAGTCTTCTTGAAACATACTGCATCTCTTGAAACTCATTTCTATTTAAATTTTCATGCTGTTCAATAACAGCCTTTCTAGGTTGCTAACATTCTAATCCAGAAGGGCATTTTTAAATGGATTTATGTTTATATGATCAACATAATAAGTTCCCATATATTTCTCAATTCTAAAATAACTGACAAATTCCCAACATGTGAACATAGGCAAGTCTTATTCTGTCTCCCCTTCAATTTCTCTTTAGTTTCTTTGTCCCTTTCGATCCTTTCCTGGTGACTTATTGGATATGGATATTATTGAAGCAAAAGTTATAATTAGGACCTGAGAGTGAGTTTTCCTTTTTCTCAAGGCAGTCTTGTCTCCTTATTGTAATCAATCCACTCCCACAATTAATTGTACCACCTGTCATATCAGCCAATTTTTCCGTGGTCCTGGCCAATCAACATTGTTCATGGTGTTGACTTTACTACACGGCACGTTAATTTAAGTCTGTGTTACAATATAGGAGTTGAATTTTAAGGCAAGAATGTCCATCCACAGTGATCAATTGGGCCTCTTTCTTTGCCAGGCTCAGGACCTTGCTTTCAGGTTGAAGTAAAACATTCCAAGGTAAGGAATTCTCACTTGGTTGGTTGCTGCCACAAAGTATCAGTACCTTCTTTTTGATCTTCTAGGAACCAAAGAAGTTGTTGTAAATGTGGATGATGATGGAGTCATTTCATTGAACTTTGAATGTGATCAGATGACTCCAAAGTCAGAATTCACCTGGTCCAAAGATTACATATCCACTGAGGACTCTCCACGATTAGAAGTTGAAAGCAAAGGCAACAAGTAAGGATTGTTTCAATTTTAATGATGGGTTTCCTTTTCACTATAGGAGCATGAAGTACCTTCCACAGTTCTTGAAGTCAAATACGTTTGGTCAAAGAAAAGGCAATCAAACTATAATATTTTTTTCTACTTTGTGCACTTAACATTTACATGTTTGGTTGATTTTAAACACAGACTAGTGATAAAGTTTGCCAAGTTACAAGACATAATGAACTAGACCATTGGTCTTTTCATTATTCACGCAACATGTTATGTGCCAGACAAGGTGCTTGGATCTAAGGATACCACAGTCACAGATCCTGTCTCTGGAGGCACAGAGATTGACAATACTAGCACTGTATAATAAATTCAGAAAAGGAAGAACAGGGGACATCATAAGAGAAGCATCCAGAGATATCCATAGCACATTCTGTACTATGGGAGAGATATTTAGGTCCCCCCAGCAAGGCTAATCAGTGAAATGTCTTTATGCGGGATGTGTGTTAGTATGAAGCATGGCTTGGAGATGGGGGATTTGTACTAGCCCCACCTCCTTCACCATCATCCCCTGGAAAGAGGTCAGGAAAGTCTTCTAAATGGAAATGACATTTAACCTGAGACATCAAGAATGAACAGGCTTCAGCTCAGCAAGGAGGAAAAGACAAGTATTCCAAATGAAAAGAGTACCCACAAAGATGCCTAGAGAGGGAGAAACACAGGCCCACAGTCCTGGCATGGCCCCATTTCTAAAAAATATATATATATATTTTTTATTCTGCAGGACAAAATTGACCTTTAAAGACCTCGGGATGGATGACTTGGGCATTTACTCCTGTGATGTAACAGATACTGACGGGATAGCATCAAGCTACGTAATAGATGAGGAAGGTAAGCTTAAGATCAGTTCAGTCACAATTCTAATGTTGCTTTAATTTCTCAGTTAGTCTCAAGTGACTTTTAGTAGTTCAAGGTGTAATTGTTTTCGGTTTCTCCCTACAGAATTGAAACGTTTACTTGCTCTCAGCCAGGAGCACAAGTTCCCAAGTAAGTGTGCACAATACATTCACAGATGTTAGCAATCTTACCAGGGGGCAACTTTTGCAATAAAATCAAATGGCAGCTCTGATGGGATCCAGAGAAGAGGCTCAGCCAGGTATGTGGTGCACACCTGTAATCCCAGCTACTTAGGAGGCTGAGGCAGGCGAATCTCAAGTTCCAGCCCAGCCTGGGCAACTTAGTGAAAAGCTGTCTCAAAATAAAATATAATAAAGGGCTTTGGGTGTAGTTTAGTGTTACAGTGCCCATGGTTCGATCCCCAGTATCACAGAAAAAAAAAGACACTCTTGAGAACATATAATAATAGATAAGCAGCTACAGAACCACCTTCCAGAAGTGGTACTTTTTCCCTTGTTCTTGTTTTCCTTAGAAACTAAGATACTAACATAGAAAATATATCCTATGCTTTATTTCACAGAAGTGTCAGGATACATAGGCATAACATCTGAGCACTTAAGTTCTTCTCTTTTTGCCTACATATTTTAGAATCATTTATATCTCTTCTAGATAAATTCGTTAATGTCTGTAGGCAAGCTAATATTCTCTTAAGTGATGTTGGCACTTAGTAGAAGAATCATACCTCCAAATAAAGACAATCTAAAGATAGCACCTACCACTTTATACTCTCGGAAAATAGGGTAAAGATGCCTTGGTCAGAAAGAGAATCCTTCTGAACTACTTACACACCCTTAAATAAAGCACCTTCTACATGAAAGATTAAATTCCACAGTTGACACCGAAGAGAAGAGAAAGGAGTCTGAAATAACACTCAGAAGCTTCCACAGGCCTGACAGGATCTCTTACCCACTGCCAGTGCTAAAGCATCCAGAAAGGCACACCATAGAGCTTGAGAAAACAAATAGTAACAAAATACCCTCATTCTTTTAAATTAGGAACTTAAAGGAACTCCTTAATACTTAAAGATATCTTTTCTTCACAAATACAGAAGCTTCAGACATCCCCCAAATTATATTCTTATCCCAGACTGTGGACAAAGCTATGTATTTGCATATGCGCATTTTTCTAGAGAGAAGATCCAGAATGTTCCTTAAACTCTCACTGGAGGCTGTGATTTTCCAAAAATAAAAATAAAAAATACTGCTCTAGAACCTACTTACTCTTATATTCCCCAGGAATTTTATTTTACTTTATTTTTTTGTATGGTGAGGCTGAGCGTTGGTGACTATTGGTCTCAGCCGTGATGTTCTCCAGATGAACTCTTGTTAACAAAGCTGCAGAATGGAGTGCTTATGGAACATGAATGTAGGGTGCAGACTTTGTTCTGGAGAATCAGCCTCATGGCATTAAGCAAACCATTTTCATCCGTACTCTTATCCACCATTAAACTGGAAACATAATAGCCCGAGTGATGTTTTAAAAGTTAATTTTGAAAAACAGCGTGGAAGGTAGAGGTCTGGCCTGGATGCTCTTCTTACTGTACTTTGGGCTCACCCTGTGAACCTGAGCAGCTCATTTCCATTTTCCTAGACCTTGGTTTCTTTTCCAGGAATAGCTATCAGAGTAGTTGTATCACCTACCGCATGTCTCTGAGGCATGTAGGGTGCTTGCGTTGCTAATTCTCTCCTTTCTACCAATATTCATAGTGTCAAACGCTGATAGAAATGAAGAGAAGCAGCTGCATCTACTAATCTAGTTAGTCAGACAACAAAGGACCGGGATTGTCTAGGTAGCCGTTGGTTTCCACAGCATTTAAATTCAGTTTAAAGGAGGGAGATGAAAAAAGACAGGACAGGGTGTCACTGTTGAGTTCAAATTGCCTGGGCCTCCTTGGAGTTCAGCGATCGCATGAAACTGGAGACGGTGGCCATAATTGCCTGATGTTGCTGTCATTTAAACTGAGGTATTTTATTTTGAATAAGCCTACAGTCTCTAATTGTTGGTGCTAGGAGAGGGGGTTGCAACAAACTCTAGTCTCCTTTATTGTAGACTAGCTGTAGTAGCTTGGTGGGCACAGAAAATGTGTGAAATTCTCAATGCAATTATCAAATCCCTTACCCAAAGGAGTTTTCATTGCCCATTAATACAGCATTGTAAATATTATGGTTCCAGCACTTTTCTCTCGCCTACCAATGTCACACCAATGAGGTCACTACATGAACATTTTCAGAAATCTGACGATAGGATCCAAGCAGCCCTTCTGATGATTTCTCGGCTTATACCCACTTCTTCTCAATGTTGACACATTAACTAAGTCATTTTCTTGAAATCATCATAAGGTTTTAAATGGTCTCATCTTCCTTACAGAATGTAAGAGTATGGTGTTCCTTTATCCTTCAGCACAGTGAAGTCCCATGTTAAGCTGTTGGCAAAAAAATATTTTGAAAGCCACTAAGCATATGCCTTAGACCTACAAATAACACATTTTGCTGGATGTGAATTAACTGACAGAGAAAAGAGCTGAAGGAAATTTAGAGCTGAGAAAAAGGGGGGAAATGTATAAAGCTAAAAATGGAAAATAACAGTCTGTCTTGCCAGTATTGATACTAAATTGCAGTGTGAAGAGAAAGCTTATCTGCAGGGGGAGGTGCACTTCAGTGTCTTCAACAGCCTGTAGAATCTCTCCTCATTTGCAGGCACTGGTTATTACCCTTTCTGGGTACAAATAATATATGTATGCAGACCTACCCAATCACATATATGTAAATATAGATATCTTGCTACAATCTGATTTGTCAACACATTATATTTTATAATTGGTAGTTGGAGAATGTTGTGGAAGCAACTGGAAGAAGAAAAAGCCACAAAAATACTAATAGCTAACATTTACAGTGCACTTATCGTATGCCAGGCTTTTTATAGGATATTTAAACAGAATTTATTATTTGAACTCCACAATGACCATAAAAGGTTGATACTATGGTGACTTGACTTTAGAGATAAAGAACATGAGGTGCAGAGAAGTTAAGTATCTAGAGCAGTTGCACACAGCTGGGAAAGACCAAGTGGTCTGTCCCTGGTACCTGTTCCCCAGTCATGTCATGGGCTCTTCCTGTGCCTGCACCTGACAAGTCTGCTCTGTGTCCTCTGAGATGATTCATGTGGGTCTGTGTTCCAGAATGGGTTTCCAGAGTTCTAGAAGACTTCCTGCTGTGCTCAAGACTTACTTGTAGCAAGCATGAGCATTCTGTGGGGAGAAAGCTTAGCCTCTGCTCTGGCCACCCAGGGATCCCTCCATTATCTGCTTTTCTCAGACATCTGCTCTCATTGGAACACCAGGGGACAACTGGAATCAAGAGGAATACAGAAGAGAGGGAATTACCCTCACCACAGCTCTAGGACCCATATGTTACTAATCATTCCTGGGATTCCGTTTTCTCATCAGTAAAATTAGGGGAGGAAGACTCAAGATGGTTATCTTGAGCACTGATCATTATTCACAGAATCTTAATGTGACTTCAGTTTCTCTTCAACAGCCTCGAGGGGCACTTCATATCCACATCAGCAAGCGAGGAGCACAAGGTTTAAGGAGGAGAATAACTGTTCAAGAGGACGGTGTGACTCCACAGCCCATCCTCTTCCCTGTGGTGCATCTCCTTAGTAGATGATATCTGAGCATTCTTCAGTTCTCAACCAGAACAAGCCCATGACTGAATTTTGTAGTGGGTAGGGAACAATGCAAAGGAAAGGTGTCCCTTTAAGCTTGATGGGGTAGATTTAGGGTAAATACGAAGAATGTTAATTTGCATTTGATACAAGTTTGGTAGTTTGTCATTTAAAATATAGCACATGTTAAATTTTTGAAATAAGTTTAAGAACAATTTAGAGAAATAAATGGTATAATTTCCCCTAAAGCTAGTTAAGGATTACTAAACTGTGAGAAACAGCCAAGCTTTTCCACAAAGTATGCCCTGGAGCCACGTCTGATAGAAAACACAGCCAGAGGAGCCTTTCTGGAGAACACTTCCAAGTTGTGAGAAATTAAAAAATGTCACTGAGACTCAAACGGCTTAAGCAATATTAGTATAAATTAGAGATGCCATATGGTTCCTCTGTTTTCTAGGTGAAGAAAGCTATGCTGTATTTTGATAGAGCATCTTGATAGTGGCTCATTTATTTGCCTCTGAATAATTTTGCTTGGTCTTGGAACTAAAATGAGGTAATATATTACTGAGGAGAATAGGTTTAAATGACCAGCCTGAGTATACAGTCTTCCCACAGTATAGGTGGGGGATTGGTTTCAGGACCCGCTGCCAATAACAAAATCCATAGACGCACAAGTCCCTTTAACAAAATGACATAATATTCCACCTATCGCCCATCCTCATTCTCCCACATATTTAAATTATCTGTATTACTTATAATGCCAAATACAATGCAAATGCTATGTAAACAGTTGTTCTGCTGCATTGTTTAGGGAATAATGACAGGAAAACAATCTGCATGTGGTCAGGACAAATGCAATTTAAAACAATGTATTTTGATCCATGGTTGGCTGAATCCCATGGGTGCAGAACCTATGGATATGGAGGGCCAACTGTGTAGTCAAAATTCATTTTTTTTAAGATCTATATTTTAAAAAACATTTCAAAAATCCTGAAGTAAGTTAAATTATTTGAAAAAAAAATCAAATGTAACTCCTTTCTAAATAATTTGAAGTAATTAAGATACTAAACCTTAGAATGTTAGAGATGGAAAATGATCATGGTTAATTAGGGCATTTAGTTTAATCCAATTCATTTACAGACACATCAAATGAGAGCCAGCAACACAAGGTAACCAGCCTAATGTCACACACTTTGCTAGTAGCAGACCTTGGGCTCTCCTGGGATCAGTGCAGAACTCTTCTTTAGATCTCATCATTGCCCTTGAATAAACCTAACCAAAGCCATAGAGGAGAGTCACAGATATTAGCTGGATGTGTCCCTAGAGGTAAGTTCATCTTTTTCCTTTTTACAGTTGAGACAATTGTGATTCAGTGAAGGTGAACAACTTTCCCATGGTGACAGCCCGAGGGTAAAAGCCCAGGTTTCCTGTCCCTCAATCTGAGGTTTTTCCTACAAAGCTCTCACTGCCTCTGGGCTTTGCAAAAGCACTATTCCCATTGACCTTTTTATTTTTTTCTTTTTGGTACCAGGGATTGAATTTAAGGGCACTCAACCACTGAGCCACATCCCCAGCCCCGTTTTGTATTTAATTTAGAGACAGGGGTCTCACTGAGTTGCTTAGCACCTCACTTTTACTGAAGCTGGCTTTGAACTCGTGATCCTCCTGCCTCAGCTTCCCAAGCCACTGGAATTACAGGCGTGCACCACCACTTCCGACTCCCATTGTCTAATTTCTCACGCTTCGAACAATCCGTATCATTATTATCAGCTACCAATATAATTACTGTGTTTATTTTTGTTTGTTTTTTTTCATAGCTGTCCCAGCTAAATCAGAGTTGGCCGTTGAAATTTTGGAGAAAGGTCAGGTCCGGTTTTGGATGCAGGCTGAGAAGCTCTCTGGCAATGCGAAAGTCAACTACATATTTAATGAGAAGGAAATTTTTGAAGGGCCGGTAGGTTTTATGCTTTTTGGGTTTTTAAATGTATCATTGTAGAACACATGGAGGATGCCCTACTAGAACATGGATAAAGTGTTATGAAAACTACAGTAGAGTGGAGTCTAAATCATTCTTGTATGTGAAAAGAATGTGAAGAAGAAATACTTAGGAACTATATTGTATTATTGAAACTGATACACTTTTGAGATTGAAAGAGAGTGCTATACTGGGGCTTAGATGAACGACAGAGAGAGTGCTCAGTCATTAGGGAAATAGAGCACCCAGAGGGGCTGAAAGTGTAACCAAATCCTTGGAGAACCTCCTCCGGTGCACAGGACCTGGCTGGCTGGCAGGAGGAAAGGGAGGAGGGGCCGTAGAAGTGAAAAGGCTCTGGACCAACAGGATTGAGAGACTCCCAGGAGCCACCTTACAGGGATTGCTGTTGACACATTGAGGGCAAATCTCAGCCCGGAGGGCACAGCTTTGCCTACGGGAAGAGAAGAAAATGGATAT
>NW_025999990.1:46117531-46135153 GCF_001458135.2 Marmota marmota marmota | reverse complement strand
AAAAAAAACAAGGGAGAGAATTAAACAACAGCAGATGGGGTAGAGAGGGAAGATGAGAGGGAAGGGGAGGGGGGATAGTAGGGGATAGGAAAGGTAGCAGAATACAACAGTCACTAATATGGTATTATGTAAAAATGTGGATGTGTAACCGATGTGATTCTGCAACTTGTATTTGGGGTAAAAAATGGGAGTTCATAACCCACTTGAATCAAATGTATGGAAGATGATATGTCATGAGCTGTGTAATGTTTTGAACAACCAATAAAAAAATAAATAAAAAAATAAAAAAAAAAGAAAGAGAGTGCTATTAATAATTTTTTTCCAGGACAACATTTATAAATCAATACTGTTTCAGGTAAACCAAGAAGTATAATCACCCAGGGAAACAGAGCTGCCTCTCCTGAATTCACGGCACACTCCCACAGCTTGGTAAAAAATGTAAACTAGTATTCGCCATTTCAAAAACCAGAACTCTGGCATTTTTTGTTTGTTTTTAATGAGCTGTTAAAAAAGATGCAGGCCATCTTTAGTTTCTAATGTGTCAGAAACCCCAACAGACTTGATACATTACATGGAGAAAATAATATCTTGTTTCAGTGGCTCAGGAAAATGCAGTAGGAATATCTTTCATTGCCTTTCTAGCTAAAAATGCAATGAATCCTTATTGTGAAACACATTAATGATTCAGGACAGATCATACATTCTTACAACTTTTAATGTACGTGATTGGAGATTTTTTTCCATACTTCTGTGTACGTCTATATAATGCTATTTCCTTTCCTTTTGATGTAAATTTAGTTTTTATAGATAGACTTAATACATCTGAGCTTTATTTGTCCTCCCCAAAGATATCAGTAGAATTATGATTAGGCCAATGCCCTGATGTACTAAAGAACTTGGGGTTCTGGGTCTGTAGCCCTCTCCTGTGCTGTCATGAATGTAAATGAAAGTGGGGAGGAGATATGGCTTGTGGCCATTACTAGCAACTTATTATCTTTTTATTGCTGTTTATTTTAAAACATTTAAAGATCTTTAGTGAGGAATAGCATTTCCTTGTATGCACTTTTCAACATACAGGATAACTTTGTATAAAGCTAGATCCCTTCACTCATATGTCCACTGGGGTCCATCTCCTCCCCATTTCCAAAGTGTTCTCATCAACTGCTATGAGGACACCTGGCTGGAGGACAGGAAGGAAGATTATGGTTGGAATCATTTCCCCCATAACCATTGAGTGATCATCCACACACACATATGTAGACTTTATGTGTTCAAGCATGTACACATGTAGCCATGCATGCACACACATATTGCCTTATGTCAAGTTCCATAGCCAGAGAGTTCAAATAGTTTCTGATTCATGATGTAGGATGGTGCTCTCTGGAGAAAAGAGGGTGAAAGAAGCAGACTAGGGTCAGAGAAAGCTAAGTAAAAATTGGTCTCAGCTGGAGACTGACTTCCTGCAAGAAGAGGCTCTGGGGCATGAATTGTGCCACAGAGTTGGTCCCAGACCTGATCCTTCATTCTGGGATATATTTTATAGCAAAACTTCATTAATTCAGATTTATGGAATTTGTGCCTATACACCCAGGGACTAAGATTTACCTTTACACTCTGAAAAAGAGTTGTCTAAACAATGTTACAAAACAATCTAATAAGAATGAAATAGTTCATTAAGAACAAATTGATTTTAATGCTTTAGAAGCATTTTAATTCATATATTATTAGCAGATATTTATTTATTGCCTACCATATACCAGGAATATGTTAGATGGTGAGGATATAGCAATGAATGATAAGATGTCCCCCCCCCATGCTACCTAGAGTTTTATATTACTCTGCTAACTAAAAAATAGTGTAATCTGGAAGGTAAAATGGGAATCTTAAACAACTTTTCGACAATATTTTGTAACATAGAGGAACAAAACTTCATTTAAACTTAACAAAATTAAATTTCAAATTATTCGGTCATCAGTTCTGATCTAGGTCATGTATTCATATAAGAAATATGTTCCTTTTCCCAGGTGCAAGATTTTAATGAACTTGCTTGGTTGTCAGGAAATAATATTAAAAATGTGATTCTTGGGCTTCATTTTTATTTCATCAGACTTATTGTCATCAAAGTGAAATGTCTACCTCACTGATTTCTCTCTTTATCTTTTCACATTGAAGAAATACAAGATGCATATTGACCGAAACACTGGCATAATTGAAATGTTCATGGAAAAGCTGCAGGACGAAGATGAGGGAACGTATACGTTCCAGATTCAAGATGGGAAAGCGACTGGCCATTCTACTCTTGTCCTCATTGGAGATGGTAAGAAGCCTGAGGAACAGTAACTGGAAGGCCTTACTGCTCCCTTCCATGCCAATACCCTTGACACAAAGAGGTCCTGTGAAAGGTAGTGGGAATTGTTCCTTAATTGGATTCCTATGATCAAAATACAATTTTCAGTTAATATTTTGCAGAGTATTTCATTTCAGGAATGAACATTAATTTAAAAGAATACCAAACTTATCCCTGGCCCTCAAGCAAAGCTGCGTTTAAATAGTCTCATGTATAAACAAGTACTTCTTACTAAAATCTGCAGTGAAGGAAGTTATAGCACAACCAAGATTGTATATGTGTCTCAGAAATAAGCCAGGACACTGTTTTACAATATGTACTTACTCTAAATTACTTAACTTGAAAAGAAAAATACGCAAAAGTACTGCATGCCAAATCTGTTAATCATACACTATAACTAGTTAGCTGCCATAAACCCCTGTGGAAAATGCCAAGATTTAAAATGTGGCATTTAACCAAGCATTGGCAAGGCTGCCAGATCTCTGTTTGCGATATCCAATATCATTTCACTATTTCCTACCTTTATGACCTTGGAAAAGTTACTTAACCTTTCTCAGCCTATTTCTTCATCTATAAAAATCAAAATGAGTAGAGTCATCACAATGTATGAGCATGGTAATAACAAATATAAGTCATTTAGCAACAGTGGCTGGCTTGGGCATGGTATTTATGCTGTTCAACTCAATTTCATACTCTGTTGTTTTTCAATTTCTAGTTTATAAAAAGCTCCAGAAAGAAGCTGAATTCCAGCGACAAGAATGGATCAGGAAACAAGGTAAAAACAGGCAGGGGATAGAGGGGAAAACCAAATTTTGTATAAAATATTCCAAGATTATTTCCATAACAAATTAAATGAATAGTATTGATTATGTTACTAATAACTGATGAAATAAAAAAGAATTGAAAATATTGGTTATTAAATATTCAGACATTAAAAATAGTTAGAACTAAATCGATAATTTTTAAAATTTGACTTCAAACAAAATTATTTTAGGATTTAAGAATGAGCTTTGATCTTGCATTTTGTGATTGATAAAGTGATTGTTTATGTCATTAAAATTTTATAGGTCCACATTTTGCTGAGTATTTGAGTTGGGAAGTGACAGGTGAATGTAATGTACTGTTGAAATGCAAGGTAAGAGGTGGATACATTTTTAATATTGGATTCAAGGGAAATATATAGAAAATAGAATATGGAGAAGAAGATCAATTTTTTATCTCCTCCATTTGAACCAAAATGATGAGCAGCACTTCTTTACTGTTGAGTATTACTGTAACCATTGGTTGGGAAAGAACATTTAAAGTAAAACACCCATAAACTGTGGGAAGGCAAGGTGATTGTGCCTATTTGTTACCTAGAACCTCTTCACTATGAGTTGAATATCCCTTTTCCAAAATGCTTTGGACAAGAAGTATTTTGAATTTTGGATTTTTTTCAGATTTTGGAATATATATATTTGGGGGCAGAGGCTAGGGAGAAGATATCTTGAGATGGGACCCAAATCTAAACACAGAATGAATTTATGTTCACACAGCCTGAAAATAATTTTCTACAACATTTTAAAAATTTTTATTCATGAACATGGCACAGAATTTTCCACTTGTAGGGTCATATTGGCATTCAAAAAGTTTTAGATTTTGGAGCATTTTTGATTAGGTATGCCTAACCTTAACCTCAGAAGACTCACATTGGTTTTGTCTTAGGCCAAATCTGCATTCTAAGTGGTAGATCTATTCCAGTCTTATCTCAGCTGCAGTGTTATTTGGTGGACTTCCTATCTAAATTGTGAGACCAGCACAGCAATATCTTTGAGTGTTTTTCAGCTGTTCTCCTGATTCTCACCACTGTGCCACCTTAAGAGGCAAGGCTTGGAAAGGAGTTTATAGCTCACAACCAATTGTCTTATTAGGCCTTTGGAAAGATTTTTTTTTTTAAATTCTATATAGCATTCTAAACTATTTTGGATCTCAGCATATTGTATTAGTCAGATTTTCATTGCTGTGACCAAAATACCTGACAAGAACAACTTGGAAAAGGAAAAGTTTATTTCATGCACACTTTCAGAGGTCTCAGTCCATGTTTGTTTGACTCCATTGTTCTGGGTGTGAGATGAGGCAGAATGTCATGATGGAGGGCATGTGGAAGAAAACTGCTCAGCCAGGAAGACAGAGTGTGGCAGGGTAGAAGCCAGGGACAAAATATAATCCCCACGGGCACAGCCCCATTTATCTACTTCATCCAGTCAAATCCCACCTGCCTGTGTTACTACCCAGTAATCTGTTCATATCATTAATCCATTAAATGGTTAAATCCACTGATCAGGTTACAGCTCTCGTATCTAATCATTTTACCCCTGAACATTCCTGCACATCTAACATGAGCTTTTCAGGGCCACCTTATATCCAAACCATAACACATATGTTCTCTAGCTGAGTGAATCATCAAAAATGTTTGTGGAGAGGATGGAGATATAGCTCAGTGGTAGAGTACTTGCCTGGCATGTGCAAAACCCTGGGTTTCATCTCCAGCACTGCAAAAAAAGAAGGAAGAGAGAAAAAGAAGAAAGGAGGAGGAGGAAAAAAGGAATAAAGGAGAGGAAAGGAAGGAAGGAAAGAAGGAAGGAAGGGATGGAGGGAAAGCTTTTGGCAAGCCAAGCATTGGTGGTGCATGCCCATTGTCCCAGCCACTTAGAACACTAAGGCAGGAGGATCGCTTGAGGCCCATAGTTCAAGCGAAACATAGCAAGACCCTGTCTCAAAAAAATAATAATAATAATTTTTTAATTAAACAAGAAAAAAAAATTTTTTGAGAAGGCATTGTTGAATGAGGGAGGGGTTGGATTGTGTGGTCATGGTGGCCAGCAGTAACTCAAAAGCAGAATCATGGATTCGGCAGTTGGCATGCAGTTATCATTAATATAAGCCAGAACCCAGTGCCCTAGTCTTTGCTAGGTCTGATAAACTCAAAGAAACAGCAGTTCACCAGAAAAATCAATTCTAAGTTTCTCTCAGGAAGTGGCAACACTTCTTGAAAAACTCTTTCTCAGGCTGCAGCTCACCCTCTCTCTGTCACCCTGGCTACCCACTGCCATACTGCCCCCACTCACTTTGCATCTTAATGGCCTGTTACACCAAACCATCCCTCCCTAGAACCCCACACCTCCCACTCCTTTCTGTACTACCTGTTTCCCTTTGGGAGTGAGCACTCCTGTCCTATTCAGATGACTCTCAGAAAATTCAGCCCCTTCTCCAGATTCTGACCAACCAAGGAGAGCCTAGAAATAGATTATGAATATTCACACATTCTATATTATGCTGCTGTTCCAAGTCCTTCAGATGGCCTTCTTCTTTCAACTTCTCTGGCAAAATCCTTTCTCAAGGCCCAGCTCAGCCATCTCTGTAGGCCTCCTCCTCCTTCTCAGTCCAGCTAAAATGAAGTTTCCCCTATTACCCACAGCTGTTTGTTACATTATGGCAATGTGTGTAAATTTAGTAATTTACTATTGCATTATACTCCTTGTTGTATATAGAGCTAAACCTTCAGACTCATGAGACTATCACAGACTCCAGCTGGCGCTAATCTACTCCAAGGGATTGAGGAGGAGCCCAGATCTTTGCAAAGGCAGTGCTGGGCATTCCTACCTACAGGAGTTCACATGAGCAGCTGTTCCCTTTGCCACCTCCAGGTGACAACTGAGGTGCAAGGAGACAAAGTCTACATTGGTGCAGGAAGCAATGTGGATTTAAGACACCACATGGCTCCAATGATCCAGCCTCTTGTAACAGCACCCTAAGTGAGATTCCAGGATCCCTGCAACAGATCCGTCCACATTCCAAGAGCTGGTATTCTCAGAGAAACCCAGAGCATTGCTATCCCCTCCTAGTCCAATGCAATTCTTCACTCAGGGCCACTTTATCATAAGTAATGTCACCTAGTAACCCAGTAACTTTCTATAACTCATGGATTTGTTTGCAGGGTCATAAGGGCATTCGTGTGTATGGGTTTCAATATGGTTGCCAGTATTGGTTCTTATGTTCATTTATTAGCTGACATTTTTTAACATCTTAAAACTTGTTTAAACTTGTTTATAATGCGACTAAACATTTTCTTCATCTGTTTTGTAGTTGTGTTTCTTTTGGTGGGTGTGTTGTTTGTACATTTTACAAGCTATTCAGTGGGGTCTTTGGGGTTGTTTTCTACATTTGTATGAAGTTTACTCTTTCATACAGTTTTAATTATATAAGAACTACATTCATATAGTCTCCTTTGTAAATAAAAATTCAAATTTTATATATAAAGTTCAGGATCCCTTTAACCATAGGAGATTATTTAGTCCATCTAAAATTATAATATGATATGTGTGTGAAATGAGATCCAATGAGTCTCCTCAATAGTACTAAGCAATTAATTTATTAAATCATACTTCCCCTTTATGTATGTTTGTAATACTTCATTATTTATCTTTTATCAAATTTTCAGATATAGATTGAAGTTTACTCAATCTGTGTCTTTAATAAAGCCATTAGTTTTTAGGACATAGGCTATATTTTAATCTGATAGGTTTTGCCTTACTTTGGTCTTGAGATTTTTATTTTCACTCAAGTGAGTAGGTTAATGTGTATATATTATTTCTTACCTATCCAATAATTTTTTTTCATTGATTAATTGAGACAGGGTCTCACTATGTTACCCAGGCTGGTCTCAAACTTGGGCACAAACAATCCTCCTGCCTCAGCCTCTGGAGTACAGGGACTACTTGTGTGCCTCACTATGCCCAGCTCACATAATAATTTTAAAATAATGTTTACTGCTGGAAATAGAGATAACTATTGACTTAGTTTTATTCATTGGGATCCACTTTATTCTAAACCCTTTCCTCAATTGAAATAGTTTTCAATTGATTCCCTTAGAAATTGGTGTCTTCTGACTCTGTGTTCAGACTTTTTCTTCCCTACCTGGCTGCATTTAGAACTACTTAGTTTCCTAAGAATACCATCTTATGTCAAAAAAGGTAATTATGGCTTTTCTTCTAGGTGGCAAATATTAAGAAGGAGACTCACATCATTTGGTACAAAGATGAGAGGGAGATATCAGTGGATGAAAAGCATGACTTTAAGGATGGTATATGCACCCTGCTTATAACAGAGGTAGGTGACTGAAAATGTGAAATGTGGTGTATTAGCTCTCTACCCCACATCCTCCCAGCAGACAAACACTAGACTTTATATTCATTTCATGCCCTGGGGATTTACAACAGTTTATTTCTAACTGCTGTAGGAACACAAAAGCATTTCTACCTTGTGATATGCGTGGGCTTGTCAAATATCCAACCAGTACCAGCCGGATGCCACAACTCTTGCTTTTTGTGTTACTTTTTTTTTTTTAATGTAGGTAGCTAAGTGTTATTTGTTATTTGTATGCAAGCTTCTTAATAACTTGTTTCCTAAAAGAACAGAGATGATCAGATGCAGTATTCATTAAGCATACAGATTTTCATCTACATTTTGTCTAAAAGAGCACAGTTTCAACTATATGGATCATTAGTTTTAAATAAATGAGGGCATAGCAAAGGATTTAAAGACTTTGGCTGAAATCAATTATAGCCTTAGAGGGTAACAAAATCAGGATGACTAGCTAGGCAAATTATTATGGATAAACACATCTATGAATCGTTCATCACTTGTGTGGCTAAATGCTTATTTGGTCTGTGTTTTGAAGGCATTTCATAAATCAAGGAATTGAAAAATGCTGTTTACCATACCCTAAACTCTACAAGAAGCTGCAAAATAATTTATCAATCTCCCCTTAGTTTTCCAAGAAGGATGCTGGATTTTATGAAGTTATCCTAAAAGATGATCGAGGAAAAGATAAGAGCAGATTGAAGCTTGTGGATGAAGGTCAGTCCACCAACTGCTGCGATCTGTTCTTGTGTGTTTTCTATGAAGGTTACCAGGATTATGGTGGAGACTGGGCTGACGACTGAAGTCATATTGATTTTTTTTTTTTGTCCATAGATTTCAGTTTAATTGAAATTCCAGCAGAGTAAACTACCATTTTATTTTTTTTAAATCATTTTTGGTCTTCCTAGAAATCAAAAGTGTACTTTAGATTCTCAGAAAATTTATAGTACACAGGGCACTAGGGGTCTGTTTTCAATTTAAGTCATTATTTTTGTTTCAACTCTATAAAAAGGTTCCAGGATCAAAAACTTCTATGAGAAGCATGTTGAAAAATAGTCCATTGTTAAGGATAGCAAGAGATTGATATGTGAAATTTGAAGCCTCACAGTTATTAGCCAAGTAAGAAAGCCGTTTCTATTTCAGAGACTACTAAGGACAAATATAGCATAATAATGAAAATATTTTTGTGACATCCCCCCCACCAAACTTCCAATTTTGTTCCTGAACAAGATCTTTTAACAATATTTGCTAACCAACAGCAGAAGTCTGACTTTGATTTCACTTTCCTACTCTTGGCAAAGGCAGGATTACATGTTTATCGGCAAAAAGCATTATTAGGCTGAGGAAGTTCAGCCAAGAGAGATGGTTAATTCATTATGAATTGATGACATAGATAAGAAAACTTCCTGTACTGTAAACTAAAACTTCCTGGGACTTGAGAAGGAAGAAAATCCTAAAGCCAAGAACCTTCCTGGAAATCTCACTATGGCTCTTTCTCTAAAATATAAACCTGGTGGTAATTACAAAAAATTAGCAGGAAAAAAAGTATATATCAAAGTAAAGCAGAGATCTTTGAAAACCTGATAAAAATTCAGTTGCCCCTCAAAGAGCACTGATTTTCAGTTGGTCAACAAATTCACCTTGTGTCCAATGCCCTCCACCACACAGTTTTTGAGAGTTAACACTTTAAGTTTTGACCTTACGTTGAGTGTGTTTTTGCTAAAATTTTGGCTATGAACTTCTATCCACAGCCTTCAATGAACTGATGACTGAAGTATGCAGGAAAATAGGTAAGTTAAGATTTTCTCACCACAGCAATGCTTTACCATTCTCCTTCCAGCATGGACTTATAAGTGCACGAAATATGCTGTGTTCTTCTTTTCAGCTTTGTCTGCTACTGACCTGAAAATCCAGAGCACAGCCGAGGGCATCCGACTGTACTCTTTTGTTACTTACTACCTGGATGATTTGAAAGTTAACTGGTCCCACAAGTAAGTAAATGGAAACTTTCTTGCTGTATAGAAATTCTTTCTTCACTAGGGAGTGAAGAGGGGGGGGTGGGGAAAGCTGTGCCTTTCAGATAAGGAGACTTCTTAATTCACAGATCTGACTTAGGACAGGAACACCCAGGCCATTCCCTTACTGCAAGGTTAGCTCTTTCCCTCACCATGTACATGGTGAAGCCAGTCATGGCTACAATACAACATCTTCCTTGGTGACCTAAGGAGTTCAGCATTCACAAACCTCTCTGTAATGGAACCTCTACCTCCAGATGGTAGTACTCAGCTGTCCCTGTTTTGCTAGGCCTCCAGACCACATTCACAGCCCTCTGTTTCTGTATTCAGCTAGTACATGCTGTGTTCTGGAACAGAACAAAAGCAGAGTGCACCAGGAGGCACCAGATTTCCTGTTATGTGAATTAATGGCCGTACCAGGAGGCTTCTTCTAGAGAGCTCAAGCTTAGTGTTTACATGAACTGGCACAGTTGGGCGTTAGCATGTTTCTTGTCCACCCTCGGAAGGCTTTGGAGACCTCAAGATGACTTTGGGGATTTGTGTTTGAACTGGATTGAGCCTGAAGATTCGTCCTAATCCCAGGCTGCCTTTGTGGAGTTACAAAGGGATTGTATTCATGTTCACCTCGAGGATTTCAAGAACCAACATGGGTTTCTAAATCAAACCAGTCCTCTCCTTCACAAACTTGTCAGGGTTCTTAACCTCTGTGCTTCCTTAAGATATCCTAAGCTGAAAGTGAACAGAGAACAGGCATAGATAATCTTTGGTGGTATAGTCAACTGCAGTCCAATCTTAGGATGCAATGTACCTCCATTCCAAACTACCTAATGTTTTTCAGAACCTCACTAAAAAGTAGGTCCTATGGTATCTCCAGGAAGACACAGATAACAATTGTTTATTCATGTTGTACCTTCAGTGGACATTGACAGTATGCTGGGCACTGTTCCTACTCTTTGGATATATGGGCTATTTCATACCCACACTCTATGGAACAGGTACTCCTTAGAGTGATGTGGACACTCAGACTCAAGGAGATGACTTAGTCAAGGTCACACAGCAAAGAGGTGGATTGAAGAGGCCTGTGCCCAGGCAGCCTCACTCCAGAGCCTGGTTTATCATGGCATACCCACTACTCACCCTCTGTTCAAATTGCATTAAAAGTCTAGAATGGGATGGTGGTGCTAGGGAGTGGTTGATCAATGGGTACTAAAAGTTACAGTTAGATAAGAAGAAATTCTGTTGTGCTCAGCATAGCAGGGTGACTATAGATAACAATAATAAACTTTACATTTCCAAAAAGCTAGAAGAAAGGATTTTTTAAAGTTTTCACCATAAAGAAATGATAAGTGAAAAATAGACATGTTTCACCAGATTTAAATATTATATAATAGATACATGTGTCAAAAGAGCATGTCCCTTCATTAACATGTACAATTCCTATGTTTTCATGTACCCATTAAAAAATAAATATAATGTTTTAAAAATCTAGGGCTGAGGATAGAGCACTTGTCTCATATACACAGTCTCTAAGTTGTATCCTTAGCACTGAAAAAAAGTCGGATTAAACAATTAACCCAAACTAGGTGGTTTATGTCTACTTTGAAACAGCTTTATTCTTATGTAGACTATTATTTTATTGTTATTATTAATAATCATTTTCAGAATTCTAAAAAATGAGAAGTAGTAAAATTCCAGTAGAAATGCTTAGGGTTTCATTCCTTTGTTCTATTTCTTTCAGAATACATTTTAGGAACATAGTCATTAAGTTAAAATAGATCAAATTCTAGGAAATTCCTCTGTGACATCTAGGACATTCTAATTTATCAGTATGAAGAATGAGAGAAGAAAGATTAGTTGAACCATCCATCAAAGAGCCTTATATCATCTCTAAAAGAATTAGTTGTTCCAAAAAAGAGAACATTGATATTTTTGAGGAAATGGCTATTAGACTAGCAAGGCGTAAACTTCTAACCTTGTTTGGTCTCATTGCTTTACTCACATGAGTTTCTTGTGTATTCATGTGCCTATGAAGGACTCAGGAATCAAGGATTGTCTTAGCTTTTTTTTTTTTTTAAGTATGTGGCATACTTAAAAAAAATTAAATAGGTTCTAGTCTTGACTTTGCTCCTACTTTCCATTATAGTCTTAGGTAAATGACTTAATTTTATGAATATCAGTTTTCTGTTATATAAAATAGAAGAAATAATATACATTTCATCTGAAGTGCTTAACATACATACAGTTTTGCATGTTAACCAGAAATTAAAGAACAGATTTATCATAACAAAGTAGAGCACAGTCTGTCTTACTCTCTAAGACATGTCTATTGCTCAGGTTAAAATCTGGGGATATAGATGATCAGGTTAAAAATCTGTGGGTACCTTATATTTTATGGCATTTAAATTTTTAATATCTTTAATATTTATATAAGTAGGTATTCTTCAAAGCATGTAATAAAATAATACTAAATATCTGAAAGCTAAATCATTTTTGGTGAAATTTTTTTCTTTTTTAAAGTTAATCTTGTTTATTACAACTATAAACATAGAACACACTTGTCTTAGAAAATACATTTATGAAATCAGATTACAAAGTGAAAAGAATTTATAATACAATATTGTCCATAGTTTTACTAACCAAAAATAGGAACATTTGGAAGGTACTTCCTTCCAATCTTTTCTCTGTGTATAATTGTTACTGTTAAAAAACTAGTTTTGTATACTGCCTTTTTATTTCTTATTTTCTTACACTTTTACAAACTCTTGATGAAATTTCTTTTAACAGCCAGAGTGTGTTTACATACTTTTCTCATATTTCATTTATAGCAGTAGCATTTGTCAGATCACAGTACAAAGGGCTATATTTCCTGTTCTTCTCTTACAGAGAACACAATGCACGGGTCTGTTTGTGACCTACTGTAGAATACTGAGAAACTTACAGGGACAGAGCACATGCCTCATTCATTTTGGCAGCCATTCTGCTTTTCATTCACTCTTGGCTCTATTACCAAGTGCATTTTTACATACGTTTTAAATAGCTTTGGAATAACCTATGTTAATAGATGTCAGGCCCAGATGAGCCTCCATGAGTGTTTTTGACTGGCTTATAAAATCCAGTTTATAGCCATTAATCATCTGCATGAAATATGCAACAAAATAATATGTAGTTTGGCCTTTTAGCTTTAAAGATCCCTTTAGTCCTATAAATAAACCCAAGCAAAAACAAAGATATTTATACCACTGAGAGTATTGCTCCTATTTAATAGTCTACCTTGGGCCCTAGACTCATATGGGGCATTAAATAAATGTTCAGACTCTCAGACCCAAAGCATTGGAATCCAAGTATGGTGCTTCAGGCCCATAATTTCTCTGAAGCAGAAGAACAACATACACAGACCCCATGGTTTTTGAAAGTCTATGAGTTTGTTGTAAAGCCTTTAATAAGAGGCAGAGGAAAGAATCAGCTCTGCATGAAAGCAAACAGTAACAATGCTTTCTTTGATTTCAACAGTGGGGCTGGTATTAAGTACACAGACAGAGTTAAGAGCGGGGTCACCGGGGAGCAAATCTGGCTACAAATCAATGAGCCCACTCCAAATGACAAAGGAAAATATGTAATGGAACTCTTTGATGGTAAAACTGGACACCAGAAGACAGTGGATCTTTCTGGACAAGGTAAACCAATATTCTGCAGGTTCAAACTTGCTATAGCCAGTGAATCTTAATGAAAAACAAAGTAATTATGTTTGTGATGTCAAAAGAGGTATGATGTTGGTGATGTCAAAGAACAAAATTTTAACAAGCTAAGTTTAGGATCTAATTGGCTTTTATTAGTGATTCATGAATCAGGCAGCATTCCTATTTACCAAATAGAAAAGTACTCCCCAGATTTATTATACAGCAGTTGGGTTTTATAAGGTAGCATGAGCAAGATCAAGAAAACAGCATAATGCAGGGCTGGGATTGTGGCTCAGTGGTAGAGCACTTGCCTAGAGTGTGCGAAGCCCTGAGTTCAATTCTCAGCACCACATAAAAATAAATAAATAAAACAAAGGTATTGTGACCAACTACAACTAAAAAATGTTTTTTTTTTTAAAGAAAATGACATAATGCAAAAAAGCAGATTGATTTATATCAGATTCCTTCAGTTACTTTCTTTATAGGGTTAAAGCAGAGGAGACTTCCTTAGCATGCTGGCTCAGTTTGATTGGGCCTCTTCTGGTTGCTGTAAATCCCAGATTTTAGAAAACTGCCTGTTTTAAAGTTTATTTGATTGCATGGCACCTAGCATAAGTGACTGTACTCTGGTTTGGTCTGGTCTGTTGGGGCCTAGTATAGGAATTCAGCTTAAAACAATGGCCTCCTGTGAATTTTATTAGTTGTGGTTTTGGTAAAGCAGTTTTAGTCAGCCTTTGTGGTAGAAGCAAGAAATTGGTAGGTGGACAATCAGTGAAAAGTAAGGTAGAGACAGTAAACCTGGAGAGAAAGCACAACTCTTGCAGGAAGATGTTTCAAGGAAGGGCAGGTTGACTCCAATCACTTTTATAATAACAAGCAATAAAAAGCCATAGTTCACAGTGATTGAAATTTGAGCATATTCATAGGGTCCAAGATACCAGTTGTGCTGGTAGGACTGAAGATGTGGATGAAGAGGAATCACTGACGTACCAAAGTTGAAGGATGGACAGGGCAAGACCAAGGGCAGAGGGGAAAGTGTTCACTCTGGAAAGGAGTAAGGAGACTCTTCTTCCATAACTAGAGGAATGAACCTGAAGAAGCAAGGGCAAATGTTACAGAAGTAAGATGGAGACTCTGAGTCCCTATGGGCCCATATTTCTTAGTCGTCTGCTGAGAGAATAGGAGATTCTAGAGAGGTGGAGAAGAGAAGAAAGCTATGAGAGATGCATGCAAACAGTTTCCAAAGAGCAAGACCAGAGCTGATGCCCAATTACTAATTAAAATTTTAAAAGTTAAAAGATGCACAATTTTAAGTAAAAATACTCTGTGCCATTTCCCCCCTCCTGGTACTTACTATACTCTTCCTTGTATTCTTTCCTGAAGAAGTAAAATAGTCTAGATGGAAGATTCTAAAGAAGGCTGTGGACTGACTACCCCACGCCCGCCAATTCTTTGTAAAATACAGTCAAAATGTGCAATAACACTTAGTGCTTTGCATCCTCGAAGGGTGGAGTTTGAGAGAGCCACTTTTCAAGCCTGCATTGAAGTTTTATTGTGCTGGATCCCCTGACCCTACCCCACTCACCTACTGTGCCTACACAGATCCACCAAAGTGTTCTCAGGAATAGGAGTTGCTCCTGAGGGACTGGAGCTTTCTGGGCCACACTCTGCCAGCATTACACACACAAAATGATCGTCAATGTGATCATTTAAAATGCAGCAGTAAAAGAGAAGCAATATGTGGGTGAATATATTTGCAATTTTTAAAAATTTGTTCTTTCTTAATTTGGCCCACCAAAACTTATTTAACTACTTTACCCACAAATCCTCCTCCAGTCAAACGCTGTGTGTTGTCTGATCGACAAAACATTGCCACTGTCATCACAAATTGGTTCCACTCTGGCCTTTTATAGAATTCTAAGTGTGATATAATGACCAGCACAAGTCCTATACTCTCAACCTGGCTTTGCCCACCTTTCCTTCGGGTCTTTGAACAGATGAGAAAAATAAGGATTGACAATCTGAAGCCTAACTTTATATTTATTTTTCCATCTGTAAAATCAGGGTGGGGAACTAGTATAATCTAATTGTTCTGTAGACTTGAAATAATGATTCCCAGATCACAGAGGAGCTCAAAGACCAGGCGAAAAGGATTTCAAAACAAAGCTTCCTTTTTGCTGAAAGTCTTCAGTCAGAATGGTTTACTCCCCCGGCGCAGGAAAAAAATTTCCTTTGCAGCACTCTAGTTCTCATCTCCTTGTCTCTCTGTCTTTCATCTCACTCCATCAGCCTCAGAAACATCGCTTCAGGCGAGCCTTGGCACACACTGTGAAGACTGTAACTCACTGTGTCCTTTTGCCCAAATTGACCAGAAACACAACATAAAGACATTAAACTGTCTAGCTGGGAGCCTGTGACATTGGAAATGATTTAATAAGCTTTTTTGATGCTCAGGATGCTTAGTAGACAACCAACTTTTATTTGAAATAGGCTTTTAGTCCCATTTTCTACCTCCAGTGGGGCTAGTCACTGCCCTTCTGCTTAAAGGGTTGAAAGTCTCCCACTGAAGCAAAAGCATCGAAAATCTACTATTTCATATTTTTTGCCTACAAAGTACTCGCTTGTCTTGTTGAGGGCGTTGAGCTGCGCGGTGAACACACAGGCAGTCAGTCTCATTCAAAGTCAGTTTGGCTGGGCTGATCACTGTGACCCTGAGGTGTGAGTTTTAATCAGCCCCTGTGCATCTACGTCATGAATTCTGGTGAGAAAATTCTAACTTTCTTCTTCTTTTTCTTTTAGCATATGATGAAGCCTTTGCTGAGTTCCAGAGGTTGAAGTAAGTCCCCTTTCCTGGCAAATGCCACCTCCATGCAGTAATGTCCCTGGAAACTTATGTACTGTTCACCCATCTGAGAGTTAGAGGCTTTTGTTTCAAGTGCAGTAAAAGCCCTGCTTCCCACTGCTATTTTGAGCAGTGAAATATCTCTGAAGCAGTAAAATGCAGTCAAGCTAGCTACTTAAAGTCCCACTAAAACAAAACTCTTCTTTGTTTCTATGTTTGTTCGTCTCTCTCAACCACAGACAAGCTGCCATTGCCGAGAAAAGTAAGTAACCCCGCCCCCCACCCCAATGTACTCTGGGTGCAGATCTGAAATAGGATTTCATTTTGCTCTCATAAGGACAGATGGAGGAGAGTGAAAGTGATTTCCCCCCTTCTTCTCCTTATTTTCTTTCTTTCATTTTTAAATCTTATGTGTTCTACATATGTTTCTATTTTAGTCTTGTGAGTAAGAATGTCTTTGGAAAGAAGGTCTCAGGTTACAATGAAAGAATGTCACCCAGCTCTTGACTTGAGCTATCACCCAAACATCCTGAGAAATCTCTTGGTTGCAAATCACAGAATCGGTTGAGAGTCACTTGCAGACAGAATGCATCAGAAATCATATACAAACACACACACATATACATATACATGTATATATACATTAACAAAAAGAAACATTGTAAATCTGACATCAGGTAAATCACTGTAACTTGTTCCCAACAAGTATTGTATATTTTCCCGAAAGTGCCTATAAGATAAAGCTGCCAAGGAGGCCCTTCTTAAATTTGTTAAACTGATCAAATGAATCACAGCACTTGTGGACACACACCAAACTGTCAAGTTTGCACATTCAGAAATGCACTTGCTGTTACACTTCTGTTAGCTATTTGCTTCACACATAAAGATTTTTAGAACTCCAACAGCCCTGCAGGATCCCAGAAGTCTGACTAATCTGTTTCTTTTTTGGTGTAGGAGACAGAAGTTAAATATTGTCATGGGTTAAAATGATAGAGTTGATCCTGAGTTGCAATTGAAGGGGACTAGGAGGAATGGGAAGGGAAATCATCCTTCACTTCCCCATGGCACCAGGTTCTCCAGGAGGAACTTTGAACCTTTCAATTGTACTGTTTCCCTCCCCTCCTCTTTCCTTTCCCCTTTCCCAGCTCAGACCCTGCATTTGTAAGGCTGCTGCTAGTGATAAAAGGGCAGAAGCCAGAAAAGGGGCACAGAAGCATGATCAGGGAGTGTCAGAGCAGGAGGGGGCATTATTATATCCCTCCCATTCCTGGATGCACCCAGCAAAGCCCACATCCCCAAGCAGTTTCCTGCCTCTCCAGTCCTTGAACTCCCCTGTGGACAAGCAGCCTGGTCCTCTAGGTCATGTACTCCTAGAGCTCTTCTGCCTCAGAGATTTTATATTTCTATAAGGCATGGGACACTTACTTCAAAATCTTCCAGAGACCCGATCCATAAAATAGGTAAAGCTTACCCACTCCTAATTGAAGTTAGGGTGGGGACCCAGCTCCCTACCCCAGCCCCCTTCCAGGCCTCCTCTCAGTGCCACCCCTTCCCCCACCC
>NW_025999990.1:46065322-46117506 GCF_001458135.2 Marmota marmota marmota | reverse complement strand
CCCCCACCCAACCCCCCAAAATCCCATGGATACTGTGGAGCAGGTTTGCAAATTTAATATCCATAGGTCAAATGTAAACCCACCCTCCATCTACTCCATACCCAGAGATTGAGGCCCATCCAGCAAGGTGACTGGCCTGATATCACACAGCAAGTCGCTCAGGGAACCAGGTGATGGACTAGGCCCACAGGTGGTACCATGGAATGAGCAGTAGAATGAAGTCAAGTTTCTCTGTGGAGAAGGGAGTTATAGAAATAAGGATCAAGCATCATAGGTTAGTTGAAGTAGGCCTAAAAACACAAGGCTGGCAGCCACTGTGTGTTAGTGACAGAGAGGATGTGTTACAGAAAAGTCCCTTCCCTGGAACTTAGGTATCCAGACCCAGAACATAGGACTTTGCCAGAGGTACCAGCCCCTAACCCATCCAGTACCTTATGCCCTCTTCTGAGGGCCTTTACCCTCAGCCAAAGATAGTGGTTTGCACAGAACTGTGAAGAGACACCAGGAAACAAGAAAAGAAAGCTGTCTGGGGAAGGCCTCAAAGAAAGCCCACGTCTGCATGAGCCTCCAGAGCTGCCCAGCATACGGCCCTTCCATTATGCAAACAGTGCTCAACATAGGGAGATCTATAAAGAGGCCACGCTGGGCTTGGAGGCCATCCATTAAGATTTGTTCTGCCTCCTTGAGCTTAGCCTCACTAAGCTGCAGAAGGACTGGGGCTGAAAATAGCCATGAAAATTGTAGAACCAGTCTTAAAGTGGCAAAGCAATCCCAAGCTGGTAGTTTAGGTACAGCGGCAAGTACCCATGCATGGTCAATATGTAGGTAAAGGATTAAAGTTCAGAACCACTGGATCATTTTCTTATTTGCTTATTAATGAAAGTATAAAATAACCATCAGGAGAGGGAAAACAAAATTGGGGAAATTCATCCCCTGGGATGGTTTTGTGAGTGTAGTCTCTGGCCCTCACAATTGCAGTGATTAACCAGAAAATGCCTATGCTTGCAGATCGTGCCCGGGTATTGGGCGGTCTCCCTGATGTGGTCACCATCCAGGAGGGCAAGGTGAGTACAAAGCACTCCTGTCTCTGCTCCAAGTACCCCAGACTGTGTCCCATCTTTTAAGATGTACTTATTCCCAGATCCCCATCTTATTGGCATGGTTGTTTATACTTGTCCAAAATAGCTAAATACAGGGTTTAAATATTATCATCATGGGCTGCGGCTGTGGCTCAGAGGTAGACTGCTCACCTAGCACATGTGAGGCCCTATGTTCAATCCTCAGCACCACATAAAAATAAATAAATAAAATAAACGTATTGACAGCTACCACTAAAAATAAATAAATAAATATTTTAAAATTATCATCTTAATATTTTGTAGGCATCAAGATGCAAGTTTGTCTCATGTGGACATAGAGATCATTTAGTATCTCTCTAGAGTCACCCTTTATACTGATGAGAAACTGAAAATATTCAGTCATAACTCTGTGACACATATAATAGAAGAAAGAAATGACCTCTAACACACAATGGGAAATGGACCATACTGTTACAAAGTGCCTCACCTTTGTAGGGACACGGACTGCTCCAGGCCTTTCTATAGACTTTATTTCTTTTAAAAACTGATTTCTCTCCACCTGATTTTAAATGTTCCTGGCTCCATAATAATCTCTTTGAGAAGCAGTGTTTTGACCTGTATTCACTTCCATCATTCCTGAATCTCATTAAAACAAGTTTAATAGGGCAGCCATAACTGGAGAGATATTTATGGTGGAACAAAACTTTTCCCCACCTCAAAGGGTGGTGAAGACATACAATGGACACTTGGAACTCAGGTAACAAATCAAAGCATATCAAAATGCGTTAATGAGAGGAGGTTCCAATCAGCTGCATTTCTTCATGGGTAGAAAATGTGATCACAGTTGAATTTAAGCTCGACCATCACAGTGTTGCTTTTGTTCTTAAATCCTCTATTTCATTTCCCTCACCTAATGAGGTTGGACCCACTGGGTAGTGATGAGAGGGAGTGTATATGAAAGCACTTTGTAAATTGTAACTCAAGTCTAAAGTACAGATATGAGTTTCCCATAATGCTTAAGGAGTTTGGGAGTTTTCGTTTAAGCTCTAACCCCACATAATCACAATTTCCAATATTATATGCCTGGTCTGCTTGTTTAAGCTTAATGGCAATAAGTTGACTCATATGTTTCTTTCTGAAAAGTATCTGTAGAATAATTCAGTAAGAAATGCCAATTAATTATGGGATAAAAATAGATTTCTTGATCTACCCAGTTTTTACTCCTACAGAAGAGATAATAAGTGATCACAGAAGACCCATTAAAAAGATATTTAGAAGAACATGTTTTTCTTTGTCCCTTGTGATCCCTAGTTCTTTCCTTATGATTTCTGGATTTTTAGTAAGAAACAAATGCAAGAATAGAATTTAAAATGTGAAGCCATCAGGGAAGTGAAAGACCACAATGAAATATCATGACACACCTGCCAGAGTTGCTATAATACAAAATGGTACATAACAACAACAAAATCCAGAGTGGCAATGCTGGTAAGATGTGGAGAAACAGCATCACTTGTACATTGTTGGTAGAAATGTAAACCAAAATTATACAGCTTCTGGAAAACAGTTTGGCAATTTCTGGGAAAAAAATGAATCATGCATTTACTATACAATCTAGCAATTGCACACTGGGCATTTATCCCAGAGAAATGGAAATCTATGTTTATATTTAAAAAAAAAAAAAAAACACCAACAAACTAACCCAGTAGCTCAGGAGGCTGAGGCAGGAGGATTATGAGTTCAAAGCCAGTCTCAGCAACTTAGAGAGGCCCTAAGCAATTTAGCAAGACCCTGTCTCAAAATAAAAATATAAATCAGGCTGGGGATGTGTCTCAGAGGTTAAGCATCCCTGAATTCAATTCCTGGTACCAAAAAAAAAATGAAAACAAAAACAGCAACAACAAAAAGTATAATAATGATCATAGCACTTTATAATGTTCCCAAGCTGTAAGTAGTATAGGTGACTCTAGGCATGTATATACCATGGCATACTATTCAGCAATAAAGAGGGGCAAACTATTGATAGATGAAACAATTTAGGTGAATCTGTAAGGAATTATGCTGAGTTTAAAAGTCAATCCTGAGGGCTGGCATTGCGGCTCAGTGGTAGAGTGTTCACCTGGCATGTGTGAGGCACTGGGTTCAATCCTTAGCATCACATAAAAATGAACAAATACAATAAGGGTATTGTGTCCATCTACAACTAAAAAATTTTTTAAAAAGTTAATCCTGAAAGATAACATATTGTAGACATTATTTATATATCTATTCTTGCATTTTTTTCTTATTTTTTGAAATGGAAAAATTTTAGAAATGGAAAACAGGTTAGAGGTTTCCAGGAATAAGGAATGCCATTGAGAAGTTGGAGGGCAGTGGTGGGTGTAGTTGTAGTTGTTAAAGGACAACACAGGGGTTCTTATGGCAATGAAATATGCATCTTGACTCTGGTGGTAGATGCAAGGACTTACATAAGTGAGGAATAGAACAAAACTTCCAAACAAATACAAAAGAGTACAAATAAAATCAAGGAAATGGCTGGGCATAGTGGCTCATGCCTGTAATCCCAGCAGTTCAGGAGGCTGAGGCAGAAGGCTCAGTGGTTAATGGCCCCCGGATTCAATCCCCAGTACCAAAAAATAAAAATAAAAATAAAATTAAGCAAGATCAATATCAATGTACTGGTTATGATATTGTATGATCTTTTGCAAAATGTCAATTGGGAGAAACTAGGTACACAGGATCTCTATTATTTCCTACAACTGCACATGAATCTACAGTTATTTAATTTTTTTTTCAATAAAAAGTAAGGTAGTGTAAAACTGTAGCCTGAATGCCAATTCTTTAGAATAAGAGATTATTTTTTTCCCCAATAAAAAGTAAGGTAGTGTAAGACTGTAGCCTGAGTACCAATTCTTTAGTCTAAGAGGATTTCAGCACAGATGGGAATATCTTATTTAGGCTAGGTTTTGGTAGAGCACCTCTGCAGTTGTACAGATTAACTGGGGTTTGGGAAGCAAAGTAAAATGAGGAAGATGGAATGTGAAAATAAGTTACATTATCTGGAGCAGCTGTTCCCATTCCGATGCTGGGCTCTGTGACATAAATGAGATGCAAATGTGAGCAGGTGGTGATTATAGCAATAAGGAGGTTTTGTACTGATACAGAGCCCAGAAGACTACATTCGAGTAAAAGCCATCAATGTGTTTATGAAGAAAAAAGCGGAGGAGACCAGGAATGGAAATAGAACTCCTTTGAGTGTTTTGAAGACAAACATTCCAGAAGCCCAAAAGCCCTGGCCCTACAAAAACCTACTCACGAGTTATTTCAAACTGTCACTCACACAGGTGCACACACATAATTACTTTAAGCCCCGGTTTGGGGGGGATTTATATTTTGTCTTCCATCTGGTCATTCCAAACTGCCAGCCAGCAAGCAAGATTTTTGAAGTTGGATCATGTATCTGACTTATCCACCCCCCAACCTCTAAAACCTGTTTTGCAGGCCCTTAATCTCACTTGCAATGTGTGGGGCGACCCAACTCCAGAGGTCTCCTGGCTGAAGAATGAGAAGTCGCTGGCCTCAGATGACCACTGCAACCTCAGGTTCGAGGCCGGCAAGACTGCCTACTTCACCATCTCAGGTGTGAGCACGGCCGACTCAGGCAAGTACGGGCTGGTGGTGAAGAACAAGTACGGCACCGAGACAAGCGACTTCACGGTCAGCGTGTTCATCCCAGAGGAGGAGGCAAGGAAGGTCGCATTGGAATCCCAGAAAGGCAACCAGAAGTCCTCCCAGAAGTCCAAGTGAATGGAGATTGGGCTGAGGGGTGCAGGGGGTGCCAAGACCAGCTGAGCCGACGGGGCTGCTTGTGTGTGAGTGGTTTGGGTTACAGACAAGGAAGACATCGCAGTCTCCTAATTTGTGCTGGATTAGGGTGGGGGGTGTCAAATCTAATTCATATGTTTAAAAAAGAACCACTAATGATACTTTAATAGTTTTTCATTATCTATAAATTATGAGCTGAGAAAATACCCTTGGTAACATATTTATTAGTTTTAAGGAAAAGATCAGAATAATGTTGGAGGGACATTGAATGATGGTCAGAGAGCAAGGGAACGTGTTGTGGGGCAGAGTAGGGATTGGATGAGGTTTTACCAGTAACTTCTTGTGGATTACGATGATACTCCAGCATCCTATCACAATGGACACCAGCTGGTAAGCCATCCGTGTGTTTGGTATGTTGTTACAACAGTGATGTGCATTTCTGTGGGTAGCCTTGTGATCTGGCACCTCCTTGGTATGAATAAACGGCCTCACACCTTTCCTAGTGTTTCTCTAATTCTGTTTTGCTGCTCATTTGGGATTCCTCTGCAGCTCCTTCCTTGACACTTCTCACAGCACATTTTCTGGTGTACACGTTTTAGTTAAAATAGAACCTCCAGAACACGACCAGATAAGCCATCAGAGGTTTGAAATTACAGTTGCTGTGCATCAGGTCATTGACCATATAATCAAGCCAATCCCATGGTTAAGATACCCAAGGAAATTGAATAAAAGGTGTCAGTTCCATGTAATAAAACGGTGTGAGGTACCCAGTGCCAGGCTTGGTGACTAAGGGCCCACAGCTAAGAATAAAAGGCACCAAGCACCCTCCAAGCTCAGAGAACTGCCAGCTTTGGGGTGAGGCTCTTTGCCAGGCTTGCTGAAAGGCAGCTCCTAACAGCAGCTGCTTCAGGAAGTTTGGTTCCAATCCCCCTGGTGTGCACACACACACACAGCCCCCCAACTGGAAGAAAATGGTAATAGTGAAGAGCTTCCCCTCCCTCCTTTCTTCTGCCAGGGGCAGGTGTTTTGGTCTGTTTTATGCTGCTATCATAGAATCCCTAGGACTGAGTGATTTGTAATAGCAAAAAGAGATTAATTTGCTATAGTTCTGGAGGCTGGGAAGTCCAAGATCAAGAGGCTGGTTTTTGGCAAGGATCCTGCTGCTTCATCCCATGGTGGCAGGAGGAAGGGCAAGAGTGTAAACTCTCAAAAGTGGGGGAGGAGACAACCCGGCTGTACACATAACTGCAGTAATCCATTCATGAGCACTCTCATGATCTAATGACCTCTTTAAAGTCTGTAGTTTTAAAGATTAAGTTTTTAGCATGTGAAGTTTGGGGGACACATTCAAAACGTAACAGGAGGGGATGGAGCAGTGTAGTTGGGAAGGGCCCTCCACACCCTCTCCTTTACAAGGTTCAAGGCTGGAAATTGCCTCTCAGCTGACTGTTCATTTGTCCAACCGAGTCCCGATGCTGATGCTATGACATTGAGCACAGTGCAGGTTTGAGACACTGTATTCTCACTCTCAGCCATGGCAAGTGCTACAGTTTGGGTGTGGCTTGAGTTTGACCCCAAGGGTCGTGTGTTGGAAGCTTGGTATTCAGTGTGGTGATATAGGAGGTAGTAGGACCTTTGAGAGGTGAGTCCTAATAGGTGGTGCTTAGGCCACTGGAGGCACTACCCTCAGAAGTGATGGAGGTAGTTCTCATGAGAACAAGTTGCTACCCCTCTGAATCACTCATCTGGCTTCCTGTTTGGCTATGAGATCTCTCACTCCACACACACTCCCACCATGAAGCCACCAAAAGTTTTCACCAAAAGGCAAACCAATGGCGTTTCCTAATCTTGGAGTCTCAACCTTCAACACAGTGAGCTAAATAATAACCTCTTTTCTCTATTCAGTTACCCACATTCAGGTATTTTGCTATAATAACATAAAACAGACTGATACATCAGGTAAATGCATTTCCTAGGGGTCAAGTGGAAGGAGGAAGGTGGCTGGCCAGGAACACTCTGAAATTCTCCCTGCCAGAACAAAAGGGCTACCTCTGGAAACTGGACCCAGAAAGAAAGAATTGCTAAGTAGATTCCTGCCAGAGAGCCAAAGAGGAGGGAAAACATCAAAAAGTGGCAGGTCTCCCAAGTTGTGAGGTTATGCAGGCAAGAGGTTGCTAAAACTCTCTCCCTGATGCATCCTACATAAGAGCCAGCTGCAGCATCTCCAGTGTGAGGAGAAATGGGGCATATGGGAGCACAGCCTGCCAGTCTGTTCTGCAGTTCCACCCACTAGAACAGAGACTGGGGGAAAAGGAAGAAGGATTTTGAGTCATATGAAGACAGAATTTAAAACAGTGTGTCCTAAATTCTGAAATTGTATGAAAACATATGAAGTCGAAGTGTGCCATCCACGGTGTCTTCATGAGAGGTGATATCAGGGAGAGAAATGATGCTCATGTTCAGAGCTCTATACTGAGATTTCCCAATAAAATGGTTCTAAGAATTATTTCAGCCATTATGATGACCAAACTAAATCAGCTACATCATGATTTGGTGGTTTAGGTAAAAAGCTGCAATTTCTAAACAGGAAAATATACCTGAAACTATAGCTCCATCAATTTAATGATGCGCAAGTACTTTATAACCCCAATTGACAAATTTGTAACTTGCTAAATGTGAGCTACTAGTTTGCCAAGGGGCATATTGGAATGCAAAAAAGACGATTTAGTTTTATTCTTATAAAACTAAGATATAATATAGTCAAATGATAAATTTTGCAGCTTTCCTAATTCCTTGAAGTTCAGCTTTACAATTTTACTTTTTCTATCTAAAAATCTAATCAATGAAAAAAAATTAATTTTAGGGCTGCTTTTTATTATATAGCTAAAATCCCTTTAATTTGTTAAGCTATATTTACATTAGTTAATGTATTTCCTTTCCATTTTAATCACTACTACTGTCTGACTTAAACAAAAACTTCCCAAGAACTTAAATAACTTTAATTACCTACATATTTAAATATGGAAAATTCAGTGTTATCTTAGATGTTCTCATGTTATATATAAACTTAGATCAACATAAAATCATAATCAAGTATTTTAAGTTAGAATCGCAAAGCTGAGCTGTTACTAGACTAAATTATCTATAACATTTTAAATATATAAAAATCAAATATACACAGACTCCATAATGCAATAATATTGATTTTACCGAGATATGGTTGCTAGGATTGGGGGCTGGAATTTTAATACTGATAACTGAATGAAAGACATAGACTCACAAGTGGGGAGCCAAAGGTGGGGAGCCAGTACCAAAATCCCTGCATAAAGCTGATATGTGCAAAGGATGACTTTGTCAAAACAAAAATGACTTTGTCAAAACAACTGACATAGAGAAGCTGTATGGAATTTGCCATCCACATGGAGGTTGTTTTGGGGAGAAAAAGTACTGCGTGCATGTGGGGTCCACATTTATAGCACCACATGGTATATAAATCTCAAGCCAATAATTCCCACAAACAATGGTCAATGGCTGGTGCCCCAGAGAAGCAAATATAAAACTACATTACAGGAGACTTGTGTGTCTACCCACAAAGGATTACCATTATGTAAATTGTTCTCTCATCACGAACATCTAGAAAACCAGGGGAAAATATAGGGAAAAGGTGTTTGGGGCATTGGCTAGCAGATGTGCAGGACTGTGATCCCGGGGAGAATGGGGAAAAATTTTGAGACACCTATGACTTCTACAGCTTCTTGCCTGCATGGAGTATTCAGGCTGTCAGTCTCACTGAATTGAAGAGATGGAGATTGAAGTTCAAGTAGGCTGCGATGTCTAGCTCAGTGACAACATATATGCTTAGCATGCAGACCAAGACCTTAAAATATTCATTATATATAAATATATTTCATATATTTAAGAAGCCAGATGAAAGATTGAGTATATTAAGTGAGACATGGAAAAACACCAAGGCATATCATAATGAATTTGCTGAAAAACACTGATAAAGAGAAAATTATAAAAGTAGTCAGAATAAAACAACAATGAACTTTGTTCAGAGGAACAAACATGAGAATAACACAAGACTTCTCTTGATTAACAATAGAAGTCAAGGGACAATGGAGCAAGATCTTTAAAATGCCAAAAGAAACTGTCAAGCAAGCATTCTTTACATACTAAAGATATTGTGCAATAATTAAAGTAAAGGGTTGGGGATATAGCTCAGTTGGTAGAGCGCTTGCCTTGCATGCACAAGGCCCTGGGTTCAATCCCCAGGACCACAAATAATAATAATAATAATTAAAGTAAAATAAAGACTTTTCCCAATAAATTAAAGCTGAGAGATCTACCATCCACAAATCTGTGCTGCAAGAAACATTTGCTTTGACAGAAGCAAATAGCATCAGAAGGAAATTCAGATCCACAGAGAATGAAGAGTGTCAGAACCGATAAACAAGAGGCTAAAGATGAAAGAGTATTTCTAATTTTAATTTTTTTTTTTTTTTTTTTTGCTCCTGATGCACCTCTGCCAGAGACCCAGACTCAAACCCCAGCATGCTCTCCCTCCATGTAAACCAGTGTTCTGTAGGCTTGGTGACCATCCCAACAAGGGTGTTGCCAGGGAATAGATGCTGGCCTTCCCTGACAGCACTCACCACCCCTTCACCCCTCTGGCCTTGGGAAATCCAACTCTACCCTGGGCTGGAGCACGTAAGAATCTCTTGCAGTGTCTGTGAGCATGGTGGACAAGAAGAGAATTCCCAGGCCAGAAAGATATTTGGGAGGTAAAATGGAAAGGTCTTGGGGTATAGACTGCAGAGGTGTCAAAGGAGAGGGAATTGCTCAGGAGGACTCACACCTGAGCAGCTGAATGGATGGTTTTGCAGCTTAAAGGGGGGCCATTTGGGGACAGGAGAGATTTCATGAAATGTAGTATCATGGAAAATTTGTGAGTTTACTAAAAACTCAGGGTAAGAAATTATGGCTTTCAGAAGATATCAGTTACAAAGAGCCCTGACTAAGAGGAGGTAGTGTAAGATGTCTAACCAGAAAGCAATGGAGGATGGTCTTTATATGATTACTGGGTGGAAGTCTAAGAACAAAAGAAAGAATGTGAGTTAAAGCACCAGGAAGTCTGAACGCCTATACTGTGTATTACAGAAACAAAAACAAAACAAAAGCCCTCTCATTTTTTGTGGAGCATTCCAAATCCGCATTATGACAGCAAGTCTTTTACAATAGAGGTATTAAGAGCCAGTTCTCTGAGGCATAGAATCGGGAATTTTCTTTACTGCTTTGGCAAATACCGTAACACTTCCAGGTACTATGCAGCATTTGTGGTACAGACTAACACTGTGTTGTGATTAGCACAAACTGTATGTTCTGGTTACTTCTAAGTATCCCCTGCTTCAACTGAAAGAGGTATTTATGGATTTATGGTACCACTGGCACAACCCCAAGTGCTCATTACGTTCTGCTCATTGGCCATTCGTTACTTACCCACAGCAAGTCTTTTAGATAAAACACAAATTTTATAGATGATTAACAGCCTTGATACAGACTGACCATTACATTGTGGATTTAGAGGTTTGCAATATGACCTAGGAGGATTGCAAGTTCAAAGCCAGCCTCAACAACTTTGTGAGGCCCTGAGCAACTTAGTAAGGCCCTGTCTCAAAATAAAAAATAAAGATGGGCTGGGAATAAGGGTCAATGGTTAAGCACCCCCAGGTTCAATTCCTGGTACCAAAAAAACAAACTTTAAGAAAATCTGATGAATCAAATGGCATTACGTTAAAATCTCCATCTCTAAAATTTATGTGAAATCTTCTGAACTTGCTTAGCTCCTGATTGAAGTCCTGAGTAACCAGGGACAGTGCATACTTCCTGCTATCCACTTAGAGGGAAAATACTTACATTCTGAAAACAAAAAAAAAAAAAGAGGGAAAGAATGACATACAACTAAGTTTTATTGAAAACACTTTGAAAGTCTGGGGATATGTACTCAGCATTAGAGCACTTGCTAGCCTGAGAGGTCCTGGATTCCATTCCTGACACTGCAAAACAAAACACACCCCCACCACTGCAAAAAAAAAAAATGAAAACAAAACAGGTCCTGCTGACCAGGAGAAAAGGTGCCACATTCCTTAGAAAAGCAGAAGTGAAATGTTCCTTTCAGAGACCAAGAGATGTGTTCCAGAATCAGAGGGTGTTTTATTACATGGTTCTGTTTTGATCACTCCAGGGCTGATCTTGGACAATCTTAATGCACCCTCCTGCTGAATGTGCCCAGGAACTGGCCACAGAGGTTCTCTTCCAATAGCCCCCCATGCCAGCTAAAGCACACATAAGAACATCCCCTCCCCATCCATCATGCTCCTTCCAGCTTAACATTCCGGGCTGGAAAGAGCTAACCAGGTCTAAGAAGCTTCCCCGCTCACCAGTGTCTGCCAATACAGGCACCTCCATCCAGATCCTAAGATTCCTGCCTGTCCAGTGCTCTACACCAAAAACTCACAGAAGTGTCTCTTCTCTGCATCCCAAAATTCAATGCATTGCCAGGAGGAAGTCTTATGGTGCCTCTTCTGTTTCATAAAAGAAAACTGTACAGAGAAACAGCTCCGTGCTGGGACAGAACCAAAAAAAAAAAAATATATATATATATATATATATATATATATATATGAAATCCTCCTCTCAGGAGAATTTCAGTTTCAGCATCATTGAGGTAAAGATGAGGAAAAGATAAAAATGAAAACCAATCCTTGTTTCCTTCTCAGAACTGAAGGAGAAGCAATTACCTATGCCATGTTTTAAAAACATGTCATTATTTTTTCTATTCATTCATTCATTCATTCAACAAATATTTACTTAACTCCTGGTCTGGGCCAGGCCCTGGTCCCCACAGGCCCCTCAGCATGACAGGCTGAAAGCTCCAGTGCTTGCCTGCTAGCCAGGTTCACGTCCAGTACAAGTGGAAAAGTACTGACAGCTTTGACCACTGATAGGCACTTCCGGAAGTCATGGAAATGACCTGGGGTGAAGAACTGGTTTTTCCCCAGTGTGGCAGGACAGAGCTCCTCTTGTGTGTCAGGGGCTGGGAGTTGAAGGGAGAAGAGGGAAAAAGGGTGGGAAAAATATGCAACAGCTTCTATGCCTAAACTTCATATTGCTACAGAATTAGACTCAAGCATTTTAAATGGGGATGTTTCTCTACTTTATATTTCTTAAGGCTCTTTGTACTTAATTCGGTTTCTTATCTAGGCCACAGTATGGCAATTAAAATTTCAAAAAGTTGTTAAGCACTATTAAAGAAGAGTATTGCCTTTAAATATGAGGCACCAAAGAGAAAAACTATATGTAAAAATATATGATAGCGTAATGGAAAGATTTTACATGTATTTTAAAACACAGTCTTGTAAAACTGATTTTAACCTAGAAAGTAGACATTTTGATGTCCCTAATTCTACTAGAAGCTGAGCGGATGACATTCAAGACATGTGGATGAAGAAGCAGAGTGATCTTGGCATAGGAGAAGGGCAGAGCCCGTTCATCCCACTTCCACTCTTCTTTGATAATACAAAACAAATAAGAGGAAAATTATATCACCCTAAGGCTGAATATATCCAGTAAATGATCAGGCCTTTGCTGATAAATAATTTAAAGCAAGATAAGCAAGAAACTCTGGGAAGATTTTTTTTTTTTTTAGGGAACAAAACCCTACACATTAGTTGAAACATTTATTTTCAATTAATTTATTGCTCTTGTTGCATATTGCTGTTGTATTACTTATTATGCAAAGATGTTATTTATTTGTTGTGTAGAGATTATATAGAGATGTGCTGCATTTCTATTATATAGAGATATGCTGCATATCTTGTTAAAAACAAGATAAAAATTAGGAGATTTGAACTCTTAAAAAAATTATGTAAAGACCTCAAATGGTAAGACATTTTAAACTGCTTTTCACTTTCATAGTAGTCACAGTTACAGAATACAGTGTGTCAATACAGGAAATTTGTTACAAGGACATCATTCAAAACGAGAGTCAAACTCTGAGAACTCCCTTTAAAATGAAATGGAAAAAAAATTCAGAAAGTGTTTACTTCTATAAACTTCAAAGTACTTTATATGCAGATTAGACAAGTCACTTCTAAAAAAAAAAATTTAACCCAATTCACTGTGCTATGGGTTTCTTAAATGAGGCCTTGAGAGTGTCATGCCATTATTATAACATGATTCTCTTGTTGAAGATATTCATACGCTTGCACAGAGGTACACATACCTCCTCTGCTAACAGAAAAATTTAACCCCAGGAGCCGGCAAAAGTCCTGCTAAGCATCTAATGTGTTAAAATGAGATGGTTATAGATCAGAGATTTTTGAAACATCTTACTACTCAGTAATAATGTAGGTCAACTGAATATAAGTCAGTTTTGCATTTGCTGTCATTCCTTTATTTCTTGAACAAATATTTCCTGTGGGGATGACAAGATGAATCAGTTGGGGATTTACCCTCTGGATGCTGACTGAATGCTTTTGGTACAGTGACTGGGATGTGAATCACCACAATGCAAGCAACATGTTCTTATGAGATACAGACGACATGTATTATTTGAGTTTAAAGGAGGGATGCAGTACTCCAAGAGAAGGTGGAATCCAGGATGGAGAAATAGCCCCGGGGAAGTAGAAGCATATTTATTGAGCTTTCATCAGCAGATGTGTTTTAGCTATCTTGAGAAGGAGGTTGAGGGAATTTCTGCTAGAGATCACTCAACACCATGAAGACATCCCTGGTATATACAGGAATGAGCTTCAATAAATGCTTCCAAAAAAAAAAAAAAAAAAGGTGTCCAGCAGAATTGATTCTGTCCTTATTGTGGGCTGAACTGTGTCCCTAGGAATTCATAGGTTGAAGCCACAATCCTAGTACATCAGAACTGTGCTTGAAGATAAGGTCTTCAAAGAAATAATGTAAAAAGAGGCCATTTGGGTGAGCTCTAATGCCACATGGCTGATGTTTTTATCAGAAGAGGAGTTTAGGGGCTGAGGCTGTAGCTCAATGGTGAAGTGCTTCCCTCGCATGTGTGAGGTACTGGGTTCAATCCTCAGCACCACATAAAAATAAATAAAGGGGGGCTAGGGCTGTAGCTCAGTGGTAGAGCACCCACCGTGCATATGTGAGGCACTGGGTTCGATCTTCAGCACCACATAAAAATAAATAAAGATATAAAAATAAATAAATAAAGATACTGTTCATATACAACTAAATAAATATTTTTTAAAAAAAGAAGAGGAGTTTATGTTGGCTGCACCAATTTGCAGTCCCACCAGCAGTGTATGAGTGTACCCTTTTCCCCACATCCTCTCCAACACTTATTGTTGTTTGTCTTCATAATAGCTGCCATTCTGACTGGAGTGAGATGAAATCGTGGAGTACATTTGATTTGCATTTCTCTAATTGCTAGAGATGATGAACATTTTTTCATATATTTGTTGATTTATTATATATCATCTTCTGAGAGGTATCCAGGTCCTTGGGCCATTTATTGATTGGGTTATTTGTTTTTTGTTTTTGTTTTTGTTTTGTTTTTGTTTTTTTGGTGTTAAGCTTTTTGAGTTCCTTATATACCCTAGAGATTAGCGCTGTATCTGATGTGTGAGTGGTAAAAATGTGCTCCCAAGATGTAGGCTCTCTGTTCACCTCACTGATTATTTATTTTGTTGAAAAGAAGCTTTTTTGTTTGAATACATTCCATTTATTGATTCTTGATTTTAATTCTTGTGCTATAGGAGTCTTATGAAGGAAGTTGGGGCCTAATCCGACATGATGAAGATTTGGGCCTACTTTTTCTTCCATTAGGCACCATGTCTCTGGTTTAATTCCTAGGTCCTTAATCCACTTTGAGTTGAGTTTTGTGCATAGTGAGAGACAGGGGTTTAATTTCATTTTGTTGCATATTGATTTCCAGTTTTCCCAACATCATTTGTTGAAGAGATTATCTTTTCTCCAACATATGTTTTTGGCGCCTTTGTCTAATATAAGATAATTATAATTTTGTGGGTTAGTCTCTGTGTCCTCTATTCCATACCATTGGTCTACCAGTCTGTTTTGGTGCCAATACCATGTGGTTTTGTTACTGTTGCTCCGTAGTATAGTTTAAGGTCTGGTATAGTGATGCCACCTGCTTCACTCTTCCTGCTAAGGATTGCTTTAGCTATTCTGGGTCTCTTATTTTTTTAGGTGAATTTCATGACTGTTTTTCTATGAGGAATGTCATTGGGATTTTGATTGGAATTGCATTAAATCTGTATAGTGCTTTTGGTGGTATGGTCATTTTGACAATATTATTTCTGCCTATCAAGAACAAGGGAGATATTTTCTCCAGCCAATATGGAAAGCAGTATGGAGAGTCCTTGAAAAGCTGGGAATGGAACCACCATTTGACCCAGCTATCCCACTCCTCAGTCTATACCCAAAGTACTTAAAAACAGCATACAACAGGGACACAGCCACATCAAAACACAATTCAATTATAGCAGCACAATTATAGCAGCACAATTCACAATAGCTAAACTGTGGAACCAACCTTCAGTAGATAAGTGAATAAAGAAAATGTAGTGTATATACACAATGGAATATTACTCAGCAATAAAAGAGAATAAAGTCATGGCATTTGCAGGTAAATGGATGGAGTTAGAGAATATAATGCTAAGTGAAGTTAGCCAATCCCAAAAAACCAAATGCCAAATGTTTTCTCTGATATAAGGAGGCTGATTTATAGTGGGGTTGAGAGGGAGAGCATGGGAGAAATAGACAAACTCTAGATAGGGCAAAGGGATGGGAGGGGAAGGGAGGGGGCATGGGGGTAAAAAAGATGGTGGAATGAGATGGATATCATTACCCTAAATACAGGTATGAAGATATGAATTGTTGTGATTATACTTTATATACAACCAGAGATATGAAAAATTGTGCTCCATGTGTGTAATATGAATTGTAATACATTCTGTGTTATATATAACAAATTAGAATTTAAAAAAAAAGAAAGAGAAGAGTTTAGGACACAGATAAACACAGAAAAGGAAGATCATGTGAAGACCGGTAGAAGAAGGTCACTTAAAAGCCAACGAGAGCCAGGCACAATGGCATACACCTGTAATTCTAGCTATTCAGGAGGCTGTAGCAGGAAGATCACAAGTTTGAGGCTAGCCTCTGCAACTCAGCAACACTCAGTCTCAGAATAGAAAATTTTAAAAAGGGCTGGGGATATAGCTCAGTGGTAGAACACCCCTTGGTTCAACCCCCAGTATTGCAAAAAATAAAAAAAAGGGGGAGAGGACTCAAGAGAAACTAGACCTTAGACTTCCAGCCTCCAGAACTGTAACACTATAGCTTTCTGTTATTTCTGTGGTACTTTGATATGGCAGCCCTATCAGACTAACAGTCCCCATCAGGACCCCAGACATTTCCTGATTTAATTTCTGGGCTCTCTACCTCCCTCCTGCTTACAACTCAGCCCAGTCATGCTGATGGACCATTTGATGGGCTATTTCACCAGCATGCCTGACCCAGGAGACATGCAGATGAAGAGAGGAAGATATGATAGAGGCAACAGGGAGCACCTCTTAAAGACCTGCTAATCTTAGAGAATTATGTTTAGCAGGGGGTCACTGAAGTTTGTGCTGCAGCTACTAAAAAGCACTTATAATATGCTAGCTACTGTCCTAAGCCCCTTACTCACTGAATCTCCTCCATAAGCACAACAGGAACATACTGTTATTGGACTGTTTCCCGGATGAGGAATCAGAGACACCCTAAAGGATTTTTGCTCAAGGCCACAAGACTCAGAGGCTGAGCCAGGTTTTAAGCTGAGGCATTTGGATGCCAGACTCCACATTCTTGCCAGTGTATTAGAATCTGTTGCCCCTTAGCTTAAACACAAATAGAAATATTTCTTCGGTCTTCAAGACATGCCAGAAGTATGACCATCCTACCAACTTTGCAAGGGCACATGTGGGAGGAAGGGGACAAGCTGGGCTTTACTGTGCCTTGAGATGCTGCTGGAAGGCTCCTTCTCCCCAGGGTCCCCCCAGACCCACCTCAAACACGTGGACATGCCAGATAAAACATAACAGAATTGTCTTTAGTACTCTTAGAGCACAGAAGAAGAAAGAGAAATCTCTTGAATGTAAAAATCCTTCAGGGCAAAGACATTATTTAATTCATTACCAATTCTCTGGGGCTTAGAATTGTGCCTGTCACTGTAGTAGGCATTCGAGAAATATCTGTGTAATGAAAAAAAAAAAAAAAACAGGGGCTGGAAAGGAACAGTAAACTCCAAGCCAAAGTAGTGTTCAAGAGTAAAACTGAATGAAGAAAGAAGTTAGAATTCAACATAAATGGGAGGAGTTGGGAGCTGGGGTCTTGATGTTCATACATTAAATATTTCTATATCCAAATCATGACGTTCACATGTCAAAAGATGAGAAACCACTAATCTGTGTGAGAAGGGTTCTCTCTATAAAACCATGTGTGAAGCAGAAACGAGAACCCTAAATGGACAACCAGTTAGTCCTCTAAAGCCATAGCAAGCTGCTCTGCCCTCCCAGAAATTTGTCTACACTACCCAAGGAATGTGGGACTCTGAAAGAAAGCAACTACTACAGACGAGCTTATAAGCAAAAACTGGAAACTGTTATGGTTGGGCTGGGGTGTGGCTCAGTGGTAGGGTGCTTGCCTAGCACATGTGAGGCACTGGGTTCTATCCCCAGCACATTAAAAAAGAAAGAAAAGAAAAGAAAAACTGTTATGGTTTAGATATGAGGTCTCCCCCAAAAGCTCATGTGTGAGACAATGCAAGAACATTCAAAGGTGAAATAATCAGATTATGTGAGCTCTAATCTAATCAGTAGATTAATCCACTGATGTGGATTAACAGGGTGGTGACTGTAGGCAGGTAGGGTGTGAATGGAGGAAGTAGATCACTGGGGGTGTGTCTTTGGGGTTTATATTTTGTCCCTAGTGAGCATAGCCTCCTTCCCCTCCCTGCCCTTCCTGGTGTCCGCGTCCTGAGTTGCTTTCCTCCTCCACCCACTTCCTCCATGATGTTCTGCCTCATCTCCTGGCCAACGCAATGGAGTCAGCTGACCATGGACTGAACCTCTGAAACCATGAGCCAAACTAAACTTTTTCCTTCTCTAAGTTGTTCTTGACAGGTCTCTCAGTCACAGAGATGCAAAGCTGACTGAAACAGAAAACATCTAGGAAATGAAGCACACCAGGAAGAATCACAAAAGAAATCATCCCCATCTAAGAACTAGAGTTAACAGAACAATGTGAGCGAGTCTTTAGAATAATTGTACTTAAAATACGTAATGAAATAAAAGAAAAAATAGGCTCTATAAGACAAGAGCTGGGTACAGTGGCACATGCCTGTAATCCCAGCAGCTCAGGAGGCTGAGACAGGAGGATCTCAAGTTCAAAGCCAGCTTTAGCAATGGCGAGGCTCTAAGCAACTCAGTGAGACCTGTCTCTAAATAAAATACCAAATAGGACTGGGGATGTGGCTCAGTGGTTGAATGCCCCTGAGTATTCCCCCACCAAAAAAAAAAAAAAAGAATCTATAAGGCAGGAATAGGATATTGTGAAGGGGCAAATTAATTTGGAAAAGTACATATGAAAATACTTCGCACGAAAAATACAGTCTTTGGATTTAAAGAAAAATTGAAAAGTTAACCAGAGAGACAATTAATGAATTAGAACATAAATCAAAAGAAAGACTTTGTAAATCAGATTAGAGATATAAGAAAGAAAACCATGGAAGAGACCTGGCATCTAAAATACAAAATATCAACATAAATCTAACTGGAGTTCCAGAAAAGAAAGTAAGAAGAACAGAAACTTCATGATCAAAAAACTGATGGAAAATTTTTCTACAATCAAAGATATGTGATGATGTTCCCTATATTGTGAGCATAGGTTAAAAAAATCCATACATACACTCATTAGAATAAAATGGAGCATAAGACAGGGAAAATATTATAGCTACATGTGTGAACAAGACCCAACTGTTGAGAAAATTGCAGCCAGTGTGGACAGCCGGTGTGTGGTCAGTCTGCCCTTCCTTCCTGCCTTTTCTTCTCCATTTTGGCTTCAATAGGCCAAGACAGTCCTACTCTGGCAGGGCATCAGAGCTCTTCTCTTTCAACAATGGGAGAGAATAGATTATCATATTATTACAATCTCAGGAACTAAGTATAGCATTTGAAAAGGCTCACTCTGAAGTGATGCCAACATATTTGTAATTCCATTTCTATTTCTTTCAACTTTAATCCTGCTTTAGTTTTGGAAAGGTGTCCAAGGATATTCTTTATTCAATGATAATTAAAGCTTGAATGAACAAAGGAATGTTTCATTGTGCAATGTCATTCGTTTATTCAAATTTATGAACCATCTCCTAATAATGTACTTTGTGGACAAATTTTTGATTTGAGAGCTATAAAGACATGTGATAGGACAAGGATCAGTGGGTTTGAACTGGTTTAAATAGGATGATCTAGGTAGAGGGTTTTGCAAGTGCCAAGACCCAAGGGTAGGTCTGCACTTATTATATTACAATAACAGGAACTAGGTCAGTGTTTTAGTCAGCTTTTTTGCTGCTGTGACCAAATGGCCTGACAAGAACAATTAGAGGAGGAACATTTTATTTTGGAGCTCATGGTTTCAGAGGTCTTAGTCCATAGACGTTCAGTTCCATTTTGGGGGGCTGAGATAAGGCAGAACATCATGGTGGAAGAATGTAGCAGAGGAAAGTGGCTCATGGCATGGCACCAGGAAGCAGAGAAAGAGACTCCCCTCAGCATAGGCAAAATATATACCCCAAAGGCACACCCCCAATGACCCACCTCCTCCAGCCACACCCTATCTACCTACAGTTACTCCCCAATTAATTCTTATCAGCAAATTATTGCACTGATTGGGTTAAGGCTCTCATAAGCCAATCATTTCACCTCTAAGCTCTCTTGCATTGTCTCACACATGAGCTTTTGGAGGACATTTCTCATCTAAACCACAACAGTCAATATGCTTGGAAGGTAGGTTCAATGTCAGAAAGGGCCATGCAGGGTTGGGTAAAAAATTTGGACATTATTCTAAATCCAACAAGAATCCACTAGAGGATTTTAAGCAGAGGCACAGAAGTAGATTAACTTTTGTTAAAAAGAACTATGGGTGCTTAGTGGGGAATAATAGATTGGGGAAAAAGAAAAATGAAAAAAGGGGAGGGCTGGGGCTGGGGCTCAGTGGTAGAGCGCTTGCCTTGCATGTGTGAGGCACTGGGTTTGATCCTCAGCACCACAGAGAAATAAATATAGGTATTGTGTCTATCTACAACTAAAAATTTTTTAAAAAGGGAAAAGAGTGAATTGCTTTTCCATCAAAATTCAGGTGAGAATTGATGACAACTTAGACAAGTGTTAGCAGTAGAGATGGAAAGAGATGGGCAAATTCACGATATAACTAGAAGGTCAAGATTTGTCAATGCACTGGATCTAATGAATGAAGGAAAGTGAGAAGAGTCACATCTCACTTGAAGTCTTGGGCTGTTCCCTGGACAGGTGGTGGTAGAAAGGAAAACATGGACAGAACAGGCTTGGTAGAAAATCAAGTGTCCCTTGTTAGACACGTCAATTCTGAGACACTTATTAGACTTACAGATGGGATAGGGAAGAAGCTGGATAGACAAGTGTGTGGTTGAGGGAAGAGATCACAGGAGACAAGGCTACTTAAGAGTCACTGAAATACAGATGCTACCAACAACTCTGAGCCTCCAAGAGATGACCACCACTGGAAAGAAGGAAGGAAGGAAAAGAGATCCCCCTCTTCTGAAAAGAGTTCCAGAAGAGGAGGAGAAGCCAGAGAAGTCAATTAAGAAGGAGCAAGTTGGGAGGTGGGAGAAGGACTAAGCAGCAACAGGCAGGTAAAAGAGAAGAGTCAGCTGGGGGCGGTGGTGCATGCCTGTAATCCCAGCAGCCCAGGTGGCTGAGGCAGGAGGATTGCGAGTTCAAAGTCAGCCTCAGTCACCGTGAGGCGCCAAGCAACTCAGTGAGACCCTGTGTCTAAATAAAATACAAAATAGGGCTGAGGATATGGCTCAGTGTTCAAGTGCCCCTGAAATTCAATCCCTGGTACTCCCCGCAAAAAATAAAAAGAGAAGAGTCTGATGAGGATGAAGTTCTCATTGAGTTTAGTTTTGTGACAGAAGGCTTGGAGTAGATTTGAAAGAAATTGGAGATAGAAAAACAGAGTATACATAATTTTCAAGTAGCTTTTCTGAATGGAGAGTCAAGAAAAGAAATGGTAGCCCAAGGGCACTCAACAGAATAGGCCAGGGGTTCTTCAGGGTAATAGATAATAGAATGAAAGATGTCCGTGCAACTTGACTGAGTAGAGATGGTGAAAAATGCAGGCGGGAGTCCCAAGTCAACAGGAAAGGGTGACATTCAGAGATGGGGGAGATGTGGCTGGGCTTGGACAGGGACCCTAGCCCTCTGCCTTCACAGGACAGAAATCAGTGCACTCAAGGAGAGACATAGGTAATGAATGACGAAATGCTGAGAAAGTCCCTAATTTTTCTATTTTCTTAAGGAATCAGGAGGCTAAGTCATAAGTTGAAATTGAAGGGTTAAGAAAATAAAGCATTGAGTTAGATACTAAAGAGAGAAAAAGGTCTGAAGTGAGTATAGAGAGCAGGAGACAGCGTTTCTGGAAGCGTCAGGACCCAAGCCAAAGCTGTGTGTCATGTGTTTAAGGTGAGACTCCTCAGCATGGTGATGTAACTTTCTGCACAACTGCAAAATATTCAGTGACACAAGTGTCATTGTGAGGAAGACCAGGGTTTTGCCAGGTGAGTAAATAGAGAGAGAATGGAGAAGTGGAGTCAAGGGTGTTTTACAAGGAAGTGGTTTTAGTGTTGGACTACAGATTGTCAGGCTGCATAAGAAGTGTGAGAACATTTGAAAACTGATGCTTTTTAGTCCGGTAGTTTCAATGAAATAGATACAAGCACACATTTGGAATTTAAGACTTTAGTAAGTAGGCCAGAGGATAATATATCCCAGTCAGAGAGAGAAATGCTTAAATTTGAATTTTCACAGAGTTTCCCCTCCTCATCCTCCCCTTAAGTATAGGCAGAATAGTTAATAAGATTCAGAAATAGCAAGAAAGATTCATGGTCCTCACCCTACCCAAAAATACATCCCCTCACTTCTTCACGGTTGATCAAAATTACATAATTAGAAAACCATTCCTCCAGCATCAAGTTACTTCCTATTAAAATGAACTCCATATGGGATAGATGACTTACCCTAGCCCAGGCAGGACACAGGATCCATTCCTTCTTGCACTAAGTATGAATTAAGCAACTCTTAGCCAAAGGTTCAATGGTTCAAAGGTTCAATGCAGCTCACCTAGTGGGTGCAATGGGCATTCTCCCAACTTTGTCCTTTGACATGAATTGATATATCAGGTTATTTCCAGAGACCAGGATTTTATGTGGGAAAGAGCAAAGATACTGAGCATCTACATCACAAGGTTTGGGCTGTGACAGTTACTGGGTACTTGCACTGTTTCTCTAAAGGTAAAGCCAAACTACATGTTTTGTAAAAGGATTAAAAGCAAAAATACCTATAAAAAATCTTTAAAGTGTATACACTTAGACATAAATTCTGCATCAAGCAATTTATCATAAGGAAATAGAGATAATATACTAAGATGTCTAAATAAGAATGTTCATCATAATTTTATTTACAGTATCACAACACAAACAATTTTGATGCTGAAAACCAGGAGATTTAGCCAGGCACAGTGGCTAGATCTGTAATCTGAGCAATTCGGGAGACTGAGGCAGGAGGATTGCAAGTTCGAAGCCAACATCAGCAATTTAGGGAGATCCTGTCTCAAAATAAAAAATTTTAAAAAGCTGAGAGTATAGCTCAGTGGCAGAGTGCTCATCCCTGTGTTCAATCCCCAGTACAAGAAGAAAAAAGAGAAGGAAGGGAGGAGGAGAAAATTCATTAAGAAAACTACAGTAATATATAATGGGAATGCTGTGCAACTATCAAAATATTGGTTAATATATTACCTAATAAGTAAAATTTATTTCCTTTCTTTAAATTCAAAATCACATAAATAAAAGCAAAAGACAAAAGATGAGAGGGGCATATACCAAACTATTAACAACAATTATGGATGTAGAATGAAATGATGGGTGACTTTTATTTTGTTTCTTCCTTTGTGTTCTAATATGCTTTTGCATAAAAGTAAAACTAAATGTGAGAACATTCAGTCATCAAAAAAACATCCAATTCGATTTTATTTCCTAACTGTGCAAAATGTATTCTTCAACCAGCCTCAAAATTCTACCCTAACGCTTAATTAACTTTAACAAATAAAGCTTTTCATTTACAATATTTATTCTGACAGCATTTATCGCAAAGAAGCAGTTGACTCAAACTGAATTATTTGGTTGAAAAAAGAAATGGTTCTTGCAGGAAAATAATGATGCCCAGGAATAGACAAGAAGATACAATGTTCTCTTTATAATATACAGTTTTTCTGATAACTAAATTATCCTACATTAGAAAATGTAGTTAATGGAGTAGCTCAAACCGGAAGACAAGCAGTAACATAATGGTCAGCAAAACAGTCAGGCATCATGCTGGTGTCAGGGTGGGAGCCTGGTGGGGAGGACCCAACAAGTGATAATTGGGGGACTGCCAGGCACTTTGCTGTATGCTGAGAAACCAGCAGGATGACATAGGATGTGTCACCTTCTAACCCACTTCCAACGCTGCCACTGTGGACTCCAAACAGTAAGAAAGGAAAGGAGCAGGAACAAGATGAGCAATGGATCTGAAGACGGAAAAGCAGAGAAGATTTAAAAACAAAGAAAGGGTGGGAGGTAGAAGGGAGAGGACCATCCATGTCTCGTACTGTATCCTCAATGGAATGAAGGAGGAAGGGCAAGATCATTGATTGTCAACAAGGCAATCATTTAGTCCTTCATTCTCTCAACACAGGTTTTGGGCTCTACAATGTCCCAGGGACTATGTTATGACTAAAAGAAAACCTCTTTTCTTGCAGGTGAACGCAGTACACTAGTCTTCTAGAATGTACTTTTTGTTATTCCACTATTCACAAACTCCATGAACATAGCTCACGATTTCCCAGTGCCTGGAATCTTTTCCTCCATGTTGCCATCCAAATTCTCATTACTTTTTGCTGTTTACCTATTCCATGAAATTGTCTTTAAATTTTCCCCTCCAGGCCATGTGCATATTTCTTCTTTGACCTCCTATTTCATCTGTAGTGAATACTCTATTTACGTGTTAGAATGAAATTATTCTCTATTTGTATGTATTTTCTACTCAGCTTGTAAGATGGCTCTTGTGGGTTGCTCACAGTGACACGGAAATTGACAGTAAGTCCTGATGGATGAAACATACCACTACATACATGACATCAACTTGTCCTTCAGGAACAAAGAAGCAATACAAAGCAAATCCTTGGTTACAGCAAGGATTTGTAGGAATTTGTTAACATTCATTCATTCAATGAATACCTGTTAAAGATTCAGTTGTTGGGAAAGTACAATCCTGAACCCTGTGGTTGTTTTGCTTGTTATCAAAACAGGGGATTAAAATAATTAATGGAATAGAAAAAGACTCAGAGAATAAGTTAATTAATACTTAGCCATAAACACCTTAACCTACAAATGTCTTCTGCACAAATATGTATGTGTTGAATATGTATTTAGTTAGTCAAATTCCAAGAAATACCTCCAACACTTTGTGGGACAGGGACTAGCAAAGACAAAGTACCTCATTCTTTTCAGATTATGAAACGGGGAAGAAAGTCCTATTAGTTCTGATATTCAAAAACTAAAGTTAATCATCTTCAGAATCATCAATATCAACAATGTTGAACATTTATTTAGCATATATATGAACAATAAACCAGACAATATGTCTAGAGTAATATTATGGACCCTGCCAGGAGACAACTCTCTCAATGGAACAAGCTGAGCGTGTCATGCATGAGTTTTTCTGGAAGTTTCTAGAGGGTTTCACAGGTATCATTCATCACCTGAGGGAAGAGTCTAAGAGGTAACTCAACTCAAACACAGCTGGCCTAGAGAACATTGGCATGAGTCACCTTCCCAGCTTATCACACCGCAGTTCATGCTACCCAGATGCTCACCAGAAGCATATGTTCATTGATTTCTAGTCTCCATTCCACTTTTTTCTTTATATTTTTGGAGGCTTTATCTATTTCTCCACACTCTTCCCACAGGAATTGTAAGACACTAGGCATTGTCCCAGACTCCAATGTGACAGGGTAGCTGTCTCCCCCCTGTACCTTGGTCTCTCACATTCTTTAGAGTGAACGGTCTGCAAAGCTGACAAACCCTTCTCCTGCTGATGTTGATACCATGCTTGTGATCTGTGAGTTGGATAGAAATAGAGGGGCCAAGGAGAGGAAATCGCCTGTCTTGGCATGTATCTACAACTAAATGCAATTCAAAGAAGAAATGTTATTGAAAAAGTGAATGTTTGTTAGGAATAGTTTTGGCTCTGAAAATTACAAACCTGAAATAACAAGTTACTTAAACTATACAGAGGCAGATTTTTCCCTGTAATGTAAAATTCCACACGTAGATATCCATTCCAAGCCTTTAGATGACACTACACCATGGAATTTCCAGGGATCTAGGTCCTTCCAGTGTGCTGCTTCATCATCTCCAGGATATGGCCTTGGTCTTCATGGTCCACAACAGAAGTCAGATGTCCTGCTATCAAGTCCCAAAAGAAGACACAAGGATATAAGTCAGTTATCTTTTGAGGAAGGAGTTCAGAAATCCCTATATGCCAATTTCATTTACATCTTATTGGTGAGACCTTTGTCACCTGGTTACACCAAGCCACAAACAAGTCTTTAAAATGGAATCTTTTTCAGATGACCATGAACCCAGCTAAAAATCAGGGGGTTATTTCCATGGGAAAAGCAGAGAATGGATTTTATAGAACTAGCTTTTCAGACACAAATAGCAAACAAAATGCTTTGAGGAGTAAAGAAAGATAAGTTTAAAATTAGAAGAAATGTAGATAGTTTAATGGAAGAAAGATGAGTCTTGAAAGTTATATGATTTGGACTGATGAAAATATAAAGGGCCTAACAGGGGGAGTGAACAGAATGAACAAAGGCACAGAAGTGGTTGAATGTTGTTCCTGTACATCTATTCATTCATTCTTTAGACATTAAAATTCTTTTAAAAATGTATGGAACTTTTCAATCATATACACATGTAAAGATAATAATAAAATAAACTTTTAGGGCTTGTCAATAATTATCAATATTTTGAAAATCTTCAGAAAACTTTCATTAAGCAGAATTTCAACTAAGAATAAAGAAATAATTAAAACATAAGGAGGTGTAGAGCAGCTCAGTGGTACAGAGATCGCTTAGCATGGGAAAGATCTTGGGTTCAATACCCAGTAATGAAAAAAAAAATATATATATATATATATATGCATACATACACACATACACACACACACGTATATATACATATATACACATGCATACAGAGACAGAGGGAGAGAACAAGCTTATGGCATGGTGGGTATGTCCAAGGGAAGAAAATTAATAAATCTTTGATGAATATGTTAGTCAGCTTTCTGTTACTATCACAAAAACCTCAGATAATCAACTTATAAAAAGAAAAGATGTCTTTTGGCTCAGTTTTGGAGGTTCCAGTTCATAATCAGTTGGCCCCGTTGCTTTGGGACTGGTGGTTTGGACATCATGGTGACAGCACACAGCAAGACAAAACCAATCACCTCATGGCTGGTATATTAGTCTTCTTTCCATTGCTATGGCAAAATACCTGAGAAAATTGACTTAAAGGAAGAATAATTTATTTTGGCTCATGATTCCAGTCCACAGTCACATGTCTATCACTGTGGGCTTAAGGTGAGTGGAACATCATGGTGGGGAATGCATGGTGGAGCAAAACTGCTTACCTCATGGCAGTGGGAAAGCAGAGAAAAAGAGAAGAAGGGGCTGGGGGCACAATATAGTACCCCAGGGGACACCCCCAAGGACCCACTCCCTTCAACTAGGCCCACCTCCTCCTACAGTTTCTACCACCTCTCCATACTCCATTCAGCTATGAATTCATCCATGATGAATTGATGAGGTCAAAACCCTCATGATCAAACACTTCTCAAAAGCCCCACCTCTGAACATTGCCACATGGGGGAACAAACCTCCAACACGGAAACCTAGGGGGACCTTCCAGATCCAAGAAAGGAAAGAGAAGAAAAGGAAACGCTGGGTTCCCAATACTCCCTTCAAGGCATGCCTCCAATGACCTAAGCACTTTTCACTAGGCCCCGCCTCTTAAAGGTTCTATCACCTCCTAACAGCACCAAGCTGAGTGTTAGACCAGGACGCAAGAAAAGACCACTGACTCCAATTAAAATCAAATTAAAGCAAGCTTATTATTTCGACCTGCTGGGCTGCTTCTCCCTCCCAAAACGGCGGGAACAAGACAGCACCCCAGCTTTCCTGCAGCCCAGCTTTATAGCCCAGAAAGTTACACAAAGGGGGGTTACAGATAACAGAACTCTGACAAGCATCACACTAATGGTAGTTTACTTTTTTTTTTTTTTGCTGGCCCCAACATCAGAATTTATGAGGACCATTAGAGCCTCAGAGAGGGTCGTTGTCTGGCCAGGGAAAGCCAAGATTTGTGAGACGTCACTAAAGTTTCAGAGAGGGCTGCTATCTGGTCAGAGAGCCAGGCATGGGTGAGTTCAAGGCATGGGCAGGCATTCCAAGCAGGTTCAGAATTTGCAGTAATTTATAGTAAAGCCGAAATTATCTTTTCATGGCTTTGTGGCGAGATGCCCAATTTTAAGAAAAGATCAGGTTGGGTCTATCACTGAGGACCAGACTTTAACACATGGACCTTTGGGGGAACATTGGAGGTCCAAACTATAGCAGTGCAGTCATGTGGAAATGTAGCGAAATTGTTGGGGGAGGGGAAGGAGAAGAAGAGCTGGGAGCAAGAAAGGAGATCCGTGGTTGGAAGAAAGCTTTTCTTTGGGGGCTGAAGGGTTATCAGTGGATTTGTGAGCAGAGAGAGAAATCAGGCTAAAACAAAGAAGGGAGAGTTCTGGGATAGAAGGAGAGGAAAGGTCAGAAGGAGGCAGGAGAAGGTATGAAGTGAAGAGAAAGGCACTCTTTGATGTGCTTGGTCAGTTTCTGGGAATCTGAGAGTTGAGCTAAATGGAATATGAGCACAAGGATGTGTTTTATGGCTGAAGGGGAGAGAGAGAGAGAGGAGTGGCTCAGCTCCTGATGCAGCCACACAGGACCACACCAGGGAGTGTGGGGGACAGCATGGACTGCAGGGTTCCAGCTGGAGGTGCTATCCAATTTTTCCAGCAAAGTTTGATGGTTCAGGAAACGGAGCACTGAAAACTGAGTGCAGCGCATACCCTGCTGTGGGACTGGAGGGCTCAGGGAGTGTGACATGATAGTAAGAGCTGAGATGAAAAGGACTAAGGCTGCAGGCCATGCAGCTGAACCAGCCGAGCCAGGAAAGGGAAGACAGGCCCAAGGATGGCCAAGTGCTTGAGGCAGATACTGTACCTAATGCCTTGTTTTATCTCCCAACCCAGCACAAAGTAGCTTCTCCATAAATACTTTATTTTATTTTGGGGAGTACCAGGGATTGAACTCAGGGGCACTCAACCACTGAGCCATATCCCCAGCCCTATTTTGTATTCTGTTTAGAGACAGGGTCTCACTGAATTGCTTAGCATCTTGCTTTTGCTGAGGCTAGCTTTGAACTTGTGATTCTTCTGCCTTAGCCTCTGGAGCCACTGAGATTACAGGCACCTGACAGATACTTTATTTTAAATGAATGAGCAGAGTGGTGTAGTCCCCTTAACCTCAGGAGATATATTCTAAGCCTCCCAGTAAGTGCCTGAAACCTTATATAGACTGTTTTTTCTCACACATTCATACCTATGGTAAAATTTTTTTTTTAAAGAGAGAGACAGAGAGAATTTTTAATATTTGTTTTTTACTTTTCAGCAGACACAACATCTTTGTATGTGGTGCTGAGGATCGAACCTGGGCCCCACGCATGCCAGGCAAGTGAGCTACCGCTTGAGCCACATCCCCAGGCCCTCTATGGTAAAATTGAATCTATCATTTAAACACAGTAAGAGATGGACAGCAATAATCAATAATAAAATAGAAAAATTATAATATACTATAATAAAAGTTATTTAAAACATTTGAATTGTTTCTCTGGAATTTTCCATTTAATATTTTTGGACCTCAGTTGACAGTGGGTAACTAAAACCTCAGAAAGCTAAACCTCCAATAAGGGGGGACAGCTGTGTAAGACACAGAATACTGAGAAAGTACCTCCTGGCAGTGAATACAGACAAGCAGGGCAGCGACGTCATCTCAGGCAGGGGCCATGTGTTAGCTGAAGAGAATACCATGCACAGAGGCTTCCTCTTCTTTTATTTCCCTTAGTGATGCTATTTACCTTTCTGTCTTTTCTTTGCTTAGTTAATTAGATTTATTTAACTCCACCTCTTTGCATCTAGCACAGTGTTTTGCAAAGCACAGAACTTTAGTGCGTGTTTACAGAACCTAATGCAAACCAAACCATGGTTGGGATCTGTCTTGGCTTTTTGTATGGCTGTACATTTATTAGAAACATAGTTTTTCATATATGAATTGCAGCTTCTGCCTCCTGTCACCCTCCCATGGCCTCACCACACAATCTGTCTCACTCATTCCCAAATCCTGGGCAGATCCAGTGCAGTTCCTGTTAGCCTCCATTTCTCCACCCTCACCTGGCTTGGAATAAGCACCCCTACAAGCATGCCAGAGGGGTGCAGCTCAGCGCAATCCTGCTTGGCATTTCTTACCCAACCTCTGGCCCTCTTTGGACTCTCTCCCAGAGAGCTCAGGGTAGCCCATCTAGGTCTTGGCTTCATTCCACCAGGATATGGTCCTTGCTCAGACAACCTCGAGTAAATACTTCTTTCTGCTGAACCCAACCCCTGGGGCCATCTGTGGGTGGCCCATCTGCACAGTTTACTCATTTCAGTAAGCAGGAACTAGACCAGACCTGCTGCTAATCCTCAAACCTTTGAAATCTGTTATTCTGGAATTCACTGCCTACTTTTCCACAATGGAAGCCTTGTTAAGACCCCAGTTTGGGGGCATGAGAAATTCTAGGCAAAGCAATTAGTGTTATAACAGCTGCACAAAGAAAGCCCAGAACAGAAACACTGACCTCTATGCCATAGATATATTTCGAAAATTGTCAATGGGGGTGAATAGCACCATAACTTCCTTTCTCTCCCAAATAGGAATCCCAGCTCTTGCAAATGAAGAAAGCATAGAAAATAATTTACAGAATAGTCACCAAGGCTGGACCAAAAATCTGTATCTATAGCTCCTGACAGTAACAGATGGTGACCTATAAGGACATCTTACATCAGATTATCCCTTATTAACTACGACAATGTAGTTGGAATCTTATTCACATCTCTAAGGTGAGTCTTCCCACATGCAGTCCAAAGTTCTCTATCTTATGCTTACAGTGTGGCTGATTAAAAGCTGTCTAGGAAAAAAAAAAAAAAAAGAAGTCCTTTGGGCGTATCAACTTTGCTCCCTTGGTAACTCAGTTATTGCTGTTCCTGTTTAGGTCAGCAGCCAAGTCAGGCATAATCCAGTGGCAGAATCATGGAGCCAGCCAGATGGGATTCAAATCCACCACTCTCTGGCTGTGTAAAGGTTAGATCTCCCTGCTGAGCTACCTGTAAAACAGGAATAAGGACACTACACTGTTTCCCACATAGAGATTTCCCAAGGATTAAATCAGTTCATTCATTTTTTTAATTTGTTTTAATTAGTTACATGATAGCAGAATGCGTTTCGATTCATTGTACACAAATGGAGCACAACTTTTCATTTCTCTGATTATAAATTCTTTCATTTAAAAAAGTGCCTAAGGGGTAGGGAGGGTGATGAAAGGTTAATTGACAGTTATTAAATTACAGTTAGACAGGAGTAAGTTGAGGTGTGCTATTGCACAGGAGAGTGACTATACATAACATATAGTATTGGATATTTCAAAAAGCTAGAAGAAAGGATTTTAAATGTTTTCCCCATAAAGAAACAATGTGTGGGAGATGGGGGAGTGGGGGTTTGTTTTGTTTTGTTTTGTTTCAGGACTGGGGATTGAACCCAGGGCTTTACACATGCCAAGAAATCACTCTGTCACTGAGCTACAGTTCCAGACCTTATTCCTCTTTATTTTTAGTCAACCAGGCTAACCTCAAACTTGTGATCCGCCTGCCTCATCTTCCTGAGTTGCTAGGATTACAGGCCAAAATATTACATGGTGCCCATAAATATGTATAATTTTTATGTTTCAGTTAAAAAATCAATTTAATTTTTTTTTTTATAAAACCAGGGAAAAAGTGCCTAAGAGTGCTTAGCACATCATCATAGGCATATGATAAAGGGCTTTCCTGTCCCATATTCCTGCCCTTTAATTCCTGCCTCATTTTCCTGCAGATCACTTTTCAAAGGGCAAATTGAAACATATTATGGAAACGGGAAGGAGCTCTGTTTCCCTCTTGTGATACAGGAATCATTAGAAGTGTATAGAATCAGGGATTCATGTTTGTGAGATTTTTCTTACTTGAGTTGCCTAAAAATTTTTACTGCAACTGTTTTATTTTTGTATGAAATAAGTTTGAAATGCTTTCTAGCTGGGATGCCACTTTCTCATACACACAATAATATGTACAGACTAATGAAATGGTCTAGGTTATTGTCCCCATTGTATAGATGAGCAAACAAAGGCTCCAGAAGTTAAAGTTCATTAAGCAATTGAGGGCATGTGGCAAGTACCTGAAGGAAGAGCGGAACCCAGCTCTCTCCACATCTACCCAAACCATTGTCTATCCCAGCTGCACTGAAGTCAGAGCCTCATAAAGCCTGGGCAATCTGCCTTTGTTAGATGGATTTGTGAGTTCCTGTGTGAGTATTAAAAGAATGCATGCGGCCTGGGGGTGTGTTCCAATGGCAGAGGGCTTGCCTAGCATGCATGAGGCACTGGGTTGGACCCCAAGCACCTTGGGGTGAGGGGAGAGAACACATAAATACATGTCCTTTGACGACAATGAGCGGTTGAAATGACAGCTTCCACAAACATCTAAGGAATTCTTCTATTATGTTTCCTTGGAAAAATTCAAATTCCCATGACCATCCTGTGTTTCTGTAAGCACCATCATCTGTGCTGAGGTAAGGCTTCCCCTCGGAAGAAACAGATGAAACCGGGAAGGGACGAAACAGTGGATAAGAATCAGGACAAGAGGTCAGGCAACCAGCGGCAACCAAAAGGAGGCAGATCTTAAAAGGCCGCTGAACAAGGTTTTATTGAGATGTCACCCCCAGGCGGAACTCTATCAGATCTACAGAGCAGATAGGAAGAGGGTCTGAGGAGAAACCGTGTGGGGGCTCAACCAGACTGGAATTTTATGGGGCTTATGGCAGGAAGGGAAGGGCTTGGGACAGGAAAAGGGATTTTTAGAGTCCCTTGTCCCAATGGAGTTGGGGGGGGGACTGGCTGAGATCCAGGATTGGCCAGGAGACCCTGCTGATTGACAGATGGTTCCTTGGGTGCCTGATTGATGTTTCTTTCGCGCATGCGAACTGCTGGGTGCTTGGTTCCTAAGTCACCGCCACCGACCTGACAGAAACTTTCATGGTTTCTTGGGGACAGATGGCAGTTGTCTATAAAATATGTTTACAAGTCTTGTTTTCTTTCTTTTTTTTTTTTTTTTCATTTTGGTTTGTTGTGACAACTGGAGTTCAGTTTTTGGTAAATAAATATATAGGACAGTAGTTTTACCCAGTGTTGGGATAATTAAAGCCATGAGGTGCCTAATGAAGTTTTCCATTCATTTTATATATAAAAAAATTATGCAAAACAAGTCTTATTCTGCCTTTCTAGATTTTTTTAATTGAAACATTGTTTGTACATCTTCATGGGGTATATACAGTATGATAATTTGATACAGTGTGTAATAATTAAGTCAGAGCAATAAGCATTTCTATCTGCTCCAACATTCACCTGGCTTTTGGGGGAAAAGCAGGTGCAGAAAGTTTCGATCCATTTCTCCAGTAGTAACAGCTCTCAAAGTAGAATCAGAGTTAGCCCCAGAGCAGCTTAACAAGCAGGCAATTAGCTTCATTCTCCCATGAGGTATTCTGTGTCTTCCTTTTGTGCATCCCACCTGGATCCCACTAACCTGGGGCTGATTCCTGGTTGGTAAACCCTCTGGCCCAGTGGGCTTTGATGCTCACTTGTGACTTGTCTGCCATGACAACCCATCTCTCCCAAGAGATGTCCCTGTCCTGTGCTTATTCCCTCAGTGTCTTCCAAGCTGAGTGATGGGATTCCTGGTGTAAAACACTAATTCCTTTTCAAAAACACATTTTATTTTAACCAAGGCCCCCAAAAGGCAAATCTGGGGTCCACGGTAGGGACAATATCTTAGAGGAACAGGATATTTCAGGATTCCAGCCATGCTGATCCTGCAGAGCCAACAGGTCACTCATGAACAGCAGTGAGGACAACACCCAAACAATCTGACACAGAGGCCGCCTCACTTGCCAGTTCTCAAAAAGAGCATCTTTCCATATGACTCAGACCCGACCCTCACGGGGTGGGGAGGGATGCTGCACATCACATCACGGATGACTGAGACCCAACAAAGCAAGAACTGAATAGCAAAGGTCTATGGGAAATCAAGTGGAAGATTATTAAGAGTAAGAAAAGGCCAAGGAACAAATGAAGACTACACAGGGACATGCAGAAATACGATGCATGGAAGGAAACTTCAGACAGCAATGTCACATGAAATGAGAGCAAGAAGGAAATAAAATTAATGCTTCAGAATGGCTGCTCTCCGGTGTGGTGAGCACAGTTTGACTTGATTAGCCTCTTTAGTGTTGCTGATTTGCAGAAGGCTGGAAGAGATGCTCAGAGGTGATCTGATTAATGTATATGTTATAAAAACTCTATGCTTTTTGTCTTATTTTAAATTCAGATTTGTGTTCATTTTTGTTATGTCAGCTGGTTTTGTTATGGCACTGTATTATTGAGATGAACATTTAGATGTCAAAAACAGATAAGAAACTTCTAAAAAAAAAAAAAACTTTAAAAAACACAAAGCAGTCTAGACTACTGCCTACCAAGAGATTAATAATTACCTTTATGGTTGAAAGGTGAAGAACATTGGGTGTCTTAGTAATGTCCCTCTTGGGCCTTAGACATTTTAAAAAGATTTTTTTTTCTCTTTTGCATTTTTTAATGATTTCTTCTATTTATATTGATTAGTACAGACATTAAAAGTTTCTTATTTCTAGCTGGGCGCAGTGGTTCATGCCTATAATCCCAGTGACTTGGGAGTCTGGGGCAGGCAGGAGAATTTTAAGTTCAAGGCCAAATTCAGAAACTCAGCAAAACTCTACCTCAAAATAAAAAATAAAAAGGGCTGGGGATGTGGCTCGGTTGGGTAAGGGCCCCAGGGTTCAATCCCTGGTACCAAGAGAAAAAAAAAATCCTATTTCTGCATTTCTAATGATTGAGATGAGAGTGTTTCCTTGGTTTATAATACTTTCATGAATCAGCAAAAAAACAATGTAAGAGGGGAAACCAGATTTTGCAAACTCATCATATGAAGTTGGGCATAAACAATCATCTATTTGTCCCATGTGCTAATTAGCCTTACCTATTGTGGTGGCTAATGACATAGGCCCTTGTACCTCAATTGACACTTGTGAACTGTAAGACCTTAAGTGAATGACTTGATCTCTTGAGCATCAGTTTTTTTATCTGTATCATGATTGTTGTGAGGATTGAGTTAATATACATGTAAAGCATTTATTAAGACTATGTGTTTGCTGTTATTTTTATCCAATCAATAACAGATACACTGAGAAGCAACACAGGTTAGGAATTATACTCATTTGAGTACTTAGGAGAAACATTAGGTAAATGTGTGATGTTATATACATAGGTTTGGGGGGAGGGGTGTTGGAGATCAAACCCAGGCCTTGCACATACTAGGCAAGCACTCAACCACTGAGCTACATCCCCAGCCTCATATTAATACATATTTAAATGTTCCTTGTTACCATGTAAACATAATCAATTTATTTTACAAGTTACTTCCAAAAATCCAAACAGGAAATGCTAAACAGCATGGCTTGAGATAAAGATCAAAATTAGCTTACTTTATAGCTAGAACCAGCATAAATTTAGCACCAATTCTAATAAAGAGGAATTTTTTTTTTTTTTTTGGAAGAAAAATGTTTTCCTTCGCTCTATGACCCCTACTCAAAGTTTCAGGCCTGCATTGGGCATTTTTCCTTTGGTTGGTACCCAATATCCAGACTCCTTTCTTATGTTCAGGAAAGACCCTACTTTCTGAAGCCAAAGAGAAGCTAAAGGAGCCTGTGCCTTGTTTCTCTCTGTCTTGTGTAGTGTTTGGCACCCTTGTAGGTGCTCAATATATGTTGGTTAAGCTAACAATGTCAACAACAAAAAGAAAGATTTCAAAATGAGGAAAAGCTACACAGTGAGTCAGGGCTTTATTCTCTGTTCCCAGCCAGTTGCACCACGATTAACTGACTCTCTGTGGACAAGTCATATAACTTGCTCAGTTAATTGCTATTTCTGCATCAGTATATATCAAAAGGAAATGAACCTGCTGACTTAATTGGATTGATGTAGGATTAATCAATGAATGACTATAACTGGGGCTAGCCATTTAAAATGGTATTTCTATTATTAGACCAAGAAGATAAAATATGTTCAACTCATAAATACTCATTATAAATCAATCTTTAGATTGGTTTAGTTGAACTCCTAGGAATTTCTGTAGTATATATTATAGTAATCATTATTTAATTTTACCCTTCATACAATTATAAAAGTAAAATATCCAGCTGGGGTTGTAGTTCCGCGGTAGAGTGCTTGCCCAGCACGTGTGAAGCACTGGTTTCAATCCTCAGCACTGCATATAAATAAATCAAGGTCCATCAACAACTAAAAAAATGTCTTAAAAAGAAAGTGAAATAGAATTTCTATCATGGGCCCAAATTTCAAAAATTCCTGGTTCTGGATACTTAGGAAATCTTCCTTAATGTTTACTCTTATCTAATTGGGGATTTAATAATTAACATCTTTTAAAGCTTTAATCAGATTGTATATTTCCAACATATTATTTCATGTTGTTTATCTTGCCTCCCTATAAGGGGCTTCTAGAAATTCAGTTCCAATTTTCTTTAAATAGGTGTATTGCTTTCCCCCTTGAGAAATGTGGATTAAATTTTTCCCATGACTTCTTTTTTTTTTTTTTTGAATATTTTTTTTTTTTAAAGAGAGAATGAGAGAGAGAGAGAGAGAAAGAATTTTAATATTTATTTTTTAGTTATCGGGCGGACACAACATCTTTGTATGTGGTGCTGAGGATCGAACCCGGGCCGCACGCACGCCAGGCAAGCGCGCTACCGCCTGAGCCACATCCCAGCCCCCCCATGACTTCTTCAATTACTATTTCAGTTTCGTATTTTAACACACGAGTTCACGCCCCACTCATAAATGCATATCCTGGGTACCTCTTGGCTTTGTACTTTCCTTGCTACATTCACTACCCTCTAACATTTTTGCCAACAGTAAATTGTAGCCACTAAACACAACAGACCAAATGTTCCACACAAGTGCGGCTCTCTAACGCCAAGAAGATTTACAATGCTAAGTTTAAAAGAAACATCACTGCTGCTTATTGATCGGCCCTGCCATTTTATGGCTTTTACCCAATGAAATGAGACAGGAAACATTTAATTAGAAGTGCACACAATTTGGAAGACAGCATCGTTAATGATTGTTGAAAATTAAATACTGCATGTCTGTGAAAGGTTCTGATGTACTTCATTTCATGTAATATTACTGGCATGTTTCTGAAATTTTGAATATAAAAGGTATTTTTTAAGGTGAAGCTTAATTCTTTTTGAAACCCAGATTGAATCTTTTTAATAAAACAAAAGGACCTTCTGACATGGAGCAATAAGACCACTTCTTCATCGTAATTCAAACAGCATAGATTTTAGCCTAGACCTAAAACTTCATTGAGGTTTTAGAATTTTGGTTTTTGAACTCACAAATGTTTACTGAGCACCTACTAAGTTCTGGGCATTATGCCATGTGGTTGGGTACAGTGATGAACAGAACAAACAAGCTCCTGTTCTAATGAAGGGCATATCTTTGCAGGCAAAACAAGTAAGAAACGAACAATTCCAGAAGAAAATCAACAGAGTGGTGACATGGAGGAAGCAGCATTAGGAAAGGTCACAGGGGAAGGTCTCCCTGTGAGGGGCTACATAAACTGAGGCCTGAAGGCTAAGAATGGACCAGCATGTGAAGAACTGGGAAAGAGCATCCTGCAATGATCTGACCTGTGTACATGAAGAGGCAACATAAGGCCCAGGGAGTGGAACTTCAACTTGGGTTTGCCTGGTGCACACAGAGGACAAGGGTAAGACCAGGGGGAAGCCAACAGCTTGGCTCAGTGTTCTAGTTCTCTTGCTTTTTTAAAAAGATGTTGCCTATATCAGCTTCTTTGAAATATGGTTGTATTTCCTTAATTATTCATAGATTGATGAAAAAAAGGATGATTGGCACCTATATTTCTTCCCTTATGAAGTTCAGGTGCTGAAGGATAGGGGCTAGCACAAGGAAATGGTAATGGGGGTGTTCTTTAAAATAATAATAATTGACAACAACTGTCTTCTGGTGGGGGAGGCTTACTATATGAGATGCCAAGTGATTTGTGTTATGTCATTTACACTTATAACAAGTCTGTGAAATGGTATGCCTATTAGGAATGCATTCGGCTGCAAATAACAGAAACCTTCAATGAGAGCAGCATAAATAGATGGAGAATGGGAATATTTTTCTCATATAAAAATAAGTCCAGAGCTGGGAGAGCTTCTCAATGATGCTATCAAGACCCTACTATCCCTCTACTTCAGCTCCATCAACCTGAGTATGTTGAGTTTCATTTTCTGCTGCCATAAATAGTTTCTATAGCTCTAGCCATTATATATGTGGTACAGACACGATAAACGCACTCAGAGAAGCAGTGGCATCCACAGACTTCCATTTATGTCTATGTTCCATTGCCAATTCTAGCTGCAAAAGAAACAGGAACACAATATTTTACTTTGTACAGCTTATAGGATGGGGAGACAAGAAAGAAGAGGGTTAGAAATGAAGATCAAGTTGGCCTATCAATATACCTGCCAATATTGGGATTGCCTTCCCCATACAAAACTCAAATAAGAAAACTGAGTTTTAAAGGAATTACTACAAAGGCACCAAGGCACAAGCAAGGAAGGGGCAGATTCCAGGGTTTTGCCTGTGTCAGTAGATAACCCTTCCTTTCCTGACAACATTCCAGAAGTATAAAGAGTGTTAGTAGCAGCAACACCATCTTTGAAGCAATATTAGGGATGAAGGCCCAGGTATTTGTATTTATCAATTATTGTCAGTATTATTAAAATTTCTAAAAAACAGGGTTGCAAAAAATTAAAAGACAAATCTGGACTTTAAGGGAGTTACAAATGAGTTGGATGAACTAGATATGTACACATAAAAAAATAGCAGGTTAGTATAGATTTGGTTTAGGTAAACAGTATATGTTCTGGATGTTCTAGAAGTTCCAGGATTGGAGAGATTAGCATTATGGAAGGTCTTAACCATTAAGGGCTTTAGATATTGGGTAATCCAAGGACTCATTTTAAAGAGAGGAGTCAAGGGTCATAAGAGACCAAGCAAATTGCCCAGTTTGTGGCTGAGCACAAACTAGAAACCAGAGATGAAGAATCTTAATCCATTGCCCTTTCTTCATGGCACACTGATAACAGGAAATAAACTGGTCAAGTAAGGCTTCCTGGAGGAGGCTGACTTTGAGCCTTGAGGGGCAGGCAAGACTTAGACACAGATACGTAGGTTATTTCAAGTGGGAAAAATGTTACAACAAAAGCTGCAGACTTGGGAATGAACTTGAAGTATTTCAGTAGTAACTAGGAGATGTGTTTGGTGGTATACAGAGGGAAGAGGTGGAAAACGAGGGTGGAGATCAGTGGAGGCTGATGTAGCTGGCTGGGGACAGGGCCAATGCACGGCTCCTATCATTAGGACTTTTTAAAAAAATATTTTCTTAGTTATAGATGGACACACACTTCTATTTCTTTCTTTATTTTTATGTGGTGCTGAGGATTGAACCCAGTGCCTCACACATGCGAGGAAAGTGTTCTAGCACTGAGCCACATTCCCAGCCCTAGGACTTTTTTTGGGGGGGGAAGTACTAGTGATTGAATCCAGGGGTGCTTAGCCACTGAGCCACACCCCTCAGCTTTTTTTGAGACAGGATCTCACTAAGTTGCTAGTGTCTCGCAAAGTTCTAAGGCTAGCTTTGAACCTTCAATTCTCCTGCCTCAGCCTCCCAAGCCACTGAAATTACGCCACCACGCTCAACCTCGTTACAACTATCTTCCCATCAGGCATAGCTCTTATAGCCCTGTCTCCCTCTGAATAGATCCATCTTTGCTCTTACTTAACTAGGGTCATGTCATCTGTTTGTGCATCAAATACTTATCGAGCTTCTACAATGTGTTAAACATGGGCTAGATACTCTGGAAGACACTGTAATACATTAGCCATGTATCAGGAAGTGAAGTGTCTAATAATCTACAAGGGAGATAGTGGCTGGGGTTGTAGCTCACTGGTAGAGCATTTGCCTTGCATGTGTGAGGCACTGGGTTTGATTCTCAGCACTGCATATTAAAAAAAATGAAAAATAAAACCCCACCAACTACTAAAAAATTTTTGTTTTAAATCTAGAAGGGAGGTAGGATTTATATAGAGAGAATTCCAATGCAGGGCTTTAAGAGAGATACAAAAAAACTGTCTGCCATTAAATAAAATGAGAGGGAAAAATCACATCTAGTTGACAAGATTAAGGAAGACTTTAGGAAGGCAACACTTGCATAGAACCAAGAGTAGAATTAAGGGAGCAGGAGAGTATTTCAGAAGAAAGGATGGGCTTGAACAAAGTTGGGTGGGAGGACAGGACCAGAGATTGGAGGAAAGAATAGCGGAGCTCAGGGTATGTGTCCCCAAACCATTTGATCTGAGGAGAAGGCACAGGTAACTGTAAGGCCAGGCAGCAGTGACCAAAAGGAGGCAGATTTTAAAAGGCTGTTGAGTGAGGTTTTATTGAGATTTCGCTCCCAGGTGGAATCCTCAGACCAACAGAGTGGGTTTAAGGAGAAGCTGGGGGTGGGGTGGGGTTAACCGGACTGGAATTTTTATTAGGCTTGGGGCAGGAAGGTGGGGCTTGGGACAGGAAAAGGGGCTTTTAGAGTCCCTTGTCCTACTGGGGTTGGTGGTGGTGGGGAGCTGGCTAAGATCCTGGATTGGCCAGGAGACCCCGATGATTGACAGGCAGTTCCATCAGCACCTGATTGGTGTTTCTCTTTCTGGTGGTGGGTTGCTTGGTGCTTTGTTCATCAGCCACCTCCATCATCAGCCACCTCCATCGACTGACATCCCGGCCTTTTTGATGATATAGGGCAGCAAATTTAATCTGGCTACTTCCTGCTGGCTAGGGGCGCTGGGGGAAAGGGGATGGCTCATGTGTCAGTTCAGTGGGGAGGCGACTGTAGGCGTATAGGGGCATCTGGTTATAGGTCACTCTGACAATTTCACCCACGCTTTCGGGCAAACCTAAGGAGGCAGGAAGCAAGAAGCAATCATTAATAGAAGTCCTATGACTAATATAGGAGTGAGAAGGGAATCGGCCACGTAATGAGGGTTGAGTTTAGCCAGCCTGGCCAAGGGTCATTTGATTGTTGCTGTTTAAGCCTTTCCCCGAAACGATGGAGGGTGTTGACATTCTTTTCAACCAATCCAGTTTCATTGAGTAACAGTGACATTGTGAATATCTCCCGGTTGTACTTGGGAGGCTGAGGCAGGAGGCTCCTCCAAGTTTGAGGCCCTGTCTCAAAGAAGGCAACGGGGGTAGTGAGGGATGAAAATTTAAAAAAAAACTATCCCAGGCATTCAAAATCCTAGAGCTTTGATGTCTATTGAAACTCAACATTTGGCAATGGTTGGCTCCTAACAACTAAACCAGACATGCCAAACAAACATGCTTCAGATCCCACTTTGTAATAGTGATATGTTTAAAAAAAAATTAGCAAACACTGTGGTGAGGTTTCATTGAATGCAATTCAGAAACAAACTGATACGACTCTCCAAAGCCAGGGAGCTGACTTCTTAGGAGCCTTCTATCCCCAAAACAAAAACAAGAGCAACAGAAAATTTCCTCAAGGAGGCTAAAAATGGAAGAGGTAAAGAGATGTCAGCTCAGCAGGAAAAGCTTTTGGAGCCTCTGAACGCTCTCCCATACCCTGACCTAAATTTAGATTGAAATCTGAAAGCAGGACTGCTTCCCTTGTAGATTACACCTTCCCAGTTTGAATGGCCATTAGTATTTTATAAGATCATTTCAAAAGCTTCTTTCCTGGGCTGCCTCTGCTTCCAGACCAGAGACACCCAGAGCTGTATTTTCTGGCACAGGATCACAGGAAAATTCCTCAAAAACTCAACAGAGGTAAAGTCTGGAGAGGAAGGCAATTATTTGGTGTTGATGACATCAGTCTGGGGGGCATAATTTCTTCATTGTCCCCTACCCCTAAACTGCTTTTCTTTCTTGTCCACAGGGCCTGGGGCTTTCAAGTCACTTCCTGATTGCCAGGGAGGCTTGGGCTTCTTATCTTTTCTCTCCTTGCCACTCCTCTCTTTGTACTTTGCCTTTATCTTCCCTTCGGGGCTAAAACAGAAAGTCTCAGGAGCCTTCCTGTTGTGTTTGGGAAGGGAGGACAGAAGGGGTGTGGGGTGGGTGGCCCAAGGGGGAAGGAGAATTGAGGACAGCCATTCCTGACAAGGACACACTTCAGAATCCCCATTCTGGCTGGCTACCTTTCCTTTTTTTTTTTTTTTCCCCCTGTAGCTGTAGATAAACAATAGGCCTTTATTTTATTTGTTTATTTTTATGTGGCGCTGAGGATGGAACCCAGTGCCTCCTAGGTGCACAGCAAGTGCTCTGCCACTGAGCTGTAGATAACCCCCTTTCCTCTTTCTCTACATTCTTTTTCTCTCTGCTCTTCTCCACCCAGAAGTTTGTGGAGGGTGCACAGTAGTTAACTGGCTCCCGGGAATGCGCCATGGATCAGCTAATTAATAACTACATAGCACTCTGAAATCATCACACATGTATTTCATACATCCTGGGGAATATTACTCAACGACAGAAGCTCTTAGCAAGTCTAACAGAGTACAAAATAATCTGCAAAGCCATACAATTTCTCCCCAGCTTTTCTAACATCTAGAAGAAATTTATCTAACCTTTCTAGGCCACACAGAGAAATACGAAGGAGAGAGAGATATCAAAACATGTAGTGTTGCCAAGAAAATTGGTTTAGTAAGAAGAGCTTTCATGAGTGAGAACATGGGGAGGGGAAGAGAAGAGTGTGAAGACAGGAGGAAGCTATTAATTATTGCTGAAATGGAATCGCTTCCCTAGAAAGATTTCTCTTCCCTTTCCAAAAACTGAGAAGGAAGAAAGGGGGTGGGAAGGGTTGGTGTTGGTTTTTAAGACTTTAATGAGACCAGAGAGTCTGGGCACAGTAGCCAGTGACCCTGGAGATTAAGGTAGGAGGATCACCAATTTGAGGCCAGTCTCAGCAAATTAGTGAGGGCCTAAGCAACTTGGCAAGCCCCCGTCTCAAAATAAAAAATAGAAAGGGCTACCCCTGAGTTCAATGTTCAATCCCCAGAATATATATACATATGAGAGAGAGGGGGGAGAGAAAAAGACCAGACATCCTTTAACAACACATTATTTTTTAAATTATTATTTATATATAATTTTAGTTGTTGAACCTTAATTTTATTCATTTATTTATATGTGGTGCTGAGAATCAAACCCAGTGCCTCACACATGCTAGGCAAGAGCTCTACCACTGAGCCACAACCCCAGCCCGCCCCCAGCAACACACTCTTATGAGCAGTCTCCATATTCCAGACATTCCATTCAAATTAATGGCTTTTCTCAAAAGAAATTAAGACAGTGGCTGCTGAAACAAGTCATCCGGAAGGAAGCACAGTAGAGTTGATATTCACAATATTGAAGTTTTCTAGATTGGTCTCAGAAGCATGCCACCCAACAGTTGGGTTGCTGAAGGCTTTCAAACATACTGTGGGAGGACTCGTGAGGAGCAGTTTTTTCAGATCTCTCCTCCTCTCCACAGCTTCTAAAATTATTATTATCATTATTTGCTTGGTTACAATGCAAAATACACACTGATAAAAATCTTAGTGCTACGAATGATCAGAAGAATCTCAGGTGCTGACAATCAGGTCCTACTTTGACGATACTCCCTGAGTGTATCTCAGGGATAAAATGATGCTTTTTGGAGGGATTCAGGCTCTAAATGACATTTGGTGACCTCAGGAAAGTCTCCTGTCCATAGGTTGGGCAACAGTCCCAATTGCTGTTCGAGGGATGAGCTGTCCCAAACAGGATGAACTTTCGTGACCCAAAGGCACTCAAACCAACTAGATGACAATATTCCAGAGGGGATTTCAGCTCCAGTGACAGTTCAGACACACTGGTCTCTGAGGTTACATTTTATGAGCTGGCGACCCATAACCAGTGAAAATCAAAAAGCACATGGAATGACCAGAAGAGACTTTATTCCCAGGGCTAGGAATTAAAGCCACTGATTCAAAAAAGCAAACGGAGTTGGTAGAGCCACTCTGTAGGATGTGTGATACCTTGGATTAGATTCCAGGGTGTCACAGCACCCAGCATGCCCCCCCCACATGTAAATCAAACAGAACGAGCTGGAGATTTGCATATTATAAGTGACTTATTAGTGAAGCTTTCATTTTTCAGCTATTTCTTTTCGCACTTCTGACCCATTTTATGTAATTGTTGTTTCCTCATCATTTAGAAGGATTTATTACAAAACAAACTGTAATGCCCTGTTGAAAAGATGCCATCCCTCACCCAGTAGGTGAGGGAAACTCTTAAGACCTACTGAATTTGTCTTATAAATGATGAAGGGGAATTTGCAAAGCATAACATTTTTTTAAATGCACACATATATTCATTTATTAATTCATTTCCCCCTGTGCTTCGTTTTTCTGCATTTTGATTGTGAAATTTAGATGCACACAGACACGTATTTAGGCCAAGAAACACAGGCCTGGAAAAAGCACCTGAGCCTACACGAGACATTCCACACACCCAGCCCAGATCGGGCCAGGCTTCCTCTCTCAAAAATCCAGTCCTTTCTGGAAGTGGCTATTACTGGTTTCTTTGTTTTTCTTTATGGTTTTTTATCATCTATACTTTTATCCTTAAATAACATAATTTACGGAATAGAATAATTAGAATGAAACTTTAGTCTTTTGATGATGCATTGAGATTTTCACTGTATAATACTTTATCCACCCTACCTGTGATGGACATTTGGATTGTTTCCTGCTGTTTGCAATCATGAGAATGCTACTATATTCTGGTATGTGTCTTTGAATGCAATTGCACAAGAATTTCCTGAGGTCATATAATCCAACTTTGGAATTGCTGGATCTTTGTGTATGTGTATATTCAACTTTTTTTTTTTTTTTTTTAACTAAGAATTAAACCCAGGGGCACTAATCACTTAGCCACATCTCTAGCACTTTTTATTTTTTGAGCCGGTCTCACTAAGTTGCTTAGTGCCTCACTAAGTTAACAGAGGCTGGCTTTGAACTTGTGATCCTCCTGTTTCAGCCTCCTGAGCTGCTGGGATTACAGGCATGTGCCTCTGGCTTACTTTATAGTCTTTTTAAAATAAGTCCCTAACTTCAATATTTTCCTTTATAGATAGTGCTTTTTGTGTCTTGCTTAAGAAATCTTGCCCTACCTAGAATTTTTAAGCATATTCTTTTATATTGTCTTCTAAAAGCTTCATATCCTGTGTCATTGAATTTATATTGACATTGACGGTAAGAAACATCAGGGCCTGGGGTTGGGGCTCAGTGGTGGAATGCTTGCCTGGGATGTGTGAGGTATTGGGTTCAATCCTCTGCACCACATAAAAATAAATAAATAAAATAAAGGTATTGTGTCCATCTACAACTAAAAAAATATTACAAAAAAAAAAAAAAACACCCCACAATTTCAGAAACTATAAAATGTGGGAAAGTGTATCTTTTCAAAAAAATAGCAACTCAATTTTATCTTTCTCTTTTAAGATTTTAACCCAACTAAAGCTGATTTGAGGTTAGAGAGTAGAGAGGGACTTTTCCCACATGACTAATCAACTGCCTCCTCATCATCCATGGAAAAGTCTGTTTTTTTCCTGGTGAACTGAACTGCCACCTCTTCATATATCCAAGGGTCTATGTTGGCTGAACCTGTTTCTGGACTTTCTATTGTGGCTATCAAAAAAAATAAATTATCTTTTAAAATTGGCAAACAAAAATTGTTATATTTACAGTGTACAACAGGATGTTTTGATACATATTTGATTTTAGGAATGTAATTCTTAGCTCTGTGTTCAAGGGTCTCTTGAAAAAGAGATCTCTATTTGAATAGAATTGAAACAAATTGTGGGTAATTAATATTTTATTACTTTTCTTTCTATAAATATGGCATTTCTCTAGTTACTTCTTCATAGCATTTTTTAAAAATATTTACTTTTTAGCTGTAGTTGGACACTACAAAAAAATACCTCTATTTATTTATTTTTATGTGGTGCTGAGGATCCAACCCAGGGCCTCACACATGCCAGGCAAGTGCTCTACCACTGGGCCACAACCCCAGCCCTCTTCGTAGCCTTTTGATGAAGTTTTATAATAATGTTTATAAAGGTCTGCTATATATTTTGTTAGATTCATTCCTCATTACCTTGTTTTTTGATAACATTCTAAATGCATCTTTCAAAAAAAATTCATTCTTAACTATTTATTGCTGGTGTATATAAAAATGCTATGACTTTGTGTGATGACTACTGTCCAGCACCATCCTGAACTCTCACACTCATCTCAATATATTGTGTATATTCTCTTGAATTTTTACACAACCACATCATTGTGATTTCTTCCTTTCCAATCTGAATTCATTTTTTTAACTTGAAATAAATCATTTTTATTTTTTAATTTTTAAAATTTGTTATTTTTAGTTCTACATGACAATAGAATGTATTTAGCAGATTGTACATGCATACAGTATGACTTATTTTTTTAATATTTAGTTGTAGTTGGAACAATACCTTTATTTTATTTATTTATTGTTTTTTATGTGGTGTTGAGGATGGAACCCAGGGCCTCAAATGTGCTAGGCGAATGCTCTACTACTGAGCCACAACCCCAGTCCCATAACTTATTCTTTTTAGGAGCACTCTCTTGTAGTTGTACATGATGTAGAGTACCCTAGTTGTGTATTCAAATACAAGGCTAGGAAAGTTATGACCAATTATTTCTACTCTTTCCTATCCCCCTCCCTTCCCTATGTTACCCTTTGTCTAATCCAATGAATTTCTATTATTTCCCTCCCCAATCTCCCTTGTTTTTGATTAGCAAATCAGAGAGAACATTCAGCCTTTGGTTTTTTGGGATTTTTTTTCACTTAGCATGATAGTCTCCAGTTCCATCCATTTACCAGCAAATGCCATAATTTCATTCTTCTTTATGGCTGAGTAATATTCCATTGTGTATACATATACCACATTTTCTTTTTTTTAATTTATTTTTTAGTTTTTAGTGGACACAACATCTTTATTTTATTTTTATGTGGTATTGAGGATCGAACCCAGCGCCCCGTGCATGCCAGGTGAGTGCCTTACCGCTTGAACCACATCCCCAGCCCCCACATCTTCTTTCTCCATTCATCCATTGAAGAATACCTAGATTGTTTCCATAGCTTGGCTATTTTGAGTTGAGCTGCTATAAACATTGATGTGGCTGCATCACTATGGTATGCTGTTTTTAAGTCCTTGGAGTATAGACTGAGAAGTGGGATAATTGGGTCAAATCCAATTTGAATATATTTTATTTATTGCCTGAGCCTGTTATTTAGGACAGCACACTTATCATGAGCCCCATTTTAAAAGGAATAATGGCTTGTAATATTTGCTATAGGTTTTTGTAAATACATTTTGTTAAGAAAAATATTTCTCATCCAGGAATGTTATAATACCTGAGTGGATATTGAACTTTATCAAAGGTTTTACACATCTGCTGAGATCCTCATATGATTTTTACCCTTATTCTTCTAATGTGGCAAATTATATTAATTGATTTTCTCATCTTCACCTAATCTTACGTTCTTGGATAAAACCAATTTGATTATGATGTATTATCTTGCTAGATGCAAATTGCTGAGATTTTGTTCAGGTTTTTATATTTATATTTAAGGGAGATTGGGCTGAAATTTTTGTTTCTCACATTCTCCTGGTCAGATTTCGGTATAAGGTTGTGCTAGCCTCATAAAATAAATCAAGAAATAATCTCTCTTTTTTTATATCCTCAGACATATTTTATGAGCACAATGCAACTTTGAATAACTTGTATGAGCTTGGAATAAGTTATTACTTGAAGGTTTGGTAGAAATCACCGGCAAAACTCTTTCAGCGTGGATTTGAGAAAATAACAACAGATTTAAGTTCTTGAATTTGGTATGTTCTGACTTTTTATTAAGTTCAGATTTATTAACTTTAATTTTTTGGAATTTTTCCACATCAACTGTTTGCAAATTAATTGGCATAAACATATTCGTACATTTCTCTTATCCTTGAGATTTCTGCATTTTATGAGATTTTTGGCTTTTTTTTTCTTACATTATTGTGGTCTTTTTCTCATGTCATTTCTCATCAGAGATGTATAAAATTTTTTGAGTCTTCAATAAATCTGGTGTTTTGCTTAATGGGTACTTTCTTTTGTTATTCTTTTCCTAACTCTTAAGCTCTTCATATTTCAAATTAGTTTCTCTTATAATCTAAACTTGTAGGCCTTCAAATTTCCCTTTAAGCCAGGTGTGGTGGCACACACCTGTAACCCCCGTGGCTCAGAAGGTGGAGGCAGGAGGATCATGAGTTCAAAGCCAGCCTCAGTGAGGCTCTAAGCAATTCAATGAGACCTTGTCTCTAAATAAAATAAAATATGAAAAATTAGGGTTGGGGGTGTGGCTCAGTGCCCCTGAGTTCAATCCCTGGTATCCCCCTCAAAAATTTTCCCTTTAATTACTAGTTCCCCAAACTTTGATACATAGTTTTAAATATTTGATACATAGCATTTAAATACTGTCACATTTCCATAATGATTTGTCCCTTGACCCATGAGTTTCCAAACAAATAGTTCCTTCTAGTTATCTTTTTATTTTGAACTCATTCTTTTCTTAGTTGCATTGTGCTCATAAAATATGTCTGAGGATATAAACAAAATTTTCAAAATGTTTTGAAACTTGCTTTATGGCTCATCTGTGATCCTCTTTACTGAGGTTTTTTGGGTTGTGAAGAATTTTTTTGTCTCATTCTACAATTTTGCCTTGGGAATTCCACCTTTGTTGAGTTTCTTCTATTAAACTCTCCATTTAAAGCACATGCTAACTTTTACTTTACCCCATAAGATTCTCAAGACTGCAAAAACCGATATTCAAATCCACTAGATTCAGCAAATGCCCTTCAGGCGGATGCTGACTTTGGGTCCTGCTTACCTCTCAGGGTTCTGGCCTTCACCTTGTTCTGGTGCTGTTTCTTAATTTATTCCCAGTTTACAGATGCTTTCCAGAATATATTTTAAATATTTTACCCAGTATTTTTTTTTTGTTTTCAATGATTGGTTTAGACAACTCGAATATATTACTGGAAATGTAAATCCTCATTCATTTTTCATCAAGTATTTATTGATCACCTACTATAAGTGTTATAGCTGTGATCTGTACAAAACAGATTAGAAGAATGAGAAGAAGCAACATTGACTGGGGTAGGGCAGTAGAGGCAACTGAGAGAAGGTGATGAGGACTGGTGGTTAAAAATACATATTTGGCCAGGTGCAGTGGTGTAGGCCTATAGTCCTAGTGACTTGGGAGGCTGGGGCACAAGGATCAGAAGTTCAAGACCTGCCTAGGCTACTTAGCAAGACCTGTTTCAAAATAAAAAGTGCCAGGGGTAGCTCAGTGGTAATAAGATAGGAAGGAAATGTCCTGCAGATAACTTCTGCTTTCTACTCCATTAATGAACTTCCTTGAGATGGGCAGTGTGCCTGGGTGCATTCTTATACAGGGGGAGAAAAGGGGAGGAAATGCAAGGAGAAATGCAGAAGTTAGTATTTGAAAAATGATCCTCTTGCAAAAGGAATGACTAAAGCATGCAGGGTAGAAGGAATAGGAGAGAAAAAGAAGGTACTCCAGATGTTGGGTGAGGGAACTTGAATTTTTTTCCTTGAGATCTACCTGCCACAGGGCATAAATGCTTAGCACTATAGAGGGCTGGAGGGCAGCACCTATACACCTTCATGGGTTGCAAGAGAGATAGAAGGGCCTGATTACAGTGCTTGTGGTGAGAGGCGGACATAGTTGTGCAACTGAGGAGATTCTGGAAAGTTGCCAATACAGCAGTTTTGCAGAGAACTTTGGAGTATAGAAATGATATGATGGATGTTGAATGGTAGTAGTGGGAAATGAGACTCCCTCTGAGGTTTCTGACAAGGATGACTAAATGAATGACAGTTTCATTAACCAGGATCATTCAGGAGGAGCAGGTTGGAAGCAGCACAAAGGATGAATTTGATGTCACTCCGGCCTTCCTCCTGGAGGTGTCTAAAGACACTGAGCACAAGTATGTGGATCTCAGAGGAGTTCCCACTGATAAGACTTGGATCAAGTTTCAAGAAGGGAACAATGGTCAATAGTGTCTTATGCTACAGCAATCATGAGACACAGAACCGGAAAGGGGCCCATCATATTTAGCAACCAGAAGGTCATTGGTAACTTTAGCAGTTTCAGGGGTGGGGAAGAACAAGACTGTAAAGAAGTGAAAAAAACAAACATTTTTCCTGCTCTTCCAGATAGCTTGGCTAGGAAATGTAGCTGTGAGATAAGTAAATAGCTCAAGAGGGAATATTGTGTAAGGTGAAAATAAGGAGATGATTAAAATACAATTTCACAAATCACATGGCTTATTAAATTGTTCTCAGGGTGACAATGCTTAACGGGGGAGATTAACAAGAGCAAACATCACAGGGAATACACTCCATAGACTGCGTACCTCAGCCAATAGGAAGTGAATTCCAAAATTACTAAAGTTAACTTAACTCAAGAAGCTCCTAGAAGAGGGGCTGGGTTGTGGCTCAGTGGTAGAGCACTTTCCTAGCACGTGGGAGGCACTGGGTTCGATTCTCAGCACCATATATACATAAACAAAATAAAGGTCCATTGACAACTATAAAAGAAAATATATATATGTTATAAATATAAATATAAATATATATATATATATANGAACCATATCTTCTACCTTTTAAACAGTGGTAGAAGCCTAAGTTGCTGAAGCTAACAGATGAATCTAGAATTGAGGAAGGTGGAGACATTTAGTGGAGTGAGGTTCCTCACCATGGAGCTGGAAGGTGGGTGGTCAGAGGACCCATGAGGAAGGACGGGGTTTCCAGGCTGGTGGAGCAGGTGCAAATTGGGTACTCCCTCCCCCATACTTCCTAGGTGTCAGGGCAGGAAGTGAAGGGACTCCATGCAACATATATTCACTAGTCCCTACTCTACTTAAGTAGTGGTGTAAATTAGGTAGACACCAGAGAATGAGGAAAGTATTAGACACGTGAACCAATGAAGGAAAGGAGGGGATGTCTAGGGCTTCCTGAATGCTAAAGGGCAAGGAAGGAACTTGGCAGAATATTGCCCTTCCAAAGCAGGAGGTAGTGAGAATAGCTCCAGGGAAACAGAAAGAGTCAACGCTGGCAAAATGAAGAAAGGCTAGAAAACAAACAGTAACAGCATGTTCCAGGTTCCCTGCATTATGCTAAGTTAGGAACTATATAGGAATCACATGTACTCCTCCAAACAATCTTGTGAGAAACGCATTGTCGGTTCCGTTTTATTGATGTAGGAATTCTTTTAATTCTACTTCTCCATAATGGAGTATATTGCTTGGAAAATGGAGGGAGAGTTCCAGTTCTTCTCTTTTAAAAATTTATTATTTCACTGGTGAAGCCAGGTGAAAGCAGTGAAATGGAAATGCCAAGTGGCCTCCGAAGGGCCACTTGGAGGCCCTTGGGTGGAATTCTAGAGCCAGGTGGAAGGAAGCAGGCTGCGGAAATGAAGTGGTAGCCTGTGAGGGGAGCCCTTCCCTGAGTTCCAGCACAGCCCTGTCACACAGTACCCAATCTGTGCAAAAACTCTTTGTGCGGCTGCTGGGTCCACCGCGGAGAAGCTTGCCCACTTCAATACCCTCAGAGCTAGATAATCAGCCCGGCACAGGAGGCACACTGAGAAATTAACTGTTACGTCTCCCTTCATAACGTCCAATAATAGGCTGCAAAGGAAACTTCTAAGATGATGGGCATCAGTAATATATAGTAAAGGCAATTATCTCTTAAAAAGTGTATTTTGAAAAAAAAATGTGTAATAGGGTTGGGAGGGCAATGGGGAACTAAGCAAAAGAGCCACGAGTGATCAAAAGGAGATTTCATAATGTTTCATAGCATTCATGTTATATGATTTTATAACATTTTTTTTAATATGCCCTGGACCTTTTTTTTTTTTTTTTTTGCACTTTTGCATTTGGGGCACGTGACTCGCTACTGGGTTGCCATGGGGACCAGAAGAAACTTTTTTTTGAAGTAACGTTCCCCGGGCTGTAAGCGGGAGAAATTGCCTGGGACCCTTCCAGGCCAGGGGACACCGATCGCTCCTCCAGGGACTAGGTGCAGCGTGGCTGCTACCCGGGAAACTGGCGACACGGCGCCGCGCCCGGCCC
>NW_025999990.1:45960202-46065308 GCF_001458135.2 Marmota marmota marmota | reverse complement strand
TGAGGACTCTGAAAAGCATTCGGGGCCCTGCTACCCGCGGGGATGGTCACCTGAGATCCATTGGTTTCGTCTCTGGCCGGGAGGCTGGGGCTGCGAGTTGCGGCCCGGGAAGCACCGCCGGAGGCCGCGTCCCCTGCCCCTGCCCCTGGCACTGGCCCTGGGGGAGGGAGCGCCCGGGGCACGTGATTCGCCGCGAAGCGAGGGCTGGCAAGTTGCTGTTATTTCTTTAAGGCCGTTCGTTTGCCCGCCGCCGCCTCCTTCAGGCTGTAGACCGGATTCAAGTGTGAGTAGTTTTCTTCTCAACCCCCACCCGGTAAATCTTGATTTGTAGTGAGTGGGTCGGGATACAGTTTTTACTGAGGGCTTCTTAACTTTTGACGCCGCTGATCACTTATACAAATTAAGATGACTCTCCTTGCAAATTTCGGGATGATGCTTGGAAGACAAAATTAATGCAAAACGGGACCAGGAAGATGACCCGTCCTTTCAGAAACCGCTGGAACTCTGAATACTCGGAAAGTCTATGAAAAATTTATGAACAAGCAGCCAGACTAATTTTTAGTACACATAAAGAGCTTTTTTCCGCCCCTTCCCCCATTTTTTAAAAACTGAAAACAAGTCTCTTGCCTTGCTGTCAATCCAGACCTTGCTGAAGTTCTTTTGCCCTACAGTAGTGATGCTGTGTGTTACTGTTTGTTAATACTTGACCTTGCTGGTTTATGTTTTGACCACGCAAAGTCAATTTTGGATTATTTACCAGTAATTTAGTTGACCTTAATGGTTTGTGTTGATAGTCTGCTGTTGATTTCAATGGCTTAAGAATGAAAAGCCAGGCAGGTGATGCTGAAGGTGGAAAAATGCAAAGCCTACCACCAGGTGCAGGGAGAGCAGAGGCAGGTGATTTATTCCTCCTTGAGCTGGTCCTCTTGAACATCCTCACTCTGCCTAAGTACAGCCACCTCAGGTCAGACCTAGCCAGAGTATAAAAAGTGCAAACAAAGCTACATGTGGAAGACTGTTGGACAGTGTGGGTGTCTTTTTCCCCTCTAATTAAATGTGTAGTCGATTGTGGTCTATCAGACCCAAGTATCTCCTGCCCAGATGTTGGTAGAACTAGCCATAGAATGCTGGAAATAAAACGGACAGTTTCGGTTTTAGTTTGTGATGGCACAGTTGAGAATCAACAGAGAAGCATTATGCTTGAGAGGATCTGGACATGGAAGCTTTTGAAAACCCTTGAACACTATAGTAAAGCACTATTAAGAAGCAACTAATAGAGTCAGCCAGAGCTTTGATTCTTTGATTCCTACATTCTTGTAGCAGTAAAGGTTTTTATCACCCTGCATTGTAATTTTTGGTTTACTGTATGGACTGTCCCCAGCACTGGGACCAGAGTCCCTGAAGGCAAAACTCCTTAGTTGCCCTTTACCAAACACACAGTGGGCTTTAGAAGAGCCTTAGTGGAGGATTGTTGTATGAAGGTAGGAAGCAGCAGGCAGTTTGCCCTTACCAGTGACCTGGTAGTGGGTAGCACTTCCTGAATGAGTTCACTGAATTTTCCTGATTGGTGAGCTTCTGATGAATAATCTTGGTGGTGCTACACTTTTGAGGTGGTCAAAGGTTAGATTAAGCTGATGAACATTACAGTGGATATTTTGCAATGTTTAAGTATTAATATTTAGTTTAAAGATAGCTTGGTTTTGTGTGTCAACAGATTTCTTCTGTATGCCTCCTATATATCAGAACTTAACACTTTCTATAAGCTTCTTTGTTAGGAAGTAGATTCAGCTACCTCCCTAAAGTGGTTAGCAACCTCGATTAGGAGGTTTTCCTTTAAGTTTGCCCATCTTTTTATATCCTCTCCTTTTTGCTCTGACCCCGGGCGCTGTCACTGTTGACATGCCACAGCAATTGATACTAGTTTTGAACTTTTTTTTTAGAATTGTTTTTAGCTGTCTCTCGTGTCCTTCATTGCTAGGTAAGTCATTATTATTTCTGGCTGAGCCATCAGGGTCTTCTGCCTATCACTTGCCACCTTTATAGTGAAAACAACTCGAAAGTTTGTAGGCAGGGACTGTAGTTGGCCTTATCCCATGTCATTAAAACTTAGCAACATTTGGAGATATTTACTGTAAGTTGTAAAAATATGGGTAATCTTGGTAAAAAGGTATTTGGATAAGAAGTTGTCTTGGTGGCTTTGCTAGCATTTAACCTATTTCTGCGTCCACCTCCCTGCCTTGTTGACTATATTAGCATAACTGTTAATAACAGTAAGCACTTCATATGTGTGAAGTCATGTACTTTTCAAGACAAAGGCATGAGGAACAGATGAAGTAGGCAGGAATCGCCAAGTGTCAGTGACAACCTGCCCTTAATTTGCACTGGAAATTTGGGCCTCTCTACCCCTGCTCAGCTTCTCAGTCTGAAAGGAAGGAAGGGAAAGCAAAAAGAATAGATTAGTAGATGAATTCCACCGCAGTGCAAGATAAAGTCCTTAATGTGACATTTAGGATTAAAATGATGATAAACATTTTTTTTTCCTAATTTGATTCAGTGACTACAATTTCGAATCTTTTTCCTCAAAAGCTTTATAATACTAAATTTTAGTGATTTTTATTTGTCTGTTTAGATTGATGTTAAAATTGTTACTAAGAAATGTGGAAGAAAGAGGGCTGGGGTTGTAGCTCAGTGGTAGACCCCTTGCCACTGGGTTCAGTTGTCAGCACCACATATAAATAAGTGAATAAAATAAAGGTCCATCAACAACCAAAAAAAAAATTACATATATGTATATATACATATATATATGTGTGTGTGTATATATTTATTTATATAATAAAAATGTGGAAGAAAGAAATCAGAATTGATTTAACTTAAGGCCTAACAAAACAATTACATCAATATCTCCTTTTCCTATCTTTTATTTAACTTCTCTACAAAGCCAGAGTAGTTTGTATGACTGTTAGAAGTGGGATCTTTTAGGATTCTTTATAGCTTATTTAGGTCAAAAATATAAAGAGACTACATAAGTAAATTAGAAAAGATGTGTGTGTTAGGTGGGTAGCTGCTAGAACATGATCTTTTAAAAATCTGTAATGTAATGCCTATTTTTGTAGTCTTTGAATTATAAGAGCCTTATTATTTAGTGCTTATTTATTTGTAGTGTCATACATTTTCAAGATAAACTATTGGCTTTTTTGTTTGTTTGTTTTTCTTTTTTTTCTTAGAGGGCAAACATTGGCTCACAGAATAGCATAGGGTTGTGGCTCAGTGGTAGAGCCTAGCATGTGTGAGGTACTAGGTTCAATCCCCAGCATCACATAAACAAATAAACAAAATAAAGATATTGTGTCCATCTACAACTAAAAAAAAAAAAAATTAAAAAATTAAAAAGAGTAGCATACCTTAGAAAGTTGGCAGCCAGTGGATTCCTTCCTCTACTTGCCTTTATTCCATTTAACAATTTAGAAAGATTTTACTTCTATATGTAATTTTATGGCCAGTAACTGAACACTAAATTAAATATAACACTTGCCTTTATTTCCTTTCATACTCTTATTTGCTTTTTGTGCCAATTCCTTATTTTAATTTTATTGTTTAACCAGAGTATAAATGAAATCTAAGTAATGATTTGTACATTCTGATTTGTTTTCAACTCCTAGCATCTTCATCTTTCCTGTTCAAGAACCTACAGTAATTCATTCTCACCTATTTTCAAGTCTAAATTTCTCATCTGTTTTCTCAGTTCCACTTCAGTTCATTTCATTTCAATGCAATTTCACCTTCGCCAATCCATTTTTTAATATTTTCTCCCATTACACTTTGCTTAATTAATTTTTGCTACAGGAGTCAAGCTCCTTTGCATGTGTGATGTTTTGTGCTCTGTATTTCTTTAGGATTGCTCTGAAGTCAATTGTGGTTTTCTTCTTAACTGTTAATCCTGTTAGAGTGAATAAGTGTTGCCTCCTTAAGTTTTCCAGCACTCCTGTAGGTAAAGCCATTTGGCCTCCTTTATTGTAAATGTTGAACTAAAGGGAGAAAAACAGTGATGATGAATGGCATTGAATGGAAGTCACAGGGTGCTATTCTTGAAAGTTGGGAAATTCTAGTCAAGAAAGTAGGATTTGAGGGGTGGAGAGAGTACCTATGGAGTAGGGAGAAAGAATCTGTTGATTTAAAGTGTGAGGGGCCAAGAGTGACAGTGTTTAAGGTACAGGCCCTAAAAGGATGAAGGAGAAAGAGAGGAGACCAGCATAGGTTGATGTGCAGAAGGAGTTCCCAGTAAAGGAGCTGAGATGCTGTAGAGCCCTGTTATTTGCACTGGAAACTTTTGAGGTTGGTTTGCTCTCTCATTGCTTTGATTTTAATTTTTTGGTTACTTGTTAATTTAGTTGAAATTTTAAGCAGTATTGAGGGAGACCCGAAAGGGTACAGATTTGGAAAATTTAATAAACATGATATAGAGATACTAATATTTCAAAGAGAAGGATCTAGTTTTTTGTTTTTTTTTTTAATTATTTGGTTTTGGTGGTTATAACTAAGCTTTATTAGATAAAGAGGAGATGCTGAAGATGGGGAAATATCCTTTAGAAAAGCTGAAATTGGTCCTGCAAGTAAAGAAAAAAGATAGGCATATGATACCAAATAACTTCTTTAGTGACTTACTGAATTTCTTTTACTTATTTCTGAAATATAATGAAAGGGATAATTGATCCCAAAGATGTTAATTTAAATACTTATTTTTGAATCTATTGTAAGATAAGTTCTTTTTATAAAAATAAAGTGACAGAATTATAAATAAAGATCATTAGTTAATTTGGGATTGAAATCTACCTAGAAGGCTTTTGTTTTTCTTTTAAACCTCTGAATAAACACTGAAGTTGACTAATAACCAGGATAGTTATATTTTGTTCAGTGTCTTTATGATATGATAGTTATTGCTCCTGGTAAGGTAGAAATGTCCAGTTGTACTAGAGATTTGGTGTTTGGCTTATTCTAAATAAGAGAAGTATTCAGAATACAGATCGCCTTTAAGAGATATTGGGAAGTATTCAATATGATGTTGTCTGATAATTTGATTATGTGACTCCCCCCCCCCCCAAGTTGGGGATTGAACCCTGGGTGCTTTAGGTGTTTTACCACTCAGCTAAATCCCCAGCCTTTTTTAATTTTTTAAATTTTGAGACGGGATCTCTCTGTGTTGCTGAGGCCGACTCCAACTTGCCATCCTCCTGCCTCAGCCTCCCAAATCACTGGGATTACAGGTGTGTTCCACCATGCCCAGCTTTGATTTTTGAATTATTATCTGCTATGTGCCAGCAAAACCATTGGATAGTTAATATGAATTAAAAGCTCTGAACTGGATCTTGAATTGTCTTATGGTATATTTTTCTAGTAGATGACTGCATTTACTTCTGGTCCTTATAAAAACAGTGTGCTTTTCTAATGAGCTACATGGAGTCCGGGAATGTTTAGGCTTAGGGAAGCATCATCATAAGGGAGATTTTTTTGTTTTGTTTTAATAATGGCCCTTTTTTCTAGGTAAGGCCACTGAAAGTATTTCTTTTTTTTTTTTCTTTGTAAACATTCTAAAACATCTATCCACATAATAAATTTCTTTAATCTTTTACCATTTATTTTGGATGACTAGTAGGTAGATACATATTTGACCGTAGTCATAGCATCTATTTACATATGAACAATACCGGAATTAAGAGAAGTATTATTTAGAGAAAGCTATTTTATAATTTAAAGTGTGGATTAAACAAATGCTTTATTAGGAAAGACTGATCTTTTGTTGTAGGATTTTCTAAATGGCTTACCTGGATGAAAGTAATTTACCTAACTAGCATTATTTGAAAGGTAGAAATTTGGAATTTTGAAGTCTTTAATATCAGCTCTATCCACTATCAATGATGCTATTGCCTGCTAGGAATACTGAATATTTCTAGGAGTTATTTAATGTTTGTAGAGGATTGTCATTGTGATTACAGTTAAATGATTGAACACCCTTGGGCCAGACACTGTGCTAAGTGCTTTACATTAATTTTCTCTTAGAGTCACAACAACCCTGAAAAGCAGGGATAATGGCCGTTTTTTCTAGGTAAGGTCACTGAAGCTAAGAGATTTTTTTAAGGTCACATAATCATGTGGAAATGACCTCTCTGTGTTGCCCTTGGCTCTATTGCCACCATACTGCCCAAGGACTGTAAGAATTTTGCATTGATTTGACATCCCTGAATTTTTTGGATTTTGTTTTTACTTTTGTTAGGAAGTACCGGAGAAATGATCCTTAATTTCACAGTCTATAAACTCATTTATAGGGATAGCACCTACTTTGTAGGAGCCTTGGGTTTTTAGGCATCATTTATGTATGCAAAACCAATTGTGCTAGTGAGAGAAAACCAACCAGGAAAATATCAGAGGTGATTTGGGCCTTACTGCACTGACTTGACACCTGCTCTGGAATGAGCATTGTGAGTCTAATTTTCTCTTGCCTGCTTTTCAAGGAATGATCCTGTCACTGGGCTGAGACTGGATCAAGTGTCTAAAGCCTGTATTTTTCATACAATCTGGTCTTTACACTCAAAACTAAATACTGCTTTCAGGCTCAGCTTGAGAGGAAAGTGGTTCTGCTTTAATGTTGGGAAAGATGATGGTTGGACTGTTTGAAACATGATATGTCAGAATCCACCATGATGCTTTTTCCTCAAGGATTTTCCCTGGTAATTTGGACTGTTCTTTATTTGAAGAGGTATATATTATAACTCCTAGATTACATGGGATTGGCCTATGTAGGAAGCTTAAACAGTGTCAGAGCTGGGATGTGATATGGCAAGTTCTTCTCTATTCAGAACTTTTTGTCCCATCACATTGTATAGCCAGCTGAAACCTTGGGAATCAGTTCTTTTTGAACTGATTTGTCTATTGAACTGTGTCCCCTCACCCCCGTATCATTTGACTCACTTGGTAGCTACATTTTCAGATAGCCCCCCTCGAATGGCATTAATAAATGAATGAGTTGGGGAAAACAGACATACATTCAGATACAGGGCTTGCTATATTGCCCAGGCTAGCCTTGAACTCCCAATCCTGTCTCAGCCTGGGACACACCTCACAACCCACAGTTGTCTCTTTTTTTGTAACACTGGGATAACAATACCTACCTGCTAGGCCCTGAAGATTATGTGAAAAATGTGTTAAACTACAGCCACTAGCTATCTAGAGGTCCAGAAGCTTGGTAGCCAGCTGAAGACTCTAACTAGATCAGAGATGACAGTCGAGTCAGTCACAGCACAGAGAGTAAAAGGCAAATTCAACATTCCTCCTATTGTAGTAAAGTGGCTTGTAGTATTATAGGGAAATTAAGTAAGTCTTATATAAAGCAGAATTTAATAAAATGAACAGGGAAGAATTGGAAAGGAAGTACTATCTGAGGGGTTTAAAGTGAGACAAAGGAGATATCATGTGAGAACATGTTTAGTTAAAGGTGTTTTTTATGTCACACACTCACAAAAATCATTTTATATGCCTAAGATTTCTTCCTTAACTCAGAACTTTTATCTTCACAATGTTGAGTTAGCAATTTTGTATACAAATCTCATGCTCTATGCTTGTTATAAATGTTAAGTCTTGTGATTTTTGCCATCATTTTGTCTATGGCCCTGTGAATTTTATTTCTACAGGATTATAGTAAATAGAGCCTTATTTTTGAATCTAGAATGTAATTCCTAGAAAGCAGAGTAGTTTTCCATAAGTAATGAAGTGCAGGTATATGCTTCACCAAAAGGAAAAAAAAAAGTTGTTTTTGACTAATTCATAAAACCCCTAAGTAATTAACATTTTTTACAAACTCTTAATAATTTGATTTTCATAAAAATGGACACCAATTTCTTTAGATTGTGTACTCAAAATTTTATTCTCTACTAGTTCAAAAGTACTAATATCTCTGTATGTTTATGGTGAACGGAATCTTTTTGCTTCTTCTGGATGTGGTCCCTTTAAATGGTGACTAAATCTTTCACTGGTATTCTTGCCATGACATCTCTCTGTCCCAAGTGAATGAATTGTATAACCTAGTAGTGGCATTGCTGTGTTTAAATTTCCTTGTTTTCTCTGTTAATGAGACATGCATACCTAATGCTCAGATAGACCACAGGTGCTGATGTTGAGAGTTAGAAAGGAACTTTTCCTAATTAAAAAACAGAACAAAACACTATCCATGATGCTCTTATTTGCTTAGTGTTCTTTTTTTTTTTTTTTAAGAGAGAGAGAATTTTTTTAATATTTATTTTTTTCAGTTTTCGGTGGACACAACATCTTTATTTTATTTTATGTGGTGCTGAGGATCGAACCCAGCGCCCCGCTCATGCCATGCGATTGCGTTACCGCTTAGCCACATCGCCAGCCCGCTTAGTGTTCTTTTTCTTCCTTTTCCCGCATAGTTTTCATTCCTGTGAATGATTCTTTTTTCATAAAGCTGTATCACAACTTTATTCATCTTTGAATTTTAAAATATATTATTTTTACATGTAATTGGAACATTCAAGTAATCCTGAGGTATATAATGAATAAATACCAGTCCTTTTCCTCATGCTGATTACTGCCTCTTCGAAAAAACTTACTTCTTTTGCCTATTTCTTGTGGAATTTACTTCATATTTGTGTGCCTGCACTACTCTAGCATGGGTTTCCCATTTTAGACATTGTTTATTGATTTTCCTAGTGTGCAGGATAAGGATTCATTTCTTGCATAACCCTCTTAAACATGTTTCCCCATACTGACCACCCATTATATCATAATATTTTATCTTCCCAATATTCAATACTTTCATTTTGATTACTAAATATTGTCATAACTAACCATGTCCAATGATTTTATTTGACAGTTCAAGTTTTTGTTTCCTATGGAGTCAACATTTATTTTGTTGGCTTTCATTTCTGAGCACCAGTCATGAATTCAGGCTCCCAGTTTCTGACAATCAGTGCAGCCCTGAATTGCCTTGTCCTGAATCTCTGTCATTTCTCCTGTGTTGGGCCTCTTGTCCTAGATCTCTTGACTTCCTCCCTCTTGCTGCTCTTCCTCATTTTTGTGGAGTACTCCTCCACCAGCTTTTTGAGAAGATTCATAGGAAGTAAATTCTTTGAGATCTTGCAGCTCTGAGAATTTCTTTATTCTAAGTCTCATACTTAACTGATAGGTTATCTGTCAGACTAGAATAGAATCAATACTAGAATGGAAATTTTCCGTTTTTTGGGGAGAAGTTAACTATTTTTGAGTCACCTCAAGCCTTTTTAATTTTTGTATTTCTTCTTTCCCTCTTCATATCCTTTCTTTCTCTTTCTGATTTTTTAAGCACTTTTACTTTGTCTTCTTAAAGTATTTATAATTTTATCTTCTCTTGATGAAGTATCTTGGTTTCTGATTTATCATCTCAGTCCTTGGACCAGACACAGGAAGTGATAGTTAACCTGGAAAGTACCCACCTCACTTGGCTTCACAGAGAACCCTCACTTCTAACCTTGTTGTTTTTTTTTTCTTCCCTCACACCTGGCTAGCCTGCGTGTATGTTACCAGAGTCTTTGTAGACCAGAGGGCATTAAAACACCTAGAGAATATAGTGGTGCTTCTCAGGCCTGGTGAGGCTTCTTCTCCCCACATGCAGAATCATCCACAGCTATGTTGCCTCATGAAGTTGGGGAGGTGGCTGGCACTGGGTGCTGTACCTCTGATTGAGGGTATGGTGTATATCCTGCTTTGTGTAGGCATGTCCATGCAATTCTGAAGCTTTTGCGATTAGAGAAACTCCTTAGCCTTTAATGTTGTTTGTTGCCATTTTTTATTTTTAGTAACTGTCTTTGGAACTCACACCAGTGCAGGTATCTCCCCATCCTTTTTTGCTAAGGACTTCCAATTTGGAAAATCATGTCTCTGGGAAATATTCTTGTGCATCTTATTTGATAATATTCTTCCCTCCTCCCCCTCCCTGCCTTTTTTTTTTCTCCTCTCTAAAAAATACCCCACAAATCCAATAAAGGGCCCCTTTTGGATTGATATCTTTTCTCTCCTTTTGTTCATTCTTTTATCTTGCCTAGTTAGACTTACAGGGAGTTTAGCATCCTGTTGTCATTTCATGGTTGCAGCATTTTCTCTGATAATATAGTGTTTACGAAAGTGATTTTGCATTGTTTCCTTAAAAAAATTCTCATTTGTATTAATTGCTGTTTTAAGCTCTCCTCAGATGCCTGATATTTGTTGGGTTTTCCTTTATAAGTAAAAGTAAGACCAAAAAACTGATTGGAACTGCTCTGTGCATGAGCTGGACTTAAGCCCTGGGTGGGTGATGAGGTAGGGAATTCCAAATATCAATATTTGTAGGTTCCCTCAGTCCCCATTGATAAATTCCTCAGAAGAATCTGTTCAGTGTTTCACTTTTGGTAACCAGTGTTCAGGGAACTGGAGTGAGGGAGAGGGTAGCTTTGCTGTCTGAACTTTTATAAGTTTCTAAGTGATGTAGGTTGCTTCATTTTGGTAATATTTCCTGTGATTTGCTGCTGTGACCTCCTCTACTATAGCCGTTAATTCAGAAAGCCTGTGAGGGGTTATGGGGGATTGAGAAATCCCCCGACAAATACACATATAGAGAGAAAGCTGGGACCAGGTGGGACACCATTCTCTGATGTGGAGGAACAGTGACCCAGAGCAAATTCAGCATATTTATATAGGTTTTATTATCAAAAGGTTATTTGTGAGAAAGTGTCAGGAAAAGCAGACAGATTTGAAGGTCGCAGTGAAACTTGTGGGACATCAAGGTTATTATAGAGCCCAGAATTCTCTATCACTAGGAATTGGTGCCTAAGCTCAAGGTCCAGACTGATATAGGTTGCTCTGTGCCTTTTCACGGAGCCTCCCCAGGCCAGGCATCACCATAGCAATGGGGCCATCTTGACCCGCACCTTGGTGCAGGAAGTTCCCAGCACAAATGCAGCCACAAGGCAGTCAGAGGTCACATCCAAATCACTGGTCACAACTTGCAAATTGGCTTTTTTCCATCTATTACTTTTCTTTTTAATGGTCTTTTATTTTTAGAACAGTTCTAGATTTTCAGAGAAATTTAGAAGATAGTGTAGAGTTCCCATATAGCCTGTACTGAGCTTCCTCTGTTATTAACATCTTGCATTTAGTCTAATACATTTGTTAAAATTAATGAGCCAGTATTAATATATTATTTTTAACTAAAGCCCATAGTATATTTAGATTTCCTTTGTTTTTTACCTAGTGTCTCAGGATCTCACCCAAGCTACCCCATCACATTTAGTTGTCCTGTCTTTCTTTAGGTTTCTCTCAGTATGGCAGTTTCTCAGAACTTCCTTGTCTTTGATGACCTTTTTTGTTTTGTTTTGAGACAGGGTATCACTTTGTTATCCAGGCTGGTCTTGCACTCCACAGGTTTCAGTGGTCCTTTTGCCTCAGCCTGCCAAGTAGTTGGGACTGGGTTGTATCACCACAGCCAGCTAACTACAGTTTTAGAAGAGTACTAATCAGACATTTTGTAGGGTGTTAGAATTTCTCAATTTTTTTCATGATATGACTGGGTTATGGGTTATTAGTAGAAAGACCATAGAGGTAAAGTGCCATTTTTATCATATCAAGAGTACATTATATCAATATGATTTGATTTAATATTGACCTATATTCACCTGGTTGAGATAGTGTTTGTCAGATTTCTTCCCTGGAAAGTGTCTATATTTGGAAGTCATTCTACACAGTTCACAACTAAGGGATGGGTAGTTAAGCACTTCATCTAGAGAGTGCACTATCTATATGTTTGGAATTTCACATGGGAAGTTGTATCTTCGCCCCAACTTATGAGTTTATTCAATCATGTGTTTATATTGGAATGGGCATTCATTTTATACTTTGGGTTATAATCCAATATGGCTTTATTTGCTGTCTAAATTTTTCTGCTTTGACCATCGGGAGCTCTTTAATTTGCCTTTTGTGCCCCTTTGACATATACCCACCAGTGTGGGGTTGGGTGTGTGTGTGTGTGAGAGAGAGAGAGAGAGAGAGAGAGAGAGAGAGAGAGAGAGGGCCTTGCTGTGTTGCCCAGACTGGTCTTGGATTTGTAAGCTCAAGTGATCCTCCATTGTCAGCCCCCTGAGTAGCTGGAACTATATAGGTGTGTGTTACCATGGCAGGTTCGAGGGTTAGGTTTTGTTTCATTCACTTGCTTATTTTCTAGTTCGCTACCATTTTTCCTTTTCCAGAAACTTAATCTCTTTAATTTTCTGTCATCTCCTCTATCCAAGCTCTTTGTTCTTTTGAGTTCGCTACAATAAAAAAGTACCTCAGACTGGGTAGCTTAAACTACAGAAGTTTATTAATTTACTATTCCAGAGGATGGGAATTCAGAGTCAAGATTGTCCACAAGTTTGGTTCATGCTACTGTCCTACCTCCTGGCGGTTTGCTGGCAGTCTTTGGTATTCCTTGCTTGTAGATATGTCATCCTTCATCTCTGATCATCTCTGCTTTCATTTTCACATGGCATGTGTGTCTCTTATATCCAGATTTCCCCTCTGTATAAAGACACCCATCATATTGGATTTGAACGTACATTAATCTCATTTTAACTTATTACCTCTGCAAATGTTCTTTTTACACACAAGGTCACCTTTTGAGGTAATAGTGGTTAGAGTTTTATTAACAACTGCTACTGCTGCTACTACTACTTCAACTATTTCTACTGCTCCAAGCGCTACTACTATGTATTATTTTTTTCAAGGAGGACATATTTGAACATAACAGCAAGTTTCAAGAGCGTAGAGATAAATTATGTGACATTCTCTGGGTTTAACAGGATGTCTAGTCATGGTAGTATCGTAAAAGATGCTTTTAGTCACATTAATCTTCACTGAAGATAAGAAATAATTTTTAAATTATAACCAGAGGTTTTTGTTCAGACTTGTGACTGCTAAAATTTCCGCTGGTTCCCAAATGTTTAATAACTTAGCATCTGAGTCATCTCACTTTTTCCTCCTGCTTTATTTCTAAAGTAATTTGAAGGTTGGCAAAATGACTAAAGCGTGAACAGCAGCAGTGTCTTGTACAAGAGAGTGAATCCTGCCTGTATTATGGCATAGTCATGTGAGCATAATCACCTAGGTTCTGGTGCTACTCCCTTGTTCATCATACTCTATAATTTCAGAAGTGAGCAGCCTTGAAATTTTGTTGCTTTTTATTTATTTATTTTTGAAAAAAAAATTTAGTTGTAAGTGGACCCAATGCCTTTTTTTTTTGTTGTTTATTATATGTGGTGCTGAGGAGTGAACCCAGTGCTTCACACATGCTAGGCAAGTGCTCTACCATTGAGCTACAGTCCCAGCCCCCATTTTGTTGCTTTTTAAAAATATATATATATATAAAAAATATATAGTTGGACACAAGAGTTTTTAAATTTTGTTTAGTTTTTTTTAATGTGGTGCTGAGGATCGAACCTGGCCCTTGAACGTGCTAGGCAAGCGCTCTACCACAGAGCCAAAACCCCAGCTCCATTTTGTTGCTTTTAAAAATATTCTCCCAAACATTTTCCTACTCTGGGCTCTCCAATGCCTTTACTTAAAGTAAAGTGGCCCACTTCTGCACGCCCTTTCTTTCATTTCCTTTATATAATTTTCCCAGTCTTAAGATTTTGTTATTACTGTTTTTTTTTTTCTCTCCCTCCATTAGGATAGAAGCACCTTGAAGATAGATAATTCATCAGCCAAGTTTACTGTTTGATCCCCAGCTCTGCAGATAGAACAGTGTGTGTGACATCAGAGTAGACACTGCTGTTGCACAAACAGTTCAATGAGTTAAAATAGATTTTGTGTACCCACAGTACTAATGTTGCTTCACTGACTTGCTGTTGCTCTTAGAAGTCCTCTCATTGAAGTCGCTTAATGTACAAGTCAGTTTGTGATAACATACTGGCATAGCCTTACATGGTGTTGTTTTGTAACGCTACATAAAACTAGGCCTCAGCCCCACTTAGAGTGATGGGCGACACTAACAGCAGCAGTGTGATTCGTGTGGCTGCTGTCTTTATAGCCTCTTCCTCTACCCACTCAGATGTCCTCACAGAACTGGGAAGGGGGACAGCTCCGGGAGGGTCTGCGATAGCCTTCCTAAATTTCTAAAGATTCTTCTGAGATCTAGTAGGCACCAGTAGAAGAAAACTGGGCAGGATACATAAGCTTGCCACTAGGAATAGTCACTGGCCTCACAGCATCTTCCCACATCCCCAGGGCCCTCTCCAGAATACCATGGTGATGACTTGAGATGCCAGGAGCTGGGATTTGTAAATTATCTTTTCTAGTTTTCATTGTCCTTTGATACAAAAGAAGTTTTTAACTACCTATGTTTACTCTTATGCCACTACCACACTGTTTGGATTATGGTAGCTTTGTAATGAGCTTTGAAATCAGGAAACATAAGTCTTTCATTCTTTGTTCTTTTTCAGTATTGCTTTGGCTATAGTAAGGGCCCCATATAACTCCATATAAATTTGAGGCTGTTGGGATGTTGATAGGATTGCATTTGATCTGGGATCACTTTGGGTAGTATTGACATCTTAACAATAGTAAGTCTTGGGCTGGGGATGTGGCTCAAGTGGTAGCGTGCTCGCCTGGCATGCGTGCGGCCCAGGTTCGATCCTCAGCACCACATACAAAAAAAAAGATGTTGTGCCCGCCGAAAACTAAAAAATAAATATTAAAAAATTCTCTGTCTCTCACTCTCTCTTAAAAAAAAAAAAATAGTAAGTCTTGCTGTCCATGAATATGAATGTTTTTCTGTTTACTTGGGTCATTTTTAATTGCTTTCAGCATTGTTTTACGTTTTGATAGAACAAGTTTTTATTTCCTTCGTTCAATTTATTCCTAGGTATTTTATTCTTTTAGGTTCATTGCATACTGTTTGACATGTTTTTAAATACCTAGCATGTTAAATCTGAATTTTAAATTAATAAATTCAGGAAGGTACTATAGAAGACATTTTTAGCTTTGAATTCAGATGTATTAGAGTTGAGTCCTGGCTTTGGCACTTTTAAAAACCAGGTGGTTGACTTTGGAGATTCTGCACCTCTTTGAAACACTATTTCTTCATTTGTAAAAGAATAGGAATAAGTAAATCTGTCTTTCATGGACATTATGTAGCTCAGAGATGACATACACTAAGAACTAACACCAGGGTATAACTCAGAGTAAGTAACCAAATAATGCTAGGATTGCCAGGATTGTTTTCTTGTATGATTTCAGTATAAATACATGCATATATATGGCTTATATAATTTCTCATAAATATTTACTGTAAATTGACTTTTATCTTATTCCTTTTTACATTCAGAAATTTTGTGATTAAAGTATGCATTAAAAACTTGAGTAAAATTAGCCTTTGTCACAAAGGCTAGTGATTTTTACACAAACTATCTGATTTCCAAAGTGCTGTTTTATAAAATACGTTGTGTCTGGAAGAAGAAAAAAGTTATAAATTGTCACACTTGCTGTGTTAGTGCCATTGTTTCCTTAAAAGAGGGACTTATCTCTTCTATTAGTGCTGCTTGCACTTGCCTCTTTTATTTTTTGGATTCTGGGTCCTGACATTGTAAGGGTATATTTTAGACATTATCAGCATCTCACCTCTAGGAGTAGAAAGCTAATTCAGCTGTTTCTACTACTAAGGGCATTCTTTGAGGCTTTACCTTCAGTAGAGAGTGCAGCTACTCCTGCCATCTGGAATTTTATTCATTTTTATGATTCATCCTCATCTAACTCTTGCTGTCTAAAGTGTTATAGTTTTCCTCGTTTTCTCATATGTTTACGCAAACTTTGAATTAGATTCAACTTCTAAAGACAAAAATCTAAGAATTCTGATTCTTTTAAATATCACCCATTAAATGAAAACCTTACTTGGTAACAACTTAAAATATAGCATTAGAATTTTCTAAACATTATGAAAGTAAATTCCTTAAATTATCATTCTTTTAGCAAAATATATTTTGTCACTTTTGTTGCTCATTATTTCCTGAAGAACATAAATGTACCTGCTTAAAAGAATATAAAATATTTCACATTCTGGCAGGGATGTGATAGTGGCAGGATGCTTGAGGTTGAGAAGCTTGGAAATTTAAAAAAGAAGAAATTGGGAGAGAGAGCTGACCACAGAAACAAAGCAGGGTTGTCAGGTTCTGTTGGGGGCACATTTAAGGTTACAGATTAACAATTTATACTCCTACCCATCTGCCCTATCAAGATCATGATTCCTAGCAGTGCTGTTATTATTAAAATAATAATCCCAACTGCTTGAGTTGTGGGGTTTTTTTGTTTTGTTTTTAGCCTACTAAGAAAGAGCAAGTTGATAATTCAACATCAGTAATATGTGAGTGGATACAGTGGCTCACCTGTAATCCCAGCTGCTCAGGAGGATGGGTCAGCAGAATCACAAGTTTGAGTCCAGCCTCAACAACTTAATGAGCCTGTCTCAGAATGAAAAGTAAAAGACAGGGCTAGGGATTTATCTCAGCATCCGTAGGTTCAATCAAAAAGCATTCTTAGACTTATATTCAATTGTGCTGCCTAGCTTTTCTGTCTTAATAATTGGATACTTGACTGATACAACCAGGCATCTCTCAATATTGTCTCTCTTGCCTCAAAATTTGTGTGAAAGCTTGATCCTAGAACATTAGTGTCAGAAGGGCTAGACAGTTCCTTAAACCAGGATGTGTATATCCAGTTTTCTAAGGATATTCTAAGCCATACAATAAATGTAATACATTAACCCTTCAACTTGGTAGAAGAAAACTTTGACCAGTTACTTTTTCCATTTAAAAAAATAGATAGTAGCCAGGTGCGATGACACATGCCTGTAATCCCATCGGTTTGGGAGGCTGAAGCAAGAGGATTGCAAGTTCAAAGCCAACCTCAACAATTTATCAAGGCCCTATGCAACTTAAAGAGACCCTGTCTCAAAATAAAATATAAAAAAGGGCTGGGGATGTGCCTCAGTGGTTAAGCGCCCTTGGGTTCAATTCCTGGTACCCCCCCCCCCCAAAAAAAAAAAGTCAGCAGAGTGGCACTCATCTATTATTGCAGCTACTGGGGAAGCTGCAGCAAGAGGATTGCAAATGTCTAGCCCTGGGCAATTTAGACCTTCTCTTAGAAGAAAAAAAAAAAAAAATGGACTGGGGATGTAGCTCAATGGTAGAATGCCTCTGGATTCAATCCCCAGTACCACGGCAGGGAGTAGGGAGGAAAAAATATCACAGTAGAGTGCAAAATGTATTAATTTTGAAGATAAAACTTCTTTGACGTCTCCTCATTGATCTTTGAGTCACTTTAAGCCAGATCTTGGACCTCAAGAGACCCTTCTTGCATTTTCTTCTGCATTCCTGGAAAGGCCTGTTTGCATGTGATTATTCATTCACATTTCAGTGGAATAGACACTAGCTGTACTTTCAGAGTTTTGGAATCGTGTGAAGATATTGTGAAACACTGGAACTTAAGTAAACTGTATAGCTATTATCTATGAAGCAAATTATAAATGTTTGAAAAATCAGAGTAATTATGAGGAATTTTCTCTTGGTTTTGAATAAAACACAATCAGTCCCTTTTGGGTTGTTTTCTTAGCTTAAACAATGAATTATAATCCAGATAGAAGAAGAAATACTCTGTTTTAGATGATAAGAGAACCATGTGGCTCTACATTAAAACAAGGAAATTTATTTCAGGTAGGCTGTAGTCCTTTTTCCATGTAGATCCCTTTGTCATGAAATGGCTTTGAAAGTGCAGAAATGCACTTGAGCCACTTCTTTCTTTATAGAAAAAATATGGTAAAGATTATGACATTTTTTGTAACTGAAACTTTTAAAATATTTTCATTGTGATTTTTTACTAATCAAAATGTGATTTCCGGGCTGGTCTCAGCGGTCGAGTGCTCGCCTTACATGTGCAAGGCCCTGGGTTCGATCCTCAGCACCACATTAAAAAAAAAAAATAATAATAATAATATATATATATATAANTCCCTTTCCCCTCACTTCCTCTTGTATGTATTTTTGCATAACTCTGAGGGTCTCCTTCCATTTCCATGCAATTTCCCTTCTCTCTCCCTTTCCCTCCCACCTCTCATCCCTGTTTAATGTTAATCTTCTTCTCATGCTCCTCGACCCTACTCTGTTCTTAGTTACTCTCCTTATATCAAAGAAGACATTTGGCATTTGTTTTTTAGGGATTGGCTAGCTTCACTTAGCATAATCTGCTCTAATGCCATCCATTTCCCTGTAAATTCTATGATTTTGTCATTTTTTAATGCAGAGTAATACTCCATTGTGTATAAATGCCACATTTTTTTTTATCCATTCATCTATTGAAGGGCATCTAGGTTGGTTCTACAGTCTTGTTATTGTGAATTGTGCTGCTATGAACATCGATGTAGCAGTGTCCCTGTAGCATGCTCTTTTTAGGTCTTTAGGGAATAGACCGAGAAGGGGAATAGCTGGGTCAAATGGTGGCTCCATTCCCAGCTTTCCAAGAAATCTCCATACTGCTTTCCAAATTGGCTGCACCAATTTACAGTCCCACCAGCAATGTACAGTGTACCCTTTTCCCCACATCCTCGCCAGCACTTGTTGTTGAAAGTACTTCATTTTAAATGTGGTGACATGAAAGTATTTCTGTTGAACCAATTTACTGCAACTTCACATAAGAAAAGTTTAAGTAAGGAAGTTTAAATAAATCCTTACACTTTCTTAAAAATCCCTTTATAACCAGTCTCATATTTATAGGATGAGTAGTGGGGAAAAACAGAAACCAATTACTTAGCATCATTATCACTTGTGGAATCTGAGCAAGACTGATTCTTCTGAGTTGCATTTTAGATTTGTTTTTCTAAACAAAGATTTTTGGGGGCAGGGAGCAAGCAAGGTTTAAGTCTATGAAGAAATATTCAAATTTCTGCCTACTATTTTTTTAAGATCATTGAAAATGCTATGTAAAAGTAAAAACATAGTTTTTCTCAGTATTCAGCTATTTACTTTTACTTTAGCTAGTTTTTTATATTTAGCTTTCAGAACCAGAAAAGTTTTAAAATGGTTTTTCTTTGGAAATCATAAGGATAATTGAAAATAGTTGGTTGTGACTTTAACATTTATTGACCAAGGTGGGGAACTGGAACCACAATGTTGGGTTCCAGCCTTGGAGGTCAGGGTAATGCTTAGGTCACCATAGGGAAAAACTGTAGGTGTGTGTCCAGTGGCAACATAGATGTCCAGAAAATGAGCTCATCTCTGAAGGTCCATAGTACATGCCCCCTTTCAGTGAGGACGTTCTGTGAGTCATCCTTCAAAACAATGACATAATACCAAGACGGGCAGGAAACCCATATGGTTGGCTTGGGGCCTTCTTGTTGTGTAAGTGGACTTTGAGGTGAACATTGTCCAGACTTCATATCTACTGCTCTCTGCCCTGTTTGATCTCCGCCATCATCTTCCCATGGCACATTCTCTCTGAACTAGGCAAAATGTTGTGGGGGGCAGGGGACCACTGAACCAGAAATTGGGATTGTTGTTTGAGCATATTTACCAAAGAAGTGGGTCCTTGATTTCCTCATGTTTAAAATAGATAAGGATAAGGTTTTTCTTTTTCCTTTACCTCTACCCTTTTTCTTACAGTCTTCCCTTCTGCTACCACCCTGTATATTTTCTTATCACTCTCTTTCAAATTTTATTTCCTCTGCTTCCTGACATTTCCTTTTGTCTCCTTTTTCTTGTTAGGTCATTTCTCCTTAATCTGCCTTTTTTGTTTTCTCCTATTTCTCCTTCCTGTCCTCTCATTTCTCCTTTCACTTTTTCCCCCTACTGACAGCACCCCAAATGGGTTTTCTTTTTCTTTTTAAAAATTTTTAGTTGTAGATGGACACAATACCTTTATTTTTATTTATTTTATTTTTATGTGGTTCTGAGGATTGAACCCAGTGCCTCACATGTGCCAGGCAAGTGCTCTACCACTGAGCTACAATCCTAGCCCCTACGTGAGGTTTTTATGACTGCCCTCTGCCATTGGGGATCAGGAACTGTAGCAGGTCATGGAGGAAATATTTAAATTTCTGTAAATGGCATTATATTTAAACCATAAAACCCCTAAGAGAGATTTTTTTATGTGATGTGTACTGAATTAGAGCACAGATGAATGTGGACACCTCAGTATACTCCAGACTCACCTTAGTATCTGGTAGACTAGATAGCAAGAAGGGAAATAGGTGAACACAAGACAAGTTTTTCTAGTTCTAATTTTGGTGAAATTGGTTTTTAATTCTGCCACTTAATTTTTTTATTATACTAACTGGTGGTGTATTGCTATATTAAATATCACCATTTAAATTAAATATCACCATTTAAATTAAGCATTAATGACCTCTGCCCTTCTTGGTCAAACACTTGGAAATTTTGTCTTTTTGTGAAGTTTAAAGGTAGAAAAAGAGGCTTAATGTGAAGCTTATATAACATGTGCATATCAGCTAGTATATTGTTGATGAGCTAATTATTTTTATAGAATGATGAAAAATCCTTTTGTCTTCTATTCTTTGTTATGTAAAATTTTGCCTGAATGTCTTTCCTTTTCCCTTTGCCCTCAAGATAGTCTCAGGACCCTACAGCAAAATTGCCTAGTAGAAATTTAATGAGCTACATATATAATTTAAATTTTCTATTAGTCACATTTTAAAAGTAGGAAAAAAGATAAAATTAACTAACAATTTTTATTTAATTCAGTATATCCAGAATACCCTCATTTCAACACTTAATATGTATGAAAATTATGAGATTATTTCACATTCTTTTTATCATACTAAGTCTTCAAAATCCAGGAAGCATTTCTTATTAGAGTTCATTGCAGTTGGTACTAACCAGCTTGCAGATGCTCAGTAGCCATGTGGCTAATGGCTCTTTGTAATGAGCAGTACAATCTAGAAAACGGCTTGAATAAAATATATTTTAATTTAAAAATCTAATGCATTTTGTGTGTTAGGTGTCTTAGATTTAGAAAAATTCAATTGAAGTTACTTTCTGAGAGCTGGCAAGGACATAATAGGAATGTTCATTAAATGTTGCATTGTCGGGGCTGGGGATGTGGCTCAAGCCATAGCGTGCTTGCCTGGCATGCGTGCGGCCCGGGTTCGATCCTCAGCACCACATACAAACAAAGATGTTGTGTCCGCCGAAAACTGAAAAATAAATATTAAAAAAAAAATTCTCTCTCTCTCTCTCTCTCTCTCTCTCTCTCTCTTTAAAAAAAACAATGTTGCATTGTCATACTCTTGAAGTCTAATAAATTATGTTATTTACAGTACTGAGCAGGATATTTCCCAGAATTGTGAAAAATATGGGTCATATGCCAGTGTGACATAAAAATAATTAGTAGTTGGACTCTACAAAACATGTATATACCTGGCTGACTTTGACTAATGTTCAAAAAAGTATATGTAAGTGATTTCCCTTACGTGATTAATTTATGTAAGATTACTTCTCCATGTGTACAGATGTTTTTATTTCTAAAAATGAGGATGTGATTGATTTAAGGAATCATTAACTCAATCCCTGTTCTGTGTGATGGGAGCTGCAGTGACCATCATGTGATTGGGCAGGACTTGGTACCTATCAGTGTAAACACATGGCACAGCCTGTCCCATGTCCTTGCTTATCTCCTTTGGAGAGAAGGGGTTGAGGTGTTTTGAGCAAATCTCATTGGTAAAGTTGTGTATGCATTGCTTTTTTTTTTTTTTTAAGAGCCATTTCCTTTCAGTTTTAACCATATATCCCTGTGTCTGCAAGCAGTTAACGTTCAGTCTGTCAACAGCAGAGCAGCTTTCTATTTTGATGATACCTTCATTTTTGTAAAAAGACATGCTTGATAAACTTCTTCAATTTTAAGATGTTTTACTTAGAAGATGATAGTGAAGATGAGGAGAAGGTTCACAAAGGCTTACTCAGTAAAACTCAAGCTGTTTACCCTGGCAAGGCCCCTCCTGGTATCCTGGTGAGTTTCATCCACCCTCACCCTGCTCCCTTTCTTGGGTGCTCAATCTGAGTAGAACTGAGAAGAGGGTGTGCACCCACCGAGTGAAGGTGACTAATGCCCCTTCTTTGGAAACAGTAATATTGTAGTGAGTTTTACTAACTTTTAAATGTTATGTTGAGCAAGAATCTTTGTCTACATGCCTTCCCCCACTGGCTCTCTGCTATCTTTCTACCTTTTTCTGTTTTTTTGTTATTTTAACAAATAGTAATTTTCTGCCTAGAAAAACAAATGAAGTTACTTTAAACAGAACTTTTTTTAAAACTATGGTTTCAAAACAGTATATTTGGTTTCACATTCTCTTTGCTTATTAATGTAGTAATTGAGGTATAAAAATCATTTAAAATTTTTGTGGTTTTTATTGTCCTAGTCAAAGTCTTTTTAAAAGGTAGACTTAATATTTGGAAATTGGTTTTTCATTTCAATGTATGGTAAAGAAGAGGGACTATAGTCTTTTTTCTTCTGTGATTATAAGTAAGAAAATTTTGTAAACTTAAAATATATGGGGAAAATACAATATTTTAAATCTAGAATGTTCTCTTTGGTTACAACAAGTAAGATGTAGCATGTTATATAAGCTTAATGTGAAATCCAGTCTTCATTAAGGAAACAAAATCTGGTGACTATAGGACAATATAATATACTCTACCTGTGGAGCCTTTTCTTTTAAAAATGATAGGAAACAAATGCTTATATATTTTTAATGAAAGATGAATATGAAAGCAAACATAAAATCAGCAAAACAAAAAAAATGATAATTTCTAAAATCTGGTTCATAATCTGCTTGGTTTTAAGTTTTAAAGGTCTAAAATTTTTTGTTGGCACCTTTAAAAATGTTATCACATGCTGGGTGCTCTGGGCGCATGCCTGTAAACCCAGCGACCCTGGAGGCTGAGGCAGGGGGATCAGGAGTTCAAAGCCAGCCTCAGCAAAAGCGAGGTGCTAAGCAACTCAGACCCCGTCTCTTAGTAAAACACAAAATTGTGCTGGGGATGTGGCTCAGTGATCCAGTGCCCCTGAGTTTAGTTCCCAGTGTGTGTGTGGGAAATCATCACACTCTTGTGTTTTTTACTGTTGGGTCTATAGGTATAGGTGTATTTGTTCAGACCTCTCGAATACTAATAGAAATAAATTGAATATGAATGGAATTCAGGTACTACTGAGGGAAGCAATTTGCTTTTGAAACCTTTATTTTAATATAGAATTTATGTATGTGAATAGATTCAGGCACATTTGTTGTAAAGGTCAGAGGGAGGAAAGTGAACACACCTGGTTCTTAAGTTCCTAAGTAGCACCAACACACACAAACAGTCCATCAAAGAAGAAGTTCTTAGACTTCTTGCTATGGGTGTTTTCCAGAGAAAGGTCAGGGGTGTTTGCTTAGGCTGCATTTTATTAACAATTCCCTTTATGTCACTGTTAGAACATTAACATCCTATGAGTCATCTTCCCACCCAAGAGAAACACATGAGTTTTCTGAATGGCTAGTGTTTGGGGTACTGGATTTGATAACTGCTTAATAAACTATAATGATTACGGAGGAGTTTAACTTTACAACCTGGGTGTGTATGGTGAATGGGTATGTGTGGAAAGAGAGAATCCTGGTTTCTAAGCTTTTGTGACCTAGGTGACTCTTAGAAGTCACTTGTTGTTGTTGGGTTTCTTGGGTTTTGTTTTTTCTCCTGTGCATACCTCTTGTTAGAAGGAAATGGTTACATTTTTGAAGGACTGTTTCTGCATGGCTTTAGGTGTTTTGAGTATGTGTACATCATGATTTTTAAAAATCCTCTTCCTTTATTTTTTTAAAAAGTGAAGGTAATTCCTTTATTTGGTGAGGTAAAAGGCTGTGTTAAAATACTCCAAAGTTTCAAAATAATGTATTGTGGTTATTTTCCCTTGATGGGGCGGGGGCGGGGCCAAGAGACTAGGCAAAAATGTATAATAGGAGTTTTTATCCTAAGAAATCTTAGAAAATCAACGTATTTCTCCAGTTTAGAGCCAGAAGAGATTTCTAGAGGCCATCTAGCTGTTCTTATTAGAGATAACCCTGGACAGACAAAAGTTGCCCAGGTGGGAAAATGAGACTTGGCCTTTGGTCTTCATATCCTCTTGGATTTTCAGCTGCTGGGGACTCCAGGAAGCCCAAGGGCAATATTCCTCCTTTCTCTCAGCTCTTTGTCTTAGGAACTGGACATCTCTGGTTGGCTCAAAAAAAAAAAAAAAAAAATGCTCAAGAAGATTTCATAACATAAACAGTGGTAGACAGTAGCAAGTCACCCTGCAGTCAGGGCTTATGATATAAGGCCGAGTGCTTTATAACAAGTTAGGAAACTGTGATTCCACCTGGGCTTTGGTAGGGTGAGGAAGCCCCAGGCTTAGCACATTGTCATTGCTTGTTGCTGCCAGAAATTATGACACAGCATTAGGTGAACAGACAAAACAAATCATCTTTCTCGAGGCTAGCATGGCAATGTCCACAAAAATAATTAAACACTTAATTGAGCTTTTCATTTCTTCACAAGTAATGCTGTTAAACTTAACAGTCTCATAATTAACCAAAGAACTCAACTAACCAGAGTTCTAAGTCCTGGAACAAGGAGGAAGCAAGGAACTAAGGTAAGAATTTCTTCCTCCTTTCCTGGATAAGGGAAAGTTTCACAAAAATTTTTGAGATAAACATTTTCAGGTTTCTATTTGCAAAAGTATCTTTTAGCTTCTATTCTTCTCAGCTAACACCCATGATGAACTTTGAATTATGCCTTTCCTCTTCCTTCCTCAGCTCCCTTACACTTAAGAGGAATGCTAGGTGTTTATCCTTTGGTCACCTAGTTGTGGGTGGGTGCTGACTCCCTAATCTCTGCAGAGGTTCCTGCATTTGAGAAAGGATTACAAAACACACAAGTGTGCTTTGGTAGTATCTCTAGCTAAGAAGACATATTGGGACTGGAGTAGCACAAGGTTGGGATATCACTAATTAGGCAGTTTTGAGGAGTTAAGTTCTTTTAAAACTGATCCACAAAGGAACTCAGGAATTTGAAGAAGAGTAGTTTTGGAAGTGTGGTCATGAATACATTTACGTTGTTTGAAAATTATTATTCATTTTTAAATGTGTGCTCTCATCTATTTTTATTAAGGAAAAAATTAGAGATAGCTTACAATTAATGCATGCATACAGTTGCCTCCAGAGGACCCTATAGTATATGGCTAAATCCTTGGAGAGAGAGATATGGATATATTGGAGATTGACCCCAGGGGTGCTCTACCACCAAGCAACAGTTCCATTCCTTTTTATTGTTTTGAGACAGGATTTCCCTAAATTGCTGGGACTGGCCTCAAACTTTGAATCTTCGTGTCTCAATCTCCTGAGTAGCTGGGATTAAATTAGGTGTGTACCCCTGCACCTGGCTACACCTATTAATTTGAAAAGCAAAATTCTCTTCATTCAACAAATATTTATTTTTTTGCAATTGAGTGCAGTAGATGCTTTCTTTTCTTTTTCTTTTTTTTTTTGGGGGGGGGCGGGTGGTACTATTGATTGAACCCAAGGTCTCACACATCTCACACATGCTAGGTAAGCACTCTACCAGTAAACGATATCTACCTAGCCCCTAATTTTTTTATTTGCATTTACTAATGTGTCTGAATTATTTGCTGCTCTGGGTTTGTAAATAACACAGCTGGAAAGATTTCCAGCAAATGGCCATATAATTACTACTGCTTTTTGTTTGCCCTAGTTATTTGGTCCTGACTGCATACTTGCAGTTTGCTGAGCTCTTTCACTGAGGTGGTTAAGAGTGCCAGCGTGAACCCAGTGTTGTGATGTGATCCAAGTGTGGGTTAGTCAGCTTTGTGTCCCATGACCCCATCAATGTGCTTTGTTATGTCACAAGAAGTCAGGCTACTGGCCTGGTCTAGAGGAGTTGAACGTGACTCTGAAGGGTCTAAATAAAAATCTCATTCTCTAAGAAAACACTGATTTTTTAGATCATTTATGAGTAACATTCATATCTTAGATATTAAATATTCAAAACCAAGCCAGTTCTGGAGAAAAATTACAGACATACATTCATGAGTAAATAGTTTTGCGTGTTTCCATTTTTAAAAAAATCTCATTGAAACTAAAATAGTTATCAGGGGAATCTTTTTAACTCTAATCATGTGTAGAACACTGTGTGTACCTTTGGTATACTATCTTAATATTACTTCCTATCTCTGTGGGAAGGACCTTCATTAGAAACCTCCTTAAAGTGAGACCCGGAAAAATATAGAGTTGTGTAACATCCCTAGAATGTTATCGAATGTTCAGATTTACCTGACCTGTACTTGAACTGTAAATGAAAGAGGCTATCTCTAGCTAGGTCAAGGGGCATAGCTGAAATTATAGCAGTCATTTCTCACCTTTATTTCTCTTATATTCTAACAAAGCATGAAACTATAGCCATTGTAGACTGATATTCAGTCATGAAATTGAAATCATGTTGGAAAAAGTAATTCCTTCAGGGACAGTGAGGCAGGAAAGGAGCCTTCAGTGAAAACAAGAGGAGTCTAGGAATCAATCCATCTGACTACTAGTCTTCTGACATCTTGAAATATGTTGATATTTTGGTGTCACGTGGGGGCTTACAAAAGTGCCTGTACCTATAAGTCTATGCTTGGGGGATAGGGCAGGGCCTGGTTGTCAGGATTACTCAAGTACATGATGTAACTTATGTGTAGCCTGGGACTAGAGGTGATTCTCAAGGACACTGACTTCCGAGTCTGGTCACTGGATTCACTGCTGAGCTTTCACTAGAATATACAGATTTCTCAGACAGACTGAAGCAGAATCAGAGGAGTAGTGAAGCCCAAGAATTATTTGGTTCTGTTTGTTTTTAGAATTAAACTACAGACTTTATTCAGGTTTTTCCCATCAAAGTCCCTTTTTTGTTGCAGAACCCAGTCCAGAATACCATGCCTTTATTTGTCATGTGTCCTCAATCTCTTAAGAGTCTGATAGCTTCTTAGCTTTTCCCTGTCTTTCTTGACTTTGACATCTCAGTGAGTGTTGGTCAGGTATTTTGTGGAATTATCCTTAATTTAGGGCTTTTCTGCTGTTGTCTCCTAATTAGATAGAGGTTATGTTTTTGGCAAAATGCCATGGAAGTGATATGTCCTTTTCAGTGAGTCATCCCAAGGGGGCCCTGATGTCAAAATATTTTCCACTGGTGGGGCTAGGGTTGTAACTCAGTGGTAGAACACTTGCCTGGCACATGTGAGGCCCTGAGTTCAATCCTCAGTACCAGATATAAACAAATAAAATAAAGACATTCTGTCCATCTACAACTACAAAAAGGGTTTTTAAAAGATGAATAAATAAATAAAGATATTGTGTCCATATACAAAACTTAAAAAATATATTTTTAAAAAATGTTTTCCACTGGCGAAGTTTCTCTTGATCATTTTATCATGGTGTGATATCTTCCAGGTTTCTTCACTGTAAAGTTACTATTTTTCCTTTTGTAATGAATGTGTGTCTTGGGGAAAATAGTTTGAGAATGTTTAGACATCCTTTTTTTCCTTAAATTTTTGTCTTCTATTTTTAATACCCATGAATGGATCTTGTTTGTCACAGTTATTACTGTAGTATTCTGATGGTGGTTTTCTGATACCCTCATTCATTCTTCATTTATTTATTTACTTACTTATTTAATTTTTTGTTGTTGTAGATGGACATAATACCAACACAATACCTTTATTTACTTATTTTTATGTGGTGCTGAGGATCAAATCCATTGCCTCACATGTGCTAGGCAAGCACTCTACCCTGAGCTATAATTCCAGCCCTTCTTTCTTCATTTATTAATTGGAATTCAGCTTCTAGAGAAAAACTGTCCCTTATCATCCTTTATTAATTTTCACCTATAACAATGTGGGCTTATAAATATTTATTATATTCCTTAGGTTATAATTTTATTTTGTGGCTCAGATTGTTCTAGCTTTTTGGAGGTTCTTTCGGATTGATTTCTATGTTCCATTAATATGCCCCCATTTTGATTTTGAGTGTTTGCTTGCTTCCTGGCACTATAAGATACTTTAGCAGCATCTTATGATTTTCTGTAATCTGTCCTGAAATCAACTACTTTTCCAAGGAGCCTTGGTTCCTTCTACTGAATAAATTTTACTTAGAAACCAAGATCTGGGAGTATTATTTATTCTAGATCCTCTTCTCACAGCAAGCTAGAATATCTAAGTATATATTCTGCCCCAGGCATAAGCCCACCGATATTTGTTCATCTGTCCGTCAGTGTATATTCAAACTATGAGTTTGTACTGGGACCTCCAATTCTATTCAACACCTCAGGGTTCATTTTAGCCTTCCCCTCTAGAAAATTTTATTTTTAGAAGCTTTCTGGGAATTTATGACTAATCAGACTTGGGGAACAGTGGTTTCTGGATATATATCTGCTGGGTACAGTACAGATCCAAAGACTTTTGTGGCTTAGGTAAGTACTCTTCACTAATGAATAGTCTCTTCCTTTGTAAATCATCGTTTTTCATAATTGAGTTAGTTGTCATTTCTTCATATACTAAAAGGAAGTTTTACATCACTTTTAGCCCTTATAAATAAGGGAACTCACAGCCTCCTGGAAATATCCATTTTTGTAGTGGAGTGGAAAGTGGTTTACTTTCATGGCCAGTATTTTTGTAAAAGCTTGTGAAAAAAATTGAGCACACTTGAGGAAACATCAAGTGGACTAAGTATGAGTACCCAGGGAAGCTGTTAAACATTTTCTTAACATACAAACAGCACACCTACACACATGACCAAAAGTCTTGGGATTTTTCTAAAACCTGATTTATTTTAATCCTTGAATTGTCATTATTGTCTTCTTTTTTTTTTTTAATAAAGGATTCTATATTCTTTTTTCTAAGTGTAGCTTCTTTCTAAAGCAGTAACTTTCCTGTCAGACTTCTTGATAGTGAACTCTTCAGCTTTGGGTTACTGAGAAGTACTAGATTGTGAACTTGAAGCCTGTGGGTTAGTTGAAGTAAATATGGTTCCCTTTCAACCCTAATGGTAGTCCATCTCACTTGTTCCTATTTGAAATTAACCAGGAAGCCATATGATGCAGTGAGGGGCCTTCAACCCAGGAAATTAACACAAGTAGGACAAACTTATAATGTCAAATAACTTACTTGTGATAGTATCTAAAATTCTTTTGGGGAGAAGTTAGAGGCTGAGAGGATGGTAGAAAGATAAGTGACATTTAGCATATCTTTCTTTCCCTAGACCTACAACCTACAGGAATTACAGTTACTTTGCTCACAGGGTTATAATTTTGACTGCCAAAGTCATGTTGCCAATTCTTGATTTCTAGGTCAATGTGTAAATAGAAAGAACTTTCAAAAGAGATGGAATATTGCAAAGGAAATGGTCTACCGGCATCTGCCTTCCTCTGGAAAGTAGGGTTTCCAAAGCAACCCACTAAAATTATATGCCTTTCAAGATTTTTGGGTTTATCTTTAAAAAATACTATGGATATCAATGATTACCCCACCAAAACAGGTTAGTTACACAATTATCTTAGCAGGTTTAAGATGAGAACCTGTCCTTTAAGACATATTTATGATTATAACATTGCATCTTTAAGTCTGCTCAGAAAGCTTCACATTATCGCGTATGATAGCCTACGGGGAAATCTGTCATCACCTTCTAAAAGACTTTGTGAAATTCCTACCTACAAAAAGCCGTGAAAGTCCTTAAACATAGTATTAATGTCCCTAGATACAGTAAAAGGTGCGATGGGTGTTTTGAGATGGGTTTCCCTGGGCATTTGTTTGGACCTTTGTGTAGTTGTTTGATTCCTTATAAGTTGCTTACATTCCCTGGGCCCTGGTTTTTGTTTGTTGTTTTTGTTTTTACTAGTACAACATATATAAATAATATTTACTTTACCTAAGGGTGAGAAGAGCCATATTATAATGACATATGGAAAGGGTAAATATTAGTGCCTTCATTTTTTTACCTAATTGCCATGGCTAATATTAGGAAGACACCTGAATTGTAGCTCAGTTCATATGTGATCTGTCAAGGATATGCAGTGTTTAAAAAAATATGACTGTGAGTAAAAGATGTTTGAATATTCACCAGGATAGGTGAATCTACATTTTAAGAAAATCTTACATATGAAAATGCAAACTTATAAAATAATTAACTTATCACTTTGAAAATAATTTAAGGTGGGGTTTCTTTGAATAGCAAACTCTTATGAGTGCACTGGAGATATCTTAAAAACAATAGCTAGACTGGGCACATATCTGTAATCCCAGCTACTCAGGAGACTGAGGCAGAAGGATCACAGGTTTGAGGCTAGCTTGAGTAATTTGGCAAGACTGTCTCAAATTAAAAAAAAAAAAAAAAATTAAAAGGACTGAGGATGTAGCTCGGTGGTAGAGCACTCCTGAGTTCCATTCCCATTAAAACACACACACACACACACACACACACACACAGCTAGAAAATCAAGTTTTACTTGATTAACAGAATTACTCCTAAGTGTATACCCAAATAAAATTGTTCACACATTTGTCTCTGTAAGTGTTTTGCTCTGCCTTTATTTGTGATTGCCAAGAACTGGGAACAATCCATGTCTTCAACTGGTGAATAAACTTTGTAAGTCCATCTGATGGGGTACTACTTAAAAACAAGGAACTACTGATACATATAACAATATTAGCTAATCTCAAATGTGTTGTGTTAAATAAAAGAAGCCAAATTTGAAAGGTACATACTGTATGGTTCCATTTGTATCATTCTGGAGAAGGCAAAACTAGAGACAGGATAAACTAAAGAGGGGTTTTGGTGACTTGAGGGGATCTCACTTATGGCAATGGCTAAAGCTCACAGAACTATACAAAAGGGTTATAAGGTATATTTTTAAATCTATTTTGAATAGTTAAAGGTACAGCTATTTTAAATCTTCAAATTGCATTTCATAGAGTCAGCATAAACATTTTGCTAGAAGTTTTATATGCTGATAGGTATAACCATTCCATAGGTCAACTTAAGTAATAGTTTAATGTCTTCCATGATTAATTATAAACTCATTATGTTTTCTAATGATTTTTACTTCTTAAATTTCTCCATAGTCATCAGCCAGGTTAAATGATCCCTATAACATTTGTCACTTCATATACCAGAGGTCAAAACTGGGCATATTTTTGCTGGGACAGAAGAGATGAGAACTAAACTATCAGAAAGCTTTATTATATCCTGCAGTTAAGAAAATGAGGGGAGAAGCAATGAAAAGAAATGTGGGAAGGGAAACCCTTTAGTTTATAGAGCTATGATAGTTGGAAACAAGTTTCATCATAACAGTTAAGTGAAGTTGAGGAAAGAAGTTGAGGCCCACCTCTCTCCTATCATGCTTCTTGCTACATTAGGATATACTCAGACAACATTACTTTTGTCATTATTTTGGAAGCTAAAATATGTGTATACATAGATTTTCTTGCTCTGTACCAAATTCTGTTACTGAAGAAAATGAATAATATTCTGGCACATTGCTGAGTGTTAGGAAAATTAAACTGTTGTGACTAGCTGTTTTCCTTGAAGGCTGTGCTGTGTAGAATTATAATGTTGGATGTTTTCATGTAAGTAAAGTGACTATTAGAAAATTGATAACCTGGCTTGTTTTCTTTCACTCTGCAATCATCTTTGATCTACTGTCACCTTGTCTCTGCCTTAGCCATCTCCCCCCACATTTACTTCCTTTGATAGACCAGCACTCTCTCTTCCGCCCCTAGCCACAGCTGGGCTGCTCAGGTTCTTCAGAATGATCTGCATGCATGCATGTCTTTTGTTCTCACAGGGATATTTTTAGACTTACCCATCCTGAAGTAGGTAGGTGTCTTATCACCCAAATAAACTAGTTTTATGTAAGCTTTTCTTAGTAAGGTCTTTACTGGCATTTAGAGAGAAGCATTGGTTTTTGAATGATCAGTATTTATGGGACTTAGGGTTGACCTCTACCATTGATTTTTTTTTTTTTAATGTGTGGTGTTACATTTGTGTGTGTGTGTGTGTGTGTGTCTGTCTGTCTGTCTGCATTTACCTCTTGAATTTCACTGTTTGATTCAGTAATACAAAACAAAACACTCTGATTCTCTTCACTAAATCTAACATGCATGCATGCATTCATTCATTCATTCATTCATAGATCCAAAAATATTCAGAGCTGGAGGTATTCAGGCTCAGTGGTAGAGTGCTTGCCTAGCATGTGCAAGGTCCTGGGTTTGAACCCAGCATGGTAAAAAAACAAAAACAATTCTGCAATGGGTAGCCACTATGCCAGGTTTAGGGGAGATAGTGAAGCACGCAGCGCTTCCCCCTTCTTTGTTAGAAGAGTTTAGATATAGGCTAAACAAATTAGTGCAGTGTGGTGAGTGCTGTGGTAGGGAGAGAACAGGTTGCTGTGGATGCCACAGTGACAGGCCTCTTTTTGTCACTTTTTTTCTTTATTGTCAGATGTTGAATCTATGCATCCTAATCCCAACTGTTTTCCTGATTTTATTTTCTATTGTTCTCTTAGGATGCATAGTTTGTTGTGGATTTTTCCATTTGATCCATTTCCTCTTTATCCAGGAAATCTGAAAGATTTGCTTTTATTGTAAAATATTAGAATGAGAAGAAAATTGATGTTGGATTTTGAAGGATTGTCTTGAAAATTATTGTCACTTGACAGGGGGGTGGAGAAAGGGGAGTTGATGGTTTTTAAAGTGAAATCAGTGATGCCATAGTTCTTCTTTAGTTGATGCCATAGTTCTTTCTTCACCTGGCAAAAAGCTGAAGCAAATAGTTGAGTAAAGCTTGGGGACCCCAACCGGTAAAGAACATACATTGCTGTAGTGGCAAAAGTAGCTTGCCTTACTTGAACGTTACTCAGCCCAACATAATTAGTGAATATGGTGAAATCATCATCATTTGTAACAGATCCAAAATCTGAATTTATCAACTTGTCAGTCTTGAAAACTAAGTTTAAGGTCAGCTTCATGTCTTCTCATTAAGTGGGGAAAAAAGTTAACTTAATCTGCTTACTTTTTTTTTTTTTTTTAAGTAGAAGGCATTTCCAGTTCCAATGAGTTACATCTGGGGTATTTTCTTGCTCATTTTGCCAAGGTGATCCGCCCTCCCATTCCTACTGGGAATTGAACCCAGGGCCTCACATATTGTAGAAGTGAAGGTAGGCCCTGTTCAACTAGCCACCTCATTCTGCCTGGCAGAAGGCCTGCTATATACTGGAGGAATCATCTGGGGCTCTTGCTCTGCTGAAGGTCTGGAGGCATTGAAGTTTAGATGTGTTGCTGTCAGCTTTTCTTATAGAGTCTTAGCCTCCAGGAGATCCCATAGCTTTAATGGACCATCTGTTTTGTTGTGTTCCTGGGAAGTGGGCTTGGTTGTTCCATGTGTTCTCCTCTTTCCTGTTTTTTACATTATAAAATGAGACTTAAAAGATAGCTAATAAAATAATAAGTTAAACAAATAAGCATTCTACTATGGTGGGGGTTTGGGGAATGATAAAAAGTAACAATTTTATTTGCATGTAATGGCTGAGAGCAGCTTCTCCCTGGAAGGTCATTTCTTTGTCAAGGCTTAGCATCTGTTTTCTGTGGCACTACTGGCTACTTCTCATAACAATACTATATTTATCTGCATTGTAACCTCCTTTCCTTCTTTGTGATTGCTGTCACATCTGGGCACACTGTAAACCTATTATAAAACATCTTGACTCAGGATTATGTGGGCAAGACACTGAGGCACTTTTGCCCCTTGCCCTTCATGGCTAGGGAGAAACTTGCAGCAGATACTGATACCCACTTTCAAGATAGTAAAGTCTTAGCCACCTCTATGTTACCTCATGCTGCCTGGGCAGGAGGAGACCCGCTGTTCTGGAGGAGTCTTTTGGGGGTCTTGTTCTGCTAAGGATCCAGAAGCAGTGAAGTTTAGATGTGCAGCCATTAGCATCTTTAGTACTATCTTAGCTTTCAGGACTTTAATGGACTGTTTTCGTAGAGAAAAACCATAGGAATTTAGTACAAGTTGAATCCAGCCTGCCAATCTATTGCTCTTAGGAATATCAGATTACCTTCAAAGTCCAATGATTTAAGCCTTGGAATTGGGGGCGGGTTGGTTAGTGGAGAAATTTGAGACCCTAAGTTGCAGTGGAACTGGATCTTAGTGAACAATAACAAAAAGTAAATACATCTTGTCTCAGTCTCAAATATAAAATGAGTAACTCTGACCTTGTGTGACCTGCATTCTCTTTGAAAATCAAATAAGGTAAATTTGATAAAGTTCTTGAAAAATACTAAGTGCTCATTAAATGCAGAATGTAATCTTTGACAGTTTGGGGTTAGGTTCATGAGTATTTGGCTCAGGCTAGAATGTTTAACTAAGTAACAGTGTCCTGGTATCTATTTCCTGAAGCATCTATGAGTCTCTGTTCCCTCTTAGCACTTTTTCTTTCTCACATTTGTCAGCAGAAAGTTAAGATGGAATGGCAGGTTCTTTGATTAGAGTTGTTTTAATTTGGGACTGGGATTGAAGCTCACTGGTAAAATGCTTGCCTAGCATGTGTGAGGCACTGGGTTCAATCCTCAGCACCACATAAAAATAAAATAAAGGTATTGTGTTTATCTACAACTTGAAAAAAAAAAGTTGTTTTAATCTCTGTCTACAAGACTGACCATAAACGATGCTCCCAGGAAGTCAGCTTCATAGATTGAATTGTGGTCCAGCAGGAGAGTTGTTGTAGTAGATGCTACCTCTTTAGTGGTATGAGGAGACTGGTGGGTGGTTATGACATCTTTGGATTTCTTGTAATAATTTCTTATTTGTATGGCCAAGTAACATTAAGTAATATATTCAAATTGCTGAAAGTAGCCCATGTGTTGTAAGAAATCTGGGTATTCTGATAAAGTTTTTATAGTTTTGAGTTTTTCTGTCACTTAGAGATGCACTTAGGGTTATAGATCCTAGACTCAGACCTAAATTTGAAAATTGACTTTGCCACTTAATAGTATGGTGGCACTTGGTGAAATAGTCTGTTAATTGGTAGTATCCCAAAATTAAAAACCACTATAACATACAATATGTTAAGAAGATATTTGAGATATTTGTCATGGTCAACTAGAGCTACTAGAACAAAATAACAGATGGTGTGTGACTTAAGCAAATGTTTATTAAACAACAAACATTTATTTCAAAAAGTTTTGGAGTCTCAGAGGTCTTAAAACCAAGATACTAGGGCGTTGAAATTCTTCTTCCTGGCTTGCAGACTTCTTGCTGTATCCTTACCTGGCTAGGAAAAAACATCCTCTTTTTCTCTCCTAATAAGGACACTAATCCATGGGGGGACGGGTGTCTCCCCTCATGACCGCATCTAAACCTAATTACCTCCCAAAAGCCTCACCTCCAAATACCATCACCTTGAATTTAGGTTGGGGGGTGCAGGGACAACAGACATCCAATCCGTAACAATACTTAATCTTTCTAAGCCTCAGTTTAATTATCTAAGCTAGCTCTGAGATGGCAATACAAGTATAAACCTAAGAAGTTGGGACATAGTAAGCTCTCAAAAAGAAAGTTGTTGCTACTTTAATTATTGTTAACATCACCATATTCCAGAGATGTGCTTTCAGGCATTTTTGATATTTGATAAAAGAGAGGACTGAATGAACTCTTCCAGTTTCAAGAATCGATAAATGCATTTTTGTATTTGCATTTATGCTTCTGAGCCTCAAGACTGAGATGCTGCTCCGTAAACCTCCTTTATTTCCATGTTTCACTATACTACCATCTCATGTCAGCCTGTCTTTCTGATTATATATTCTGCCTTTGCTTTTTCTCTCATTTTCTTGGTGACTTTTTTTTTTTTTTTAATTTTCCTGCCTGCCTTTTCCTTAGTCTTTGATGCCATATATATCCTCCCACTTTTTTCTTCATCATTTATTGTAAAATAGCTTATAATGTATGTTGTTTTGCTGTATTTTAAACTCTTTATTTAAAAAACTAGTGTCTGAGGTAGGGCATTTCCCCGTATACGACTGGGGGTACGTTGTGTATGTTATGTTCCTGTTTTAGAGTTTGGCTTTCCCAGACATTGACCAGGACAGACCAGTGTTAGACTTGACTTTGTTCTTCTTGGCCTTGTTGTGACTGGTACTGGGTTGGTATGTGGAACTAAAGTTTTCTGGTACTATATTCTGCTTAAAGAGGAAACTGTTTCACAGATCCCCTCATGTATGTGACCATCAGCTGCTTTCCCCCTAGACAATAACCATGAGGAAGCCTCTTCCTTTAGTTCCTTTAGGGGAACCCTTCTGTCAGGTTGCTGCTCATCATTCCCTGGATATAGTACATGTTAAGGTACCTGGCCTTCATAATATAAAAGCATTTGTTTTATGTCTGCCAAGAGAAAACTAGTTATTTGACAAGCCTCTGTTTTTTCTACATTTAGCAACTAGCATTTACACAATAGATTTTCATGTATAACAGCACATCCCTTAACTATGGTTTAAAATCATCTTGAATAGATGTACTTCCACTTAATTATGGATTTTATGCTCTGATTGATGTTATATGTGTACCATGGAATACTGCACAATACATTCATGTTTATAAGACTTTATGCTGAATGTAGATGCTTAAAGATTATTGTTTTTCAGTTTCTTTTAAGACCTATATTATGGGTTTTTAAATATTTTGTAACAAAAATCATTTTAATATTGCCAGCAGTCAAGTGGTAATATAAAAATTGATTTCTTGGATACTGTTTAATTAATGTGTTGTGATAGACAAAAAGCATATTACAAACATAAAGAATATGAAAATTCTGACAGATCTAGGTTGATGAGAAATACTACTGGTAAAAGAAGATGAAAAGATGGATTATCTTAGATTGAATTTTATTTCACTTGTTTCTAGAGACATTGTTAGCCCAAATTGCACACTGACTACAGAAGTAAGAAACAAATATATAAAAATGTGTATTCCCTTTACCTATATGTTAGTTGCAGTGTTCTCTTATGAAACAATATTCAACAAGATAGTCACATGGTACACCAGCATATGAAAAGATGTTCAATATCATTAACATTCTATTAGAGAAATGCAGATTAAAACCATTATCACTACATACCTGTCATAATGGCTAAAATAAAAAATAATTACAATGCCACACTGTGGTGAGGATAACAAATAACTGAATCTCTCATACATTGCTGGTGGAATGTAAAATGGTGTAGCAACTCCAGAAAACAATTTGGCAGTGTCCTACAAAACTAAGTATGCACCCTTCCGTACATCCTAGCAGTTGTACTCCTGGACATGTGTTCTATTGAAATAAAACTTATTTTCACACCAAAACCTGTTCATAAGTGCTTATAATCCTGCTATTTGTAATAGCCCAAAACTGGAAACAGCTCAGCCAACTGTCACCTCAACAGATGAATGATTAATATACTATGTTATATGTGTACCATGGAATACTGCACAAAAAATAAAAAAGAATGAATTGCTTATACATAGCCACTTGGGTGAGTCTCCAGAGAAATATGCCAGCAGGGAAGGGCTATCCCAAAAGACTACCCTATGATTCCATTTATTTAACTCTTTAAATAACAAAAATTTAAAAAATGAAGAACAGATTAGTGGTTACCAGAGCCTAAAGAAGGAGAAAAAGAGTAAGAGGGAAGTAGTTGTGGCTATAAAACAACACTTGGTACCACTTAAAAAAAAAAATTTAATTCCAGTTGAGATGTTATAAGAATCTTCTCATGAAACACTACTTCCTCCCCACGTGTGTTTTCTTATTTTTTTAGTCTCATTTGTTGGTGGATCATTTGATTGTTCCTTTATTTGGTCAAGAAATAATTATTATTTAATGTGTGCCTAATCTAGTCTTGACATCAAGGTGAAATCAATTGTTCTAAAATCAAAATTATCACCACCTTATTTTATAAATAGTAGTACATTTTGCCACATTGTTCAAAGTCACTTCTTAAATAGGTGCATTAGAGGGAGCCTTGGTAACATAAATTTTTCTAGGGTAAAATTATCCTGGCTAGGCTTTGTGGACCTTGAGTACACTTTCAGCTGTGTGTAAAAGTGGGGGGAAAAACTGTTTATTGGAATTAGGACACTGCTATGGGCTCTGGTTCATCTGTAAAGAATGGGGTGAGTTTCTGTGCGGGCAGATAAACTGGCAGGCCCTTGCATTTTCCTAAGGGAAGGGCATTCTTTCTCCCAGTTCCACTTTGGACTTAACCTGGCAACACAGAATGTGCTCTCTGGAACTTTGCAGAACATGGAACTTTGAGCTCAGGGCAGCTGCAAAGCTGGGTTTAGAAAGACAACTGTGCTTATGGTGAATAATTTGGAGACCAGTTTAACAGTCTTGTGGTTCAGTAAAAATTGGCTTCTGGATTAGCCAGAACAGTGGAAGGTCTCCCGTCTTGGTCTGCATCATATTGCTGCCCAGAGTGACTTTCCCTAGATCATGTTTTGACATAATGTCAGAGGTGATGGTGAATAAAATGTGAGGGTATGCACAGCAGCTGGAAATGAAATCTTACAGCCTTAGAACCAAAGGGTTTTTTGTTTGTTTTTGTTTTGGAATTTGTGTGTGTGAGTGCGTACACACACGCACAAGAATGAGGATGGGGGGAGAGGAGGTAAAGTCAGCTTTAGCTTATATTTTCCCTCTTTTGTCACTTTTTGGAGGACTCTGAAGACCTCTTCTGATCTGATTTAGGTAGAGAATTGAGGTTGAGGAACCAAATTAAAACTCTTTGCTTTGAACTTTGCTAAACACAAATATATGTTCCAGTGAGTCGTGTTGAGGCTTTGCAGGGATTTTCCCTAGAATTAATGTTATAAACAGCTTAGACCTAGGCTAGCTCACCAAGGTTTGTTTATGTATCTGAACTATAATATTCTGTTAATAGTTCTGTACAGAAGCCAGCTCTCACAACTTTGTTTCTGTTGGAAGATGAATCAGTAGCCCCTGGTTCCATACTGTCTTGTCAGGAGGGCAGTGGTGGTGGTCAGTATTCTGAGTCTATGAAGGTCCTGAGCTTCCAGAAGAAATTGTAATGGCAGTCGGCACCACTTTTGGTGGTAGGAAAGGAAAGAAAACTTGTGAAGCCTCAGGTCCTGGCTGGGATGGCCTTCAGTCAAAAAGAAAGGACTGTTTGGGAATTGTCCATGCATGTAAATGTGTGAAAACAATGGTAGCCAGAAACTGATGGGTTCTAAGTTAGCATGGTTAATGATGTAAAATCTGGCGTACCAATGAGCAGTAGAGTTTTGGTCGTTGCTATTATTTTTGTCTTTTTGATTAGATGCAGAGATTCATTGTTAACATCTCATCTAATTTTTTTTTCTTATAGTCACAAACCATGAATTATGTGGGCCAGCTGGCTGGGCAGGTGCTTGTCACCGTGAAGGAGCTCTACAAGGGCATTAACCAAGCCACACTGTCAGGGTGCATCGATGTTGTCGTGGTGCAGCAGCAGGACGGCACCTATCAGTGTTCACCTTTTCACGTGCGGTTTGGGAAGCTGGGAGTCCTGAGATCCAAAGAGAAAGTGGTGAGTGCAGTGCACAAGCCTGTCTTCTAGGAGGGAAAAGAGGGCGTCAGTGAGTAAATTGTTGTTGTGAACTTTCTGCCCTCTGCTTCTTTCTTTTGAACTTGCATGTTGTTAAAGACACTCATATGAGAAGTCAATCTGTATAGGTATTGCTTTTGAAATTGTTTCTGAATTCATAAAGCCCTATTACAGGAAGTCTTCCCAAGGGAAAAAGAAGCTGAAAATTATAATGATAATCCTACATGTTGAAACTCAAAAGAGCAAAACAGAAAATAGTCATAAATGAGGGAATTAGGTGTCTATTTAGAAAAAATATATATTTTCTTCACTTTGTTTTTCAGCTGTAAATCAGTTTTTATTGAAATATAATATATTGGTATGAAAGTGTACCCATATAACCATTCTGGTTTTCACTTTCAGAACAATATTCAATAAACTACACAACCTTTACAAAGACTATGTGTTAGATGATTTTTTTTTGACAGTACTAGGGATTAAACTTGGGGTGCCTTACCACAACCCAGGGGTGCTCTACCACTAAACTACATCCCCCTAGCCCATTTTATTTTTTATTTTGAGACAGGTCTTGCTAAGTTACCAAGACTGGCCTTGAATTTGCTCAGGCTGGGCACGAACTTGTGATTTTTCTGCCTCAGTCTCTCAGGTCACTGGAATTACAGGTTGTACACCACCATTCCCAGCATGTTAGATGATTTTGCCCAACTGTAGGCTAACATAAGTGTTCTGAACGTATTTAAGATAGACTAGACTAAGCTATGACATTCACTAGGTTTCAACTGAATAGCATTTCCAACTTACGATGAGTTTAGCAGGATATAACCCTATCATTAGTCAAGGAACCTCTGTACAGAGTCCCCCCTTAACTATGGATGATATGTTACAAGACTCCCAGTGATGCTGGAAACCATGGATAGTACCAAACTGAATATACTATGTACTTTCCTGTACACACATATACAAATGATGTAATATCTTTTCCATCTTATCACACTACAGCTTTAACTTTTGCAGTTTGATATCAGTGGCAAAACTATCATGAATTTTTTCTTCACTTTAAAATATTTAGGATAATAACCTTCATATTAATTATGAATAAAAGGCTTATATAATCAAGAATAGGTTATATTTATTTAAAGGAAATTAATACCACATTTTAGTTTGTTTTGACAAACCTATAAAATCTTATTTGTAGTCTAAATTTGCTTACTGATGTACCAGGACTTGTCCCCAAAATTGACTAAATGGTAAGCCACAGACCATAGACTGGTTGACTTTTATTTGTTTTAGAAAAACGTTCTTCAGAAAGAGGATATTTGTGTTGGCTTTTCTTGTTTTTATATCCTCTTTCCTCAAGTTATGGAGCATTAGGAAGGTTTGCTAGTCTAATGTCAATCAAGTTTAAAAACTTGAGTTAGTAGTACTTTGCAGGTACGTGATTCCTTTCTACTGTTGTCCCTCTACCTACTGAAGGTTCTATCCATATTTTAAAGCCCCATAGGACACCCTGACCATTTTCTGGCACAGGTCTTAAAAAAAAAAAAAAATATGTTAGAGGACCAACTTGAATAACTTGAAAATTTATTTTCAACTTTGTGCTGTCTCAATGGAGAATCACATTTCAGAATGGCAGGGTTTGTGTGATCTGGCTTATTCTTGGAGTTACCCTTTAAGAAGCAAAAGTAATTGCAGTTTACCTAGTGACTTGGAAACTTTCCATGGCAAAACAGTATTCTTCTGCCACAATTTAGCTTCTCTGCAATTTTTTTCTCTTGTCATATTGAAAGTACTTTCAGACTGGATCTGTTGTGGAGGAATCAGCAAAAGCTGTAAACTGTTTGAATGTACCCTGAAATATCCCATTGGTTGTGCAAGGATCTGTTAGATGCCTTTGAGGCTCCCCTACTGACCTGGGTTGTTGATCAGCAGATTGAATTGGTCTTTTTGTCCATTCAAAATGGAACCTTCAGGCAAATGTATGTAGGCACTTGTATATCTGTTAATGATGATCAAGCAGATAAAGGTGCCTTTTTCTACATGTTATATGCATTTAGGAATATAATTTTTGTACAAGACTACCTAATTCATTGTTAAATACCTTGTCAAACCTTTGTGGGTTTGGGTTTTTTTGTTGTTGTTGTTTGTTTTGTGGTACTGGGATTGAACTCAGGGGTGCTCTACCACTAAACTATATCCTCAGCACTTTTTATTTTTTTATTTTAAGTAAGGGTCTTGCTGACTTGCTAAGGCTGGCCTCAAATTTGCAAACCCTCTGCCCCAAGCAGTTAGAATTACAGGTGTGGGCCATTGCACCCAGCTCGACCTGTATTTTTTATTTATTTTTATTTTTTTGTAGTTGTAGATGGACAGAATGCATTCGTTTTATTTGTATATGGTGCTAAGGAGCGAACACAGTGCCTCTCACATGCTAGGCAAGCCCTGTGCTACTGAGCTATAGCCTGAGCCCTCAACCTATATTTTTAATAGGAGTGTAATCAGTGAGACATAAGGAAAGATAAAATTTCTTTTTTTTCTACTTCTTCCCTTGGTATCCTGGGAACCCAGAGGATATGTTTGGGAAGAAATTTGGCCATTTGATTTAAAACACAATTTTCCTGTAACAATAAAACTGAAACTATATCTACCTTGAGATACACTGGCAATTTGCACTGTCCTATCAGTCTCTGTTAGTTCCCTAGGACTCTAAATTTTCAAATATTTTTGACATCTATGAAGTGGACTTGAAAATTTTTTAAAAATATTTTTTAGTTATAGTTGGACTCAATACATTTATTTTATTATTTTTATGTGATGCTGAGGATCGAACCCAGTGTCTCACATGTACTAGGCAAGCACTCTACAGCTGAGCCACAACTCTAGCCCCTTGAAAATATTTTTAAAATGTTTGTCCTTCGTTGCCTAAAGAGCTCTTTCATATTCTCTTAAGTGTCCTCAATTTGCTATAATTTGATGCTAAATTTAAGTTTTGAAAAGACCAAAATCCATTCCAAGCCTAATCAGGAGAATAAAATAAGTAGTTTTATGTTGAGTAACGTCATATTTGAAACCTAAAGTTGTGGCCATGAAGTGTTAAGATAGTATGTAAACAATTTAAACTCTGAATTTATATCCTAAAAGAAGCATTATTCCATTTCTCTAGCTAGGTGGGATGAGTATGTAATCTCTGAAATGAAAATTTGGAGAAATATTAGTTTATTTTTTATTAAAGATAAAGTACCTTTATTTCATTTATATTAATTTATAAGCATTATACAACAAATCAATTATTTATTTTCCATGTCAAGCTTTCAGTTGAACAGATTTTAATGTTTAAGTCATTCTGAAAAACCTGAAATTTGGGATTATGGAGCTATTTTTGTTTTCTCCTTATTTATAATATGCTAGGATGGGACTGTTTAGTTTCTTTTTTCTTTTTTTTTTTTACTTTTTCATTTCTAACAAAAATTTAAAAATTTTTAATTTAGTAAGCCTCTTCTTTGATTGTAGAAGCTGCTGCTAGGTTGCAGATGCTTCAGAAATCTTGGATGATGCTAGGTGTGAAACCAGCTTCAACTAGCCTGAAGTGTTTTTATAGCAAATATTCTCTGGAATGTTAAAAAGACTGACTGGAAAAATGAGTTAGGGCTAATGTTTGTCCTATGGAAAGTGATTTCCGTAGCCATTTTTTTAAGAAAAAGTAAAAGGAAAATGTTTTCATGTAAAATAATTATTAACATTTCTTTAAATACACAGGATTTTGTTACTCATTCTGCCCATCTTTTTTTATACTATTTATCCTTTTTTTCAGCTTAATGGTTTGGTATTCAACATAAAATAAACTGCATGCATTTAAAGAATACAATTTTATAAGTTTTAATACATATTGCCTGCAGGAAGCCATCACCACAGTTGAAATAAGGAATGTTTTGTTTTCTATCCTCCAGTCTCCTCCAATCTGACAGTTCCTCAGCCCTTATTTTTTATGATATCAATTTATTTTAACTGTTTATTTTTTAATTAATTTTAGACTGAGGTAAGTTGCAGGTGTAGTTTTTAAAATTTCTTTCATTCAGCTTCTTCCCCAGATGTTAACATTTTATTTGGCCGTCAAATATTGTTATCAAAACTGGAAATTAACATTCATCTAATGATACTGTTAACTAAAGACCTTATCTAAGTTTCACAAATTTTTCCACAGTTGTCAGCTTTCTGTTGCAGGATCATATTCCCAAATTGCTTTAATCTGCATGCTCTTATAGTTCCTTAGACTTTCCCCCCCACCTTGACATTTTAATGTAGAACAACTAGGCCTGATGGCACATGCCTGTAATCCCAGTGACTCGAAGGCTCAGGCAGAAGGGTAGCAAGTTTGAGGTCAGCCTTAGCAACATAGTGAGACTCTGCCTCAATTAAAAATAAAAAGGGCTAGGGATGTAGTTCAGTGGTAGAATACCTTTGAGTTCAATCACCAGTATTCCAAAAAAAAAAAAAGAAGATAAAAAACGGTTATTATATAGACTGACCCTAAGTTTGAATTCGTTGGTCTTTTTCTCTTGTGGGGCAAGAGCAACACAAGAATATGCTGTATCCTTCTCAGTGAATCACATGAGGAGTTCCGTCATGTTGCAGTGTCTCACTCAGTGGTGTTAATAACTTTCGTCCCTTGGCTAATGGTGTCTGCTGGGTTTCTGTACTGTAAATTTACTTGGGGGAGAAAGCTTAATAATAAATAAATAAACTATTTAATAATAACTCAATAAATTACTATTTATTCACTAATTGAAAATCTGTATTTCAGAGCTGTCCCTGTTCTTCTATTTACTTATTCAATTATATCAGTATGAATGCATAGATATTAATTTTATAATATGGGATTTTCTGTTACCCATTATAATTATTTATTTGGTTGCTCAAATTGTCCCATTTCAGCTGTTAGCGTAGCTCCTTCAAGTTGAGTTCTTAGCTGCTTCTGTCATTTTTTGAGCCCTTCTTTTCTGGCACTATAACATATTATAGGAAAATCTGTTTTCCTTGTCTCAGTTCTGAAGTTAATTATTTTATACCTCCAAAAGAATTCTGGCTACTTTTACTTGGAAAATAGTATTGAAAACAAAGATCTGATCACTAGATGTGTTCATTACTATTGAGGTATCATTATTTCTAGGTTGTTTCACCTGGCAGAACCAGAAAATATATGTACGTATATACACATACATACATGTCCCATCTACATCTATTTGTAAAAACTCAGGAATTTGCTTGGATTCCCCTGATTCCAGTACATCACCACAGGCTTCTTAGCCCCTCCGTATTTGTGACTTTTTTCTCATGATTCTGATTATCCACGGGTTTATCTAGTTATTTGTTCAGACCTATAAAATAGTTTTAAAATTGCTAATCTACATCTACAATAAGAAAAATTTACTACTGTAAAATATTTCTTTATGGATGTATGTATATTGTGTGTATATGTGTCTGTATTGTGAGTGTGAATGTGTGTGTATATACAAATACATATATAATTTGTCTTTAGACATTTTAATACATCTGAAGACATAGCTATTCTAGCCATATATGGTGGTACATATCTGTAATTCCAACCACTCAAGATGCTGAGGCAGGAGGATTGCAAGTTCAAGACCAGCCTCAGCAGCTTAGCAAGGACCTGAGCAACTCCAAAATAGATAGATAGATAGATAGATAGATAGATAGATAGATAAGATTAGATAAGATAGATAGTCGGGGGATATAGCTCAATGGTAAAGCACCCCTGGGTTCAATCCCATTGGCAGAAATAAAATAAAAACACAGTTGCTCATCTAGATCTCTCTTGTGACCACCAGAATCATGATTTCTACAGCCACCTGTTTCTTCTTTAACTCTTCTTAAGTTTAATTTGAATTTTGATTCTAGGATTATCAGTTTGGATGTTTTTTTGCTGCACTTTCATCACCAATTTCCTCTTTTAGTTATGTATTTTTATAGAATGTTGCATGGGTCTATCACTGGGGGATGACGAGGCCATATAATTACCAGGCTCTACTCTTTGCCTGAACTGAATAATAGATGCCCAGTGACCGGTAACTGACAGATTTTGAAGAAGAGTGGTGATTGTTCACTGATCCGGATGGTATCTACTATTAACATATTTGTCTGTGGACAAAAAAGCAGGCAGAGAAGTTGTGCACAGCTCACATACACAGGGGTTACTGAATCTTGGGTATGTCTGAACTCTTGGTGAGGTGAGGCTAACCTGTGCCATAACTTGGAAAGTACACAAATATTTGTTGACAGTATTTTCCCCATTTTACAACATTTTAGAAATTAAACAAATTTTATATGTTGTAAAAATAGGTGGTGAAGTGCTTCTTTCAATGCCTGGTTATCCATCTCTTCCCCCAACCCAGATCTGTTTGTTTTTTAAGGGTAGGTTGTGAGGCAGGTGACAGTATTTTCTCTAGGGCTACAGTTTCAGAAACTCAATATGAAATCTGGCTTGAGAACCCAGAATTTAGACTTGGTTGAGCTTGAATGAGAGACTTTTTGAATGCTAAATCACATTTCTCTCCTTAGATCGATATAGAAATTAATGGCAATGCAGTGGATCTTCACATGAAATTGGGTGACAATGGAGAAGCTTTCTTTGTGGAGGAGACTGAAGAAGAATATGTAAGTTCTCCATAGTCATATCCACTTTACACATTGTGTTCAGTCTCAAAGATAGTCAGTTTTCCTGGTTGGTTGTATAAATGATTGCTGCTAGTTAGTGAAGCTTTAGTTTTATGTTGAACTGAGCTGTCAAAAAGGAGCTGGAGGGATGAGAAAATTTACTCCACACCAGCTTTTTTTTTTTTAATATTTATTTTTTAGTTTTAGGTGGACACAGTATCTTTATTTTGTTTTTATGTGGTGCTAAGAATCGAACCCAGTGCCTCACGCATGCTAGGTGAGCACACTACCACTTGAGCCACATCTCCAGCCCCACATACCAGCTTTAAGGGTACAGAAAACATGCAAAAAGTCTTTATATTTGGTTCTTGTGTAATGGGTAGTGTGTCTTTTTCTGACTTTAATGAACTTTCTTAATGTCTATTCTAGTTCATATCTTGACCTGAATTCATTTAGTTCTACCCAAGTAATCAGGCATCTCTCTTCAGGATATGTGTGTTTGTATATACATGACCTTTAAACTTGGAAAATATAATTACCATTGTTGGTTAGGAACACTATATCTCTAACCTTGAGTAGTCCTGTGAATTAATTATGATATTAAGAGATTTTAATTGTTTGGCCTGTGTCCCTTTATAAATGATTACATGTTTGGCTTCCTTCAGCAAGAGAACATAATTTATCCAGCCCCATCCTATTCCTCCCCCTAGAAGTGTATAAACTAGTTTAGACAGAGATAACCTGGGTTTTTTAATAGATTTAGTGTGGATCTTTTTGAAAAACCTGTGGAAGGCATTATTTTATCTTTTTCCATAAATAATAAAATCTCAAATAGCAAAAATGATAAGCTTCAAGTTATTAAGAACTGTTTTTTGTTTGTTTGTTTGTTTCAAAGGTGAACTACTAATTTGGGTTATAAAATCACAAATAAAAATATCACCAAAAAAAATAAACAATAGCAAAATAAGATTGTGTTTATTTTTAGTTTATAGAAAGGCCATTAACATAGGTACCAGTATGTAAAGCAGCATTGAAACAGTATGACTTATGAAGAAGAACTTTATCAGATCATTGGTTTTCCTAGTATCTTTCTTATTTGTTTTTATGTTACTTTGTTTGCATTTACTTAATCTAAGCAAAATTCTTCCTTTGGCAGAGAAAAAGAGCAGAATGAAGCATAATAAATGACAGTTGTCACAAGATTAAAACATTCTTGATGTCTTTATTAAAATAATGTATAACCCATATCACTGATTATTGTTGCATAGATACAGTAAGTGAGAAGACTGGGTTGTGGATAGTCCATTACCTAGTCTTATGTGCTGTTCTTACAATTCCATTAATAGCTATGCTTATTGAGGTCAGCTTTTGGAGAACATCAACCTTCTAGCCGTTTTCCTATTTCATGTATGATCAAATTGACAGTTTTCTATAGTGTAGCATGTTTCCCTAAATAGAAAATTTAATGAACCCAAAAAAACCATTGGTATAACTAGTATATGCCATATACTATGAATAAAACAGCCTCTGATCTCCAAGAGTTCATTATTTAGAGGGGAATAAATCTGACTGCTGTTTATTTAGTTTTGGTTTCAAACTTTTCCCATTTAACTGTATGTCATAATCATCTCTTTAAGTCAGGAGTTCTAGATCTAACTATTCTTTTAATAGCTGCACAAAAAAAAAAAAAAAAAAACTCCATGATGTAGATATACCACAAATTATTTGACCATTCTCTTATTGATAGGCATTCACGTTAAGTTCTTAGAAATCAGAAACCAGAGCTTCTCATCTGGCTGCCTTAAGGACATTCAGCAGAATATAGCTCAGCAGAGTTTCTCTCTGTGTGTTGATGATGAACACAGATTTTGCCTAGGTAAATAGAACTCTTGACTTTAGGGTAAAATGTTTACCTATACCAAGTTCAAAAGTTAATAGAAAACAGTTTTAGAAATGCATACATTTTCAGGACTACTTGTAAAAACCTTGAGTATTCTAAATTATCTGAGGTCAGTTTATGCCTTTTACTTATCTTTTGTTTTTACTGATGATAAAAAGGAATGAAGCAAATGGATGAGAAGTTTATTTACTGGGCACCAGACTGATCATTTTATTCAGTATTAAATTAGAAATTTAATTATTAATATTGAGCTGCCTTTTCTTTTGAATTCTTAAAATATATTTACTTATGGTTTAAAATTCACTAATTTCACTTGTTACAGGGTATTATGTATCATCTGTATTATCACTTTCCTCCATCCTTGGATAGTTAGTTAATTTGGTATTAACCACTATAAATTTACCTAGTTCATCACTTACCCGTTCTGCTGTTCTTTGTTTGATGTGGCTTCGGCTTTATCATGTTCTTAATGTTCTTTATAAATTCTCAATAATCTTTTTAATGCCTCCTAAGAATACTGCTGCTGTTTTGAACTTCTCTTTGCAGAGAATTTAATTAGTTCTGCTTTAATTACAGCTTATATGTGTTTTGTGCTGACCTGACATTTCAGTTCCTCCAAATGTACTGAGCTACATGGACCAAAATGAGCTAACCCTCAACTGTGTCTAGAAAGACAAGACCTGCTCAGAGCAGACAGAGTCTCAGTTCAGTATGACTTTCTGACCTTTAGGGATTACATATTCTTTTCACCATTGTGAAACTGTATGTACTCAAAGAAGTAACAATTGCTTTGATCCAGTGCTGTCATGAATAATCTCTTTCTCCATGTTCTTTAAGGAAAAGCTTCCAGCTTACCTTGCCACCTCACCAATTCCCACTGAAGATCAGTTCTTTAAAGATATTGACACCCCTTTGGTGAAATCAAGTGGAGAAGAAAGACTCTCCCAGAATTCAGATATCTCACACATCTTAGAAACAGAGACCGTTTTCACTCCAACTTCTGTGAAAAAGAAAAAACGAAGGAGAAAGAAATGCAAACAGGACAATAAAAAGGAAGAGCAGCCTGCTTCTCCTGCTGCAGAAGACACTTGTGAAGTGGGTGTGAGCTCTGATGATGAGAAAGGAGCCCAGGCAGTGAGGTAGGCTTTCAACTTGGACAGGGGTTTGTGCAGGTGCTTGGCTAGCCCCTTGTGCCATAGAACGGGCTCAAGGAAAGCCAGAAGCTGCTACTGCTTTTATGGATGTGCAGTGTGAGTTTAGACTGTTTTTCCACAGTGGTTTATTGTGGAATCAAATGGAAGAGACTTTTTTTTTTTGATACTGTGCAGAATTTGCCATAAGACTTCCTGCTGTGATACTAAAATTTCATTCGTGGCAGACTAGTGGTGTATCTCTCTTCATCCAGTAAGTTACCAAAAGCCATTAAATCATAAGTCAAAAGAAGATCTGAATTAGTGACTTGTCCTGCATGAGCAGATACAGGTAGGGACACCATCATTCCACTTGTGGAATTTTGCTACCAAGGGTCTTACGTTCAGTATCTCACCTGTACCTGAGCAGTTCACAGTTTTATTTTATTCAAATTCACCATCAAAATGTCCTGTAAGGGCGCTGGAGTGCTCGCCTAGCGCGGGCGGGACCCGGGTTCAATCCTAAGCACCACATAAAAATAAAGGCATTGTATTGTGTCCATCTACACCTAAATATATATATATAATATATATTTATGTTTTTAAAAAAATGTCTTGTAAGTTGAAGACAACAGAGTTTTCATTTTTTTTTTTTTTAAAGTGAGAGCTCTTATCATTTTTTTTATCAGCTTAGTAGAATAGCTCAAAACATATGCCTCTTTTCAAGTCAGCACTACCTGGAATTTAAAGATAATAATTGGGGGCAGAGAGTCTATTTTCTCATTCAACTTTTTTTCTTTTGTACCTGTTCCACTCAGTGGTTACCCCGGCACCAGAAGGACCATCCATGCTTCAGTGGGTGGTTCTCTTCACCCAACTGTTGGACAAGAAACTGCTGCCCATAAGTGGCCCTGTGTTTCCAAAACCTTTATGTAATTGGGGGTAGGGACAGGGTTTAGGAGGAAGGTTCTGGTCTACTTGTATGTTTTCAGATAAGCTGTTGAAAGGAAAATTTATGTCCTTTGGAAAAGTAGTTATGTTAAAGTGTTTTTTTTATTAGAGAAAAGAAGGGGAAATAATTTCTTTTTCTAGTTTTCAAAACCAAACAGTAACTTACTTGGATCTTGTACATATTTTATTTGCCACACTTTTGTTTTCATGGTCAAGCCAGGAAAAAAATGGTACTAATGTGTGACTGGTATATTTTAATTGTTTTACATTAATGAATATCATGGTATAATGATTCCCTTTTGGCAAAACCATTTATTCTTTTTTTTTTTTTTTTAAAAATACTGGGGATTGAACCCACAGTAGGTACTCTACTATTAAGCTATAATCCTGAGCCCTTTTTTATTTGAGACAGGGTGTCACTAATTTTCCAAGGCTACCTTGATTTTATTTATAATTCTCTTGCGGTTAGCCTCCTGAATAGCTGGAATTATAGGTGTGTGCCACCACACCCAGCTGTTTACTCATTTTCTAAAATTTTGGAATCTGGATGGTAAATCCTGACATAAAGTCCTACATTTGATAGTACTTTTTAACGTGAAAAATTTTATGCCCATCTTACATTACTTACCAGCTCACATGTGTGATATTCTTTCTCTTGCCATTAGATTTTTATTTCAGTTCTGATAGAATGCAGAATTACCGTACAACTAACCAATTAAAGATCCAAAGAAATGGTGAAAAAGCACTTTACACTCTACAGACCAGCATAAACTATTCTTATAAAACTTTAAAATCCTGAATAAATAACAGTGTCTTTCTTTTGTTATTTTTTTAAAAAATGGGAAGACTTTAATTATGTTCCTCTTTTACAAATCATTGATTTCTCAAAGAATTTTAAGCCACTAATAAGTGCCATAATGGAGCTTGGGTTATGGCTCAGAGGTAGAGCACTCGCCTACCATGCGTGAGACACTGGGTCTGATCCTCAGCACCACATGAAAATAAAAATATTATGTCGACCTATAAGTAAAAACTAAATATTTTTTTTAAAGTGCCAAAATTTCTTAAATATTCTTCTTGTCCTTCCCCTCCCCCCGCTCCCCCCCCACACTGCTTTCAGTCTCTTAGAGGTTATTTATCCTTTCCTCACTTAGGAGAATAAACTTTGAGAATATTTCACGTGTTCCACTGCTTGATTTTAGGACCATTAAGAACACACACACACACACAAAAAAAAATCTTTAAAAATTTTCTTACATATAGGTGGACAAGAAACTTGTATTTTTCAGAAAAACTCCAATTACTTATATATCTAAATTTTATTTGGATTAGCATTGTAGTGTTTCTTAAGTGCTTTATTCCTAAGAATATTTTTGCCAACTGAAGTTTGTTTTTTAATATATTTTTTAGTTGTAGATGGAAACATTTTTTTTATTATTATTATTTTTTAACGTGGTGCTGAGGATTGAACCCAGGGCCTCACGCATAATAGGCAAGCACTCTACCACTGAGCTATAACTCCTGAGCTTAAAGTAATACTTTTGTTTTATTGACATGTTTCCTTTGTTAAAATAATAGAGCAAAGCTTAAAACTCCTAAACTATCTGCAGCTTTAACTTGGGAAGCTAAAATGTGTCTAAGACATACATGAAGTTCCTTACTAAATGTATAAGAGTCAGGGCTGGGGTTGTGGCTCAGTGGTAGAGTGCTTGCCTAGCATGTGTGAGGCACTGGGTTTGATTCTTAGCACCACATATAAATAAATGAATAAAATCAAGGTCCATCAACTTAAAAATATATGTAAAAAATTAAAAAGGACAAGGGTCATTATTTATTTATAAATGGATAAGTCACTAAATTTATAAATGTTAATGCATTGCAGAAATATGAGCCAAATTGTACAAAAGGCTGCGTCAGCTAAATCTGTTGGTGTACCAATTTGATTGACAGTTAAAATGGTTGCCAGCTTATCTAAGCTAGCNTATATATATATATATATATATATATATATATATATATATATATATATAAAGACAACAAAATGTAAACAGTCATCAGAATGCAGATTGTATTCTGAAATAAGAAGCATGGGCCTATTAAGAGTTCTGGTTATAGAAAGTAGTCTCTGGATCAAATAGTTTACATTCTTCATCTCCTGATCAATAACTGGCTTCTAGGGAACCCCACAGGTTTTTCTATGGTGAGTGTAAGTGTTTAAGGTGACATGAATGTCTGCTTTCCTTGGTTTTGTGTTTCTCTTCCCTTGAATGAGATTGTGTTGGGGAAATCTTTTGGAAGAAGGAAAATTAGCATTAGGAAAACTTTAAAATAATAGATGCAGAGATGTGGAAAACCTATTACATGTCAGAGTTAATGATAAATAGTTTTTAAGATATAAAGGAAGAAAAATAATACTAAAAAATAATTTAACTGGTTTTTCTCCCTAATGTTAGTCCAACAAATTGATATGAATATTCTCATTTTACATTTACTATCTATCCTATTAGAACTTTGAATGTTTTTCCCCCACATTTTTTATGGGTGCACTATAGATGGTGGGATTTATTGTTAGATATTCATACAATATAACAATAAAATTTGGCCAGTATTATTTTCCAGTATTTCCCCTTTTCCTCCATCCTCCCTCCCCTTGATTCCTTTTTTCTTTTCTTATCTCCCCTTGACTTTCATGAGATCTCCCCCACCTTTCTTTTTCTTTTTCCTCTAGCTTCCACATAGGAGAAAATACATACAACCCTTGACCTTTTGAGTTCATGTTATTTCACTTAACATAATAGAACATTGAATATACTTTAAGAACTTTAGACTTGTATAATATGGTGCTTTACATCTTTTGGAGTTTTTTCTTTATACTACTTTGAGAATTTAACATGTTACACCACATAAATCTCACATCAATTCTGTGAAGTAGACGGGACAAGTAATAAATTTCCAATTAAAGATGAAAACAGGGGCTGGGATTGTGGCTCAGCGGTAGAGCGCTTGCCTAGCATGGGCAGTACCCAGGTTCAATCCTAAGCACCACATAAAAATAAAGGCATTGTGTTGTGCCCATCTACACCTAAAAAATAAATACTAAAAAAAAAATAAAGATGAAAACAGGCACACAGGGCATTAGTGTTTAGATTTGGGTCATTACTAAACTTCTGGATTCTTGATTATCTGATATCTAAAGTGTAGAGCACACCTGTAATAATCCCAGTGACCTGAGAGGCTGAGACTTGAGGATTGCATGTTCAAGGCTAGCCTCTGCAACTTAGCAAGACCTTGTCTTGAAATAAAAAGGAGTGGGAATATAGCTCAGTGTAAAGTACCCCTGGGTTCAATCCCCAGTACCCCTCTCCCCCCAGAAAGGAATGTTACTACCTCAGATTTGTAAAAACCGAATGAAATACATATAAAGCCTTATTATTCCAAAGGATTTAAAAAGGAATTTTTAATTAGATTTCCTTTCTGTCCTTCTTCCTTCTTCTGTCCTTCTTCTGGTCCATAGTTAGTGATTACAGTAGCATATGGCATTGGTAAATCACCCTTTCATATTTCCTTTTGAAAAGGGGGGAAAAGCCCCCTTTGTTTTTGTCATTTAGGGAGTTGGCCAGTAGATTTGAGTAGTATTTTAAAGCTAATAAATGTCGTCATTGTTTTCCCTTTCACAGAGGATCTTCAAATGCTTCCTTAAAGGAAGAAGAATTTAAGGAGCCTTTGCTCTTCCATTCTGGAGATCACTACCCCTTATCTGATGGAGATTGGTCCCCATTAGAGAAGTGAGTATCTTTGAAATTTCTTGTTTACTTAAAGGAAAAGAAAGGACATGTTAAGTAACTTTTTCTGTTATTTGACAGCAATAATTTTTCCCATTTCTCTCATACACTAAAATGAACTATTTTCTTTTCTTATGAATAAGAACTATTTCTCTAAATAATTATTTTGTTCCTAAACTTAATCTGCCTACCCTAACCTTGTTGGCCAGTTGTAGATCTGTATAGTTGGCATAGAATTTGCCAGTTCTTCAGTTCTGTTTCATGTCAACTATTATGTGTAACTATGGATAATATAATGAAAAAGCACATGTAGTCCTACTGTTTATTCTGCAATCAAATGTTCACCTATTAGCTGTTAATATAACTCCTTTCTGTGCATTTCCTGTTCTGTAAAATTACTTGTATCATTGATTTCCTGTGAGAAGCAAATGAGATAAAGAATATAAAGTGCTTAGAGAGGACCCAGTAACTTCTCAGTAAACACTAGTTGCCATTTTTATATATTTTTATATTTTTTTAATTGTCAGTGGGCCTTTATTTTTTATTTATTTGTATGTGGTACTGAGAATAGAACCCAGTGCCTCACATATTAGGCAAGCAGTCTACCACTGAGCTATGACTCAGCCCCATTTTTATTATTAAAGAACACAAAGGGAATAAGTAATTGATTCTTCCTTTAAGAATGTTTATATCTGTGGGATACAAAGTTATTGTATATTGAGACTTATATTTCCTTTACTCTGTAAGGCTCAGCAAGATGGAAGGCTTCACTTTTCTTTGTTCTTGTGTTTGTAGCACCTATGTCCAGGCAGTATGTCCTAAGAGTGATTCAGAGCTGGAGGTGAAACCTGCCGAGAGCCTGCTCAGATCTGAATCTCACATGGAATGGACATGGGGCGGGTTCCCAGAGTCCACTAAGGTATTGGTGTTTAACTTGCCTGTGGGATATATCTGATAAAGACTAGTCCCTCCATCTCTAAGAAGCAATTTCTGACTGAGCTCACTGAATATAATGACAGTAGTGCCCTCATGTGGTCATAAAAATAAATTCAAATTTAACATTTTTCATAACATTTGTATTGCAGTAGAAGGAATCCAACAGTATTTTGTGTTTGTATTTAGTGGACAATAATGTTGATTGTTAATTAAAGATGTTTTAAAGGCACCTAAAGGAAATTAAAATTTTCACTCTGAAAATTTATCATATATTGGTTACTAAAGTTTTTTTGACAACACATTATGAAAGAAGAAAAAATGGAAAGATACATTTCTTTTTTTTAACTTTCTGATGGACCTTTATTTTATTTATTTATATGTGGTGCTGAGAATCGAACCCAGCGCCTCACACTTGCTAGGCAAGCACTCTACCACTGAGCCACAACCCAAGATACATTTCTTGAGGGAGGAAAATGTTTAGATCCTCCTTTTGAATTTAGGTTTTTCAGAGAGACGGATTTTGCTTATATTTGTGACGGAGTTTGGACTTGACTTCCCACTTTACATTGTTTTAACTGAACCTTGAAATAGTCCAAGCAGAGTTAACTTCTTATTTGGTATTGTAAGTTGTCTCCCTCAAGATAAATATTCTCTACCTCTATTTTATCACAATATTCTCCAGTGTTTAATTCTTTATAATAGAATGATTATAATACAGCTTGTTTACTAACATCATGATATTGAACAAACTGCAATTATTTGTTTTTACCACTTTTTAATTATGAACTATTTCACACAAAATAATATATTTAATGAACATGCTATAAAGTGAACACATTTTGACTAGCATAAGAATTAGATTTAACAGATACCTTTGAAATTAGTTTAATATTTAAACAATTCATCTTTTCTAGGTCAGCAAAAGAGAAAGATCTGACTACCATCCTAGGACAGCTACAATTACACCATCAGAAAATACCCATTTTCGGGTAATTCCAAGTGAGGATAGCCTCATAAGAGAAGTAGAGAAAGATGCTTCCATTGAAGATACTGTCTGTACCATAGTGAAACCCAAACCCAGAGCCTTGTGTAAGCAGATGAGTGATGCGACATCTGCTGCAGAACTTCTTGAACCTCCTCTTGCAACTCCTCAGATTCCATCTATGTTAGACGCAGACCACCTTCATAGCCCATCTTTAGCGGAAACTGCCTCAGAACCCAAACCAGTGGCTAAAGTAGACTCACCATCAAAGAAGAAAGGTAATCATTTGTTTAATTTGGTATTGGGTACTCTGAATTTAGATGGATAATTATTTCAGTGTTTCACATAATATGTAATGGTGATCTTGTATTCGCAGCCCCTAGGCAGAGCCTGTTATGTGCTTTGTCCTGATTATTTACTGTGGCTTCTCTGTTACTCTCTAAATTCCATTGTAGCAGGGCTTTTAACTTCCTTACTAGATCTCCTGTCTTGACTCAATTGGCCTTTGAGAAAATAATGAGTTCAAATCAGTTAATGTATACAATCATAGTATCATTGTCATTTTGAAGAGTCTATATTTCCCCAAATTTAATAATATTTCTTAGCTGATTTTTTCCCCCCTGACCAAGAGTCTGTTAGGGCTCTCACATGTTGCATTTGATTATTGGGTAGGTTTGCCAGTAAAGTGAAGTCTTAAACAATTACATGTTTAAACAGAAAGAAAACAGAAAAATGAATTTCATCTGAAACATCTTCATTAAGGCTGAATTAAGTACTTTTTTGCAATGATGTAAAGTAAAAAAATATATGCTAATTATTAGTGCTTTTCTTTTCTTTCCTCTAAAACAGGTAGAGAGAAGGATGGAGTCAAACTCTTGACTCAGCAGCTCTCACTTTTGGAGTATTAAGTTCAATAAATCAGAACATCCTTACTATTTAAAAGTGTAGTTATCCATTGATACTTCGTACAGTAAGATCAGAACATACATATTCTCTGAATACTGGCCTTAAATCCTATTATTAAATATACTCTTTTTTTACTTGTGGTTAGACACAAAACCTTTATTTTAGTTTTATGTGGTGCTGAGGATTGAACCCAGCGCCCCGCCCGTACTAGGCGAGCTCTCTATGCTGAGCCACAACCCCAGCCCCATTAAGTCCTATTTTTAGGGCAGTAAAACTTTACCTAAAATTACACATCGTCATATATAATCCAATACCTACTACTGTAGCTTTAAAAAAAATAAGAATTAGCACCAAAGGTTAGCTCATCACAGATTGACTAATAAATATCCACAACAGGTATGGATCTGCAAGGCCTTTCAGAAGTAAGTTACCTAAAATGAAAGAATGTGACTGTCAAGGTTACTTTTGGCCATATCTGTCCATCCAACTGATGATGACTTATCTTGGTACCTACCTTTCACCAAAAGCCCATAACTGTTTTATTCTAAAAACTGTGAAGGAGAGAGATCCATTTCTTCCAGGGTGAATGCTTTGTTCTAATCTAGGAAATAATGACCCCCTAGTCCCAGCACAGAGTATAGGAGCTGACAGAGATAGGAACACTGAATGGTTCCCACAATTCTTTGGCCTCATTCCTCCCCCCCAGCTTTTTGTTATGAAAAGCATTATATAGTTACACATCACTTAATGATGCATGTGGTCTAAAAACTGTGTCATTAGGCAGTTTTATTTTTGTGTGAACATTATATTTTCACACAAACTTAGATAGTATTATAGGTCAGTCAGCCTTTTGATAAAATTAAATGCAGTAAACATGAGAGTATGAGGTTGTTGCCAGCATAACATGGCACAGTTTTACAGTAAAGTTTCTTCTACTTGAGTAGAGGGAGTATACCCTAAAGTAAATGATAAATAGCATAGTAAATACATAAAACAGCAATCATTTTTATTGTTATCAGGTATCATGTAGTGTACATTGTATATGCTGTAATTCTATAGGCCTGGTAGTACAGATTTGTTTACTCCAGCATCACCACAAACACATGAAGAATGTATTGCCTTAAAATGTTACATTGACTACATCATCAGTATATGATAGGATTTTTTCATCTCCATTATAATCCAAGTGTTCTCTTACTCTCCATTTCTCTACTCACAGTTTTCTGTTACTTTAAACAATTACAGACATTATGACATTTCACCCTTAAATCCTGCAGGACACACCTTCTAAGAATAATACTACTGTCATCTTGAATATTCCATATTTATATTTCCTTAAATGTACCAAGAATATAGTCATGTACTACATAAAGACATTTCAGTCAGTGATAGCCCACATACACAGTGGTACACTAAGGTTATGTCACCTAGTAGTTTCATAACCAGCTTAGTTTATGTAAGTACACAGTAACTTTTTTTTTTTTTTTTTAAGACAGGTTCTCAGTAAATTGCCCAAGCTGGTCTCAAATTTGTGATCTTCCTTCCTTAGCCTCACAAGTAGCTCGGATAACAGGCATGTCTCACGACATCTAGCCTGTGGAATGTTTTTCAAAACAAAAATCTATCAAGGTTCACTCACTGCATTTGATTTTTATGTCATTAATCTTTTTTATTTTAGAACAGCACCATTACAAGTGCTCTACTTCTGAGCCACAACCCCAGCCCAAGGGCCACTTTAATGAACAAGTGAAATTGTTTAGCAGTACACCCTAAGGCAATAAATCTAAAATATTATAAATTTTAATAGGTAATCAATATAAAAATATTTTGCATTTTTTATACTTATAAAATTTTATACTTATAAAATTAATTTAGATGATTTTTAGAAGTTGAGATAATACTTTCTTAAAACATGTGTTACATGACTCAAGACTAGTGACAGTTTAAGTGCTCACATGTGGCTGGTGGCCACTATTATGAGCAGTATAAATCTTGAGGCTTAATTATATTAGGGTTATTTGTTTTCCTACTGACCTGCATCCCAGCCCTCTTTTGTATGTTTTAAATTGATGATTACTTTATGAGATATATTGGGTACCTCATACTACTCATGATGATCCACTATATGTGATGCTAAATGCAATCATTGTTTAACATATCATCTGCCATATCTATCAATCATAAAGGATTTTTGTCCTTTTGCAGTTAGAAGGTAATATGTGAGTTGATACTTGGGCGCTGTGTAAATATACCATCCCCAGCAAACTTCCCTTCATGATTTTAGAGTAATGGCCTTGTTCTCATGCAGGTAATTTTCCTCATTTGGGCACATTTGTTCTTATCTGAATGTGTTTGAAAACTTCCCCATTAAATGTGAATTATTAGGGGCTAGGACTGTTCCTATAACAACAAATGAAAGAATGAATAAATGATGTATGTTTATTTTAGAGCCCAAACTTTCTCTTCCATTGACTTGGATGGTTGAGAATCAACATAAGTGGAACTAACCAGTTGACACTTAAAAATAAAACCCTATTCTAATTATGGTCAGTTTGTTTACAGACCTTTTACTTTCTTACAGAATAGTAAATTAAGAATAACTAAATTTGTACCTCTGATACATTTTTCTTAAACAGGTGTCCACAAGAGAAGTCAGCACCAGGGACCTGATGATATTTACCTCGATGACTTAAAGGCTCTAGAACCTGAAGTTGCAGCTCTGTATTTCCCTAAAAGGTAGTATGTGCTTAGTATGTGTACTTAGGGGTAAACAGCTCTGAAATATTGTAATCATTTCATCTAAGCAAAAAGAGCAATATGCTTATGCATTAGCTAAATCTGATTGTTTCAGGGAATGGGATTGTAGCTCAGTGGTAGAGTACTTGCCTAGCATGCATGAGGCTCCAAGTTCACTCCCCAGCACCACAACCAAAAAAAAAAAATTCAAGCATGTAGGAGTGTTTCATGAATTAGAAAATTCATAAATAGTGAATATGTTGTTTTGACTGTAGCGACTTGAAATTAATAAATAGCTGTTTATGAACATGTTTAAGGGCTGGGGTTGTGGCTCAGCAGTAGAGTGCTCTCCTAGCATATGTGACTCCCTGGGTTTGATCCTCAGCACCACATTTAAATAAGTAAAATAAAGGTATTGTGTCCAACTACAGCTAAAATATCAATATTTAAAAAAAGAAAACATGTTTAATACAATAAGAGAGAGATACTAGTCAAACCTACATACGAGTATAAGGCTTCAGATTATTTCTCTTTATAGTCACCAGTGTAAATTTGCAAATTCAGCATGCTTTGGAAAAGTTCTTTATCATTTGTTTTAATAATACTTCTTTATCTGAAAACATTTTACAAAGAATGCCTTCACTCCTTTGGAGAGTCTGAGTTCCCAATCCTTTTCTTTAGTGAGGCCTAATATGGTGAGACCCTATTGCAGGTTCTCCACATTCCTATAGCTCCCACCATTTGTCACACAGCTGCCCTCTCAGAGCCTCATGATTTTCTCCCTAGAATAACCCAAACATGAATTTTACATATGATACATGTGGATTGTCTTCTCAAGTTCATTTCATCCATAAAGGAATTTCATTATGTTACTCTGTGGTTAGAAAACTCAACTTTTTTCCCACAGAGAGTATGCCTTGAATCTATTGAGTCATATATATACATAATTAAACACTTTTAAGTAAATTATTGAAAAAACATTTTTTCACTTGGAATAGAAAGATGGGATTATCATATAAATTTTTTACAGATATTTGTGGGAGGCTCTAAAAATTTTTTCCTAACTCTGTACTCTAAACTTGTCTCAAAATATCTACCTACTTCACTTTAAGTATGGGTTTTTCCCAATCCTTTGTTATTTAGTTATATTAGTATTCCTTTAGTAGATTTTTTAGTTTTCCTTTTAAAAAGTAGGGAGAGTAACTAATATGATAAGTTATAATAGTGTGGTACTAAGGTCTTAACTGTTAGGGCCACTCTCCATTCACTATGTAAAGTTCTTAGTTTATGCACTAATTATTTCTTGAAACATGTCATAAATACTTACAGTTAGCCTTTAATATGTTATTTTTTTATAATTATCTTTACTATTTAATAACCAGTATTTATAGTTATAGCTAAACTTTAATCCATAGGAATCCTGTGGATTTGGCAGCATGCTGAGTGAGATGACATTCCTCCTGTCTTTAGATGTTGGAATCAACATTTCTGTTTGGGTGACACCATCTGCTGTAATTGATAAAGTGCAAGATCTCAGAGACTTGCCACAGTAGAATTTTATTTCTTCCTCTTGTAATAACATTCCAATGCTGGTGTTTGGTGGGAGGCCTACACATAGGCATTTAGAAGCACAGGCTTCTTCTGTCATCCCCTCAGGGCCTCAGACTTCAATATTTATAGATAGCAGACAGGGAATGGAGAGAGGACCTAACAAGAGCTTGGTCATATGGCCATGTAGTCACACCTGACTGCTTCTGGAGTCTCCACATGTGCGCAGTAAAAGACAGCACAGCCATTGGTGAACATGTAGCCATCTTCTGTCTGTTTTCTTCATCTTTACGTTGGCCTTGTTACTCCACCCCAGCATATTCACAGGTTTTGCTGAATTACTATTTGCCAGCAGGCTTGACTTTTTATCATTTCTAATAACATTGTATCACTATTTAATTTTAATTGGGGGGATGTGAGTATATATATTGCTATTAATGAGAAATTCTCCAAAACCTGAGTCTTTCATTAGTTCAAAAGCAAAAAATAATAGTTTTGAAACTGCACCCAATCTGTAACATATCTGCACTATGCTGCCATTACTGTTCATCTTCAAGTTTTCTTAAAAGATCACATAACTTCATCAGATATCATGTTTTTAATCACATGTTAAAAATAGTGGTTTTTTTAATAAAATAAATGAATTTGAAAACTCTAGAATAATATTTCAAATGTGACATTAAATACCTATTCAAAGGTATAGAATCGTAAGCATTCGTGACTAACAAACGTAAGACACCATTTCCTTGTTCTTTTCTCTCAAATGTATGCCCCATTGTATAAGGTTTCCATTATGGTCACCTTCTGGGACCTGGCTTCTGTGCCTTATCATCAAGAAAAATAAAAATATTGGAATAAACTCATCTTTAGCTTTGGCCCTCACCACTGTAAGGACAATTTAATTTTAGTTTATTTCTTAATATATTTCTTTTTCAAGATGGGTCTAGCCTCCTGAGGACTTTTTCCTTTTTCTTGCTTCCTTTATTCTTTTCTTTCCTTTTTTTTCTTTCTTTTGAGGTAATGAATTTTTAAAAGCCTTGTTTTTTAAATATTTTTTTGTTATGCATGGACACAATGTCTTTATTTTGTTTATTTTTATATGGTGCTGAGGATTGAACTCAGTGCCTCACATGTGCAAGGCAAACACTATGCCAGCGAGCCACAATCTACCCCAAAAGCCTTGTTTTTTAAAGAGAGTATAGTTTAGACTACAGTAATTTTCTACAGGATGTATATATAGTACGTTTCATAGCTTTTTCTAGGAAGTTAAGATCAAAAGGCTCCAAACATGAGAGTTTTCTTAACTACCCTGTCATTTTCAACATGGAAATGTTAACAAATGCTCATAACTCTTTTACTCCTTTAATTATCAGAAAAGCTATAGTTGAAATTTTGCATTATTGTGAATGACTAGTGATTTTCTGATATATTGATATATTATATTCACAGTTAATTCCTCAGAAGCACTATTTAGAATCTCTTTAATATCATTTATGATATTATTCTAAACATTGCCTAAGAAAAACTATGTCTAATTGTTCATCTGTTCCTTTTTAGGGAATACGTTGTTTGATCTGAGCCCGACAATCATGTAGTAAGCTAAGAATACCATAAATTGTAATAAAATGTTTTACCTTTTCTTTCACCTGCCACAGTGAAACGGACCCTGGCTCCAGGCAGTGGCCCGAGTCTGACACTCTCTCTGGCTCCCAGTCCCCACAGTCTGTGGGAAGTGCAGCTGCAGATAGTGGCACTGAGTGCCTCTCAGATTCTGCCATGGACTTGCCCGATGTCACACTTTCGCTATGTGGGGGCCTCAGTGAAAATGGAGAAATTTCTAAAGGTATACTGGGCAGTTATGCCCTATCTTCACCTCAGAGAGCAGCCTGATCATCACTTGATTTAAAATCTGCCTTTAGCCATTTCAGGGTGTTTTTAGTTCTTCAGTGAACTTGTGTAAGTCTTAAGTGTCTTCCTAAAATGTCAGGTCCTTAGACTCTCATTTAAGGTACCTCTTGTGGGATGGCTTTGGTAAGGGCGTGTACCTTGAAGGCTCTAAATAAGTAGTTGAAAGTTCACAGGGTGCCCTGTTTGCTGATGACCTGGGTCAGATCACATTGCGTTGATATTTCTCATCGGTAAAATCATTCAAATGTTTGTGGGACTGAGACCCAGAATCCCTCCTGGAAAGCAATGGGACTTAGACATGAGGGCTCTGAAGTTGTAGAAAATTGGTGATCCACTGAGTAAATAATCTTTATGGCAAAAAGTAGAAGGTTTACTTTCTGACTCAGGCTTGAGAGATGGCCAGTGAGGTAAAGCCTGCTTCAGAGTAGGGAAGGATCTTAGCAGAGAACGGATGCCTCTAGGTATGGTGGAACACTTGCATGGGTTTGTCCTACTTTCTTTAGCCTTTTTGGTTTTACCTTCATTTTTAAACCAAACTCTTAATGTTTTCTCAGTTTGGCCAAAGGCTCATAATTGATTTTCCTCCAAGGAAATATTTTCTTCCCATGAATTAGTATCATCATTTTAGCATTAGTCTTTGTTTTCTCTCCCCTTCAGAGGAACTGAAGGTGTGATGTGTCAGAATGGGTGTCCAATGCCCTAGAATCAAGTTTTCCTCAAGTTTCTCCTTTTTAGAGTCACCAAATGCTAATTATGTCTCTTCCCCATTTCTTTTAAACTCTCAGTTAAATTATGTGAGAGGGGATGGAAAATATAAAATTTATATAAAATATAATTTTTTTGTTTTAAATACCGCTAGTTTGGTAGAGTTTGTTATTGGAGGAGGCAGAAATGGCAAGTAAAAATAAATAATACACATATTACCTGGAGGAATAACCCACACAAGAAATTTCTGTCAGTCTGACTCTACTGGAGTGCAGATTTAGAAACAGGGTACAGAAATTCAAGGAAAAAATCTTCATCCATTCTGTAAAAATTTGGGATTTATTTATTGACAGATTCTGAGCCAAATTCTGAATATGTGATTTTTTTTCTTTTCTCAAGCATTTATAAAGATGTTTTGATTTTCTAGTATAGCATGTACTTAGAACTATAAAAATATTCCCCAATTGTGCAATTCCCTGTCTGTAAAGTTTTCCCTCTGATGAAAATGGAACTTAGTTTTTTAATAGTTTATTTGCTTATACTTGTCTTTCTTTCCTTCTCTCTCTATCCACATCTGTAATCATCTATTTTCCTAAAAGTCTTTCTCCTGGATTTTCTTTTTTTTTTTTTTTTTAAACTGGGGTAAGAGGGAGAGGATTAAAAAGAAACTATCTTTTCTTCTTAGCGAAAAAAAAAGTGACATTTTGCCTTTGATATTAAAAAAATTAGGTTTTTTTTTTTTTAAGGACTTACTTATTTTAGCCTACAATTCTTACAGTGCAAAGAGGATTGTGTAATTTCTTAATGGATTTATGCACTTTAACCAAATTGATAGTTATTATTTTATATTGCAGAAAAATTCATGGAGCATATCATTACTTATCACGAATTTGCAGAAAACCCTGGACTTATAGACAATCCTAATCTTGTAATTCGTATATATAACCGGTAAGTACTCTTGCTTTCTTGCTTTGAACATCATCATATGAGGTTTTTTTTTTTTAAATAAGTACTATTTTAACTGATACCATTTTTCTTGGTATAAAGTTTGTCATCTTATATAAACAAATCAATAGGCAATGACTTTGAAGTGAAAATTAAGCCTCAAATTTACTTGTAAATGAGGCATTGAAATACTGTTGTTCTGTTTCATAGATTTTACTGCTTCTCTGCTCATAGAAGTTTGGCTTAAAGCAAATATTTTTTATGTGAGAAAAATTTAGTTGATAATCTTTACTAAAAAGAATAAGCAGTTTGATATGTTATTTCTACTTCTCTGTACTCCTCTCTCCCTTACTCCCGTCCCAGCCTCCTTTGCTCCTCTCTCTTACTCTGTGTAATGGTTTTGCACAATTTTTGTTTCTGATAGTTACTATAACTGGGCTTTGGCTGCTCCTATGATCCTTAGCCTGCAAGTATTTCAGAAGAGTTTGCCTAAGGTGAGTGATCTACATTTGAGAACTTCTCCAACATTGATTACCAAAAATCTAATGAGAACAACTTTGAGGAGGAAAAGTTTATTTGGGACTCAGTTTCAGAGGTTCAATTCATGTTCAGCCAACTCCATTGCTTTGGGTCTGTGGTGAGGCTGAATATCATGGTGTAATGGTGTGATGGAGGAGTGCTGCTCTGCTCATTGGAGCAAGGAAGCAGAGAGACAGGAAAGGGCCAGGGACAGATCAAAGTCCAAAGGCAGGTACTCAGTGACCTATTTCCTTCAACCATGCCCCATGTGCCTACAGTTACCACAAGTACTCCATTTAAATTATTAATTCATCATATGGATTAATTTATTAATGAGCCTATAGCTCTCATAATCTGATCATTTCACTCTAAAAATTCCTGTTTTGCCTAATACATGAGCTAGAGCAGCATTAAAGATCCAAATTCTAACACTTATATTTCTGAACAGAAACAGTTCAAAGTTTTATTAATCTAACATAAAAGATCCACATTGCTATATGTGCCTACCAAAATTACCTTTTGCCCCAAATCTGGGAAATTACCTGAGCTGCACTTTTTTGTCATCGTAATTAGATATTTATGCCAGTTTCTGATTATATATTTGAAGTTCAGAGATCTGAGTTGGCAATGTAGCTTAGTGGTAGAATGCTTATCTAGTCTGTGGGAAGCCCTGGGTTTGATCCTATCACAGGGGGGAAATAAAAGTTTAGAGACTTTATTAATTGTAAATTAAATATGAAATGAATAGGAGGGGGAAAAATCTTCCCCTCATTAATACAGGAAGAAACAGCTTTCAGAAGAAGGGGAGGTGACCAGCTAAAGCATGACATCAGTTTGGTGTATAGTTGGGTCAGCTTGTGGCTGGGACACCTGTTAATTTAGAACCTCAAAATTTGTTTTTAATCTGTTCTCTATGAAGATATCATTAGCCTAGTCAGTCCTCATATCCTCATATGTTCCAAAGTTAATGAAAAAGAACTGCTGGCCTAAAGTCTTATATAGCTAGACCACCAGGCCTCCCACCACAAAGCCTGCTGCCACCAAAGTTGGACCTTTTTCATCTTTAAAGGGTATTAAAAACACTAGAGGGCTGGGGTTGTGGCTCAGCGGTAGAGCGCTCGCCTAGCACGCACAAGGCCCTGGGTTCAATCCTCAGTACCACGTAAAAGTAAGTAAATAAAATAAAGGTATTATGTTCAACTACAACTAAAAAATAAATATTTTAAAAAAAAACACAACACACACTAGAGGAGGGCTGGGATTGTAGCCCAGTGGTAGCGCGCTTGCCTCTCACATGTGTGAGGCACTGGGTTCGATCCTCAGCACTGCATAAAAATAAATAAAGGTATTGTGTCCATCCTCAACTTAAAAAATAAATAAATAAAAAATACTAGAGGAGTTTGGGAGGTATGGAGAACATCACTTACTTCCAGAAAAAGGCACTGTCTTGCAGGCCAATTTTATAAGTCGGGTGCTTTACAACCAACAGATTGACCAGGCTGACCTAAATTGATTATTTCCAGGCCACTGTTGAGTCCTGGGTTAAAGACAAGATGCCAAAGAAATCTGGCCGCTGGTGGTTTTGGCGGAAGAGAGAAAGCATGACTAAGCAGGTAATAGACCTAGTGGTAATCATTTCCATGGGCTGAGAAAAAGTGGATCATGTGTTCAAAAAACCTTTACCACATACAAGAAAGTACTCTTACATAGGTTCTTTTGCCATTTTTGAGCAGTTAATGCATGAATGTGCTGTGAGGTACTTTGCCTATGTTACCTACAGCCTTTGCTGCAGCTCAGCACCAGAGATGTTTGCATTGCCACTTTAAGGAAGCTTGGGCATAAAGAGGTGCTATTGTTAAATAAGGTCAAGGCACTGGTAAGGGATAGAGCCTGGGCTGACCTTGTATGGCTCCAGAGCCAAGGTCCACTTCCTGCATTAGTTTTCACATGTTACAAGCAAAAGGTTATTCTGCACAACTCCACATGCAAATAACCAGAATCGGCTCTTTTAACAAAAGCGTCAGAAGAATAGGTTTGTCCAGAGAACCACACTAAACAAGCAGTAGATCAAGTCTTTATTACCCCAAGTCTGATAAACAGGGTTCTGGGATTTTCAGCTGTTGTTCTTCAGATATCACAAGGATAGTTCTGCCTGAACCTAGTTCATGTCCACACCAACCACCTCTTCCTCATGTAGTGCTGAGCTATTTCTAATAGCCAGCTTCAGTCACTTCTGTTCTGCAGTCCGTGTGTGTCTGCCAGTGACCTAACAGCTAGTTTGGACCATTATATTTTGTTACTTGGCACCTTTTAAAATGCTTTTGGTTTTACTTCTGGCTCTCTAGAGACAGCTTTTTACGTGGCAGTACATGACTTCTGTCTCAGGTTTTTGTCCTTCAGCTCAAAGTAGAGAAAGTCTGTTTCTCTGTAGTGGGGTCGCAGATTCAGAAGGTTTATTTTTTCCTAGAGAGGGCTGCTGATTAATTTTGGCTTGTTCATAGGGAAAATATTTCACATTGCCATTATCATCTTTCTGTTTTAGCTGCCAGAGGCTAAGGAGGGAAAGTCCGAGGTGCCGCCAACCAGTGACCTACCATCAAGTACTGAAGAGCCAGCCAGTGCCAGGTGGGGTGCCCTCTTCTTCCTCTCACTCACAGCACTTGGGCTGCTCATTTGACCATTACCTAGGAATTGATTGTGGCAATTTTGTTTAATTTTTAGTCAGAAACATCTTTCTCTCTTAGATGAACATGACATCAAGTAGGTCATTAACATCACTCAGCAGATGACAACTGCTTTTCTGAAAAATATTATCGGCTTAGAGGAATAAATATATTCACTACTACTTCATAAATACCTTGCCTCTGTCACAGAGCCATGATATTATGTGCTGAGAAATATGGGACTTTAGAAGGAATTCTAGGCATTTTAAGAGGTGTTACCCTTGGTGACCTTGTTCTTCCTGCTTCCTATAGGCACCAAAGGGAGACATAAAAAAGTATCTGAAGGGTTGATTTGAATGTGTTGTCATTTCTTTTGGACATTTGAATTAGCTGACTCTGAGAAGAGTTGCTCACACTGTATCCTATTCTGATATTTTCCATCTGTTTACTTTCCTTGGTCCAGGTTCTCTCCTCAATCCCTTCTGTAACCCAGCAGTCTAAGTCTAGGAGTTTTATTTTACTCTTTACCCTCTTTGAATGAGTATATAAAATTTCTTACTACTATTTTTTTTAACCCAGGTTAAGCAGTGTCCAAAATGTATAATCCAGGACCAATCTTTTATTTGTTCCTTTTGAAACATACACATCTTTTACAACAGGAGTAGGTAGACCTGATAGCTTTTACTGGATATAGCAGAAAGTAACACGTGAAAGCCAGAATGTAACTGCATGCCAGTTATGAGAAGGAAGAGAAAGGTGGCCTTATCATTATCAATTAGTGATGTACATATTTCAGAGGTAAGAAACTGGGAAGATGGAAGAAGAAACAACTCTTGCTAACTCTAGAAAGGATTAAGGATATTTGTATTTTCTTGGTCCTACTGAAAAGCACTTATCAATAAAACTCCCCCTGCTGCCTCTTCCTTAACTAGTGTGATGTTAAATAGGCCAGCTGAGGATGACACATCCAGTGATGAGGGGTCACAAGAGCTTGAAGAATCCATCAAAGTGGACCCCATCCCCACAGAGACCATGAGCCACAGCAGCACAACTTCATATAAGAAGTCTCTCCGACTCTCCTCAGACCAGATAGTGAGTCTTTTGTGATATGTGCAAATTCAATAGGACTTATCTTAGTAACTGTTTAATTTGATGTGCTTCACTTCTGTTTACCTGGTTTTATGGGGTATTCGAGAAGTCCTTGGAAACCCAGAACACTACTCAAGCAGTGGCTTTCTTGGTCCATCTTGTGAGCATGCTAAGCTCTGGGCTGGGCTATGTTCTACACCAGACATTCTGCTTTGAGTTTGTTAGGATCCTGAAATGCCAGTTACTGCTTTATAGATTTTTAAACTGTTCCAAACTGAGTTTTCTACTGATTTTCTTTATTCTTGTGTTTTTTATTTTTTATAAAAGGCAAAATTGAAGCTCCATGATGGCCCCAATGATATTGTGTTTAGTATTACAACCCAGTATCAAGGTACCTGCCGTTGTGCGGGTACCATTTACCTGTGGAACTGGAATGACAAGATCATCATTTCTGATATCGATGGAACAATAACCAAGTAAGCCGAAGCCCATTGCAGGTAGCAGAGAGCAACCCTATGCCCAGGGAGGAACAGTTAATGTGCATGGGGGAGGGGGGTCCTTCACTTGGGACTCTCAGCCCTCAGCTCTAGTGGAGAGTTTTTTTAAGCCATATTTCCTAAGAGATCCTGAATGTAATCCACACATAATCATTTTATGGAGGGAGAATATGGGTGGAACCACACAAATGGAATGTCAAATATATAACTTTAGAAAGATGTAGTTATTTGGCCTTCAAACTCATACATTAAAAGAAAATAGCTGGGCCACGTGCTGTGGCACACACCTGTAATTCCAGCGGCTCAGGAGGCTGAGACAGGAGAATCACAAGTTCAAAGCCAGCTCAGCAACAGCAAGGTGCTTAGCAGCTCAGTGAGACCCTCTCTCTAAATAAAATACAAAATAGGGCTGGGGATGTGGCTCAGTGGCCGAGTGCCCCTGAGTTCAGTTCCTGGTACCCACCCCCACAAGAAAAAAGAAAATAGCCATGTGTGGTGGTGCAACCCCATAGTCCCAGCAGCTTAGAAGGCTGAGGTAGGAGGATTGCAAGTTCAGAGCCAGCCATAACAACTTAGCAAAGCCCTAAGCAACTTAGAGAAACCCTGTCTTAAAAATAAAAAGGGTTGGGGATGTGGCTCAATGGTTAAACACTCCCCTGGGTTCAACCCCTGGTACCAATAATTAAATAAAACTGTAGATTAAGGAGGAGAAAAAGGATTTGTGCTTGTAAATTATCTCTGAAAATGAACATCTGGCTCTCGTGTGACCCCACTTTTAGAAGCACCGCATGATTTTGGAGGGTCTGCCTAGCAAATATAGTAAATCAGCTTTATAGAGTATCCTCCTCCCTGCTCCACTAGCCAGGGTTTATTAGCTGCTGATCAAAGAGAAAATGAGATGGAAAATTCTTGGCTTTCATATGTTGCATTCCTGATACCTTTTTCTGTTAATACTCTCTTTTCAGGTCTGATGCTTTGGGGCAGATTCTCCCACAACTAGGTAAAGACTGGACTCATCAGGGTATAGCAAAGCTCTATCATTCCATTAATGAGTAAGTTTCTCTTCGCATGTGTCATCCAAGTCTAATGAGATAGAAGTTTGCTTTGCTCAAGAACTATATAAAAATAGCATAAATCATCAGTCCACAATAAATCATGTTATGGTCCAGGCATTTCTGCTCTGCCACCATTCATGGCGCTTGAGCTGTGTGTGCCTGGCACCAACTTACAGGTATTATCTCAGCTAATTCTCACAATGCTGTGCGTTTTGGGGACCACCTATATATATCATCATAACTATAATTATTTTTTACCTAGAATATGAAATTATGAATGTCAGTTACCATGTGTAACTTTGCTTCTTACAGAATGATTTGCATCCTACAAGTTGTCCTTATAAACAAAATTCTTTGTGTCTTTCCCTTACAGCAGATACTTTAAAGATAGTGGAAGATTTTTGTCCATTCTCTGTTTGGCTCTCGTGGACTAGATGCTCTTTGTGTATTACATCAGTACTTTTAAATTCAGCATAATCTGTGGTCACATATTAGCATAATCTGTACTCATATATCTCCATTATTCCCTTGGTGTTTTCCATGGAAAGGTGAAATCATTACAGTTCTAACTAGTTTCTTGCTAAATTCAAAAACCTGATTTTCATAGTATATAAGAATTTTATTTGAATCTGTTAAAATAATAATAGTTTTTTTTTTTTTCCTTTTGCCAAAATACCTGGACTACAAAGGATGTGTTTTTGTTTTTATTTTCAGGAATGGCTACAAGTTTCTGTACTGTTCTGCTCGTGCCATTGGCATGGCTGACATGACCCGTGGCTACTTGCACTGGGTCAATGACAAGGGCACAATCTTGCCCCGGGGTCCTCTGATGTTGTCCCCCAGCAGCTTGTTCTCTGCTTTCCACAGGTACCTCTCCAACAAGAATTCTGGGTTTCCCTGTGTGCATGTGGGCAGGGACTCAGAAGAGTATGTGTGAGAACAGATATTGGGCTCTTAGAGGTTGTCAGTCTGTTTCAGAGCTTCTGCATTTCTGTTCTTTGGCTGCCTCAAAGTGTTCTGACTCATAGTCTCTGTCAAATATTGTAATGAAAAGTTTTCTTCAACCCTAAACTCCATCAGATTTTTTTTTAATCGTAAGATTTGACTGGCAAAAGAGGAAAAAGAAGTGTACCAGTTACATAGGGTTAAACAAGTGGGGGTCTTGGGGGTGGTGTCGTAGCTCAGTGGAAGAGCGCTTACTGGGTTCGATTCTCACTACCACATATAAATAAATAAAATAAAGGTCCATTGACAACTAAAAATATATTTTAAAAAAGAAAAAGTGAGGATTTTGTGAGCATTAAAATCTTTTCAGGAACACACGTTAGGGAAAACTGCCATTTTCAGTTTGGTGATTGTATTTTTTGTTCTTAGGGAAGTAATAGAAAAGAAACCAGAGAAGTTCAAGATTGAATGTCTCAATGATATTAAGAACCTGTTTGCCCCATCCAAGCAGCCCTTCTATGCTGCCTTTGGAAACCGTCCAAACGTAAGTGTCTCTGGACCCAGATTCTGACATAGGCTAAATTCAGATCATTTACGTTGTCATAATTATCAACCCATTTTTGTAAGCAGAATGAAATGTTTGTTCTGTTCAGTATTTTCACTGGATCTATTCCACCTTTCCATGGCAACTGAGGAGGTCCTATAGGGACTTATAGATCTGTCCTAGAATTGTATACAGGATACTCTTTGTTTCTGCAACTTCAATTCCATTTCCCCAGGCAGCTCTGCCTCTTGTCCTTCATGGTTTTAAGCCATGTCCTTGTATCTACCCCAGAACCACAGTGTAAACTCTCCACCCTTTATTAATACTTCCCTGACCTGTCTCCTATCCTTTGGGGCCACCACATCTCAGATGTACCGAAGGTGTTACTTCTGAATTTATCTTATACTCTAAGGCCTTGCTTCTCCTTGACTGCCCAAGTTTGCTTGATTCCCTCTACACCCTCAGGTGGCACCACACACTAGCTTGAGTTTGTCTAAAGCTCAATTTCAGAGGCAAAATTATACTGCCCCGCACCACATGTTTCTGTAGAGTCTTCTATTCATGCAGTGTTTCTGACTCACAGTAACCAGTGAAGCTTTTCCTGATGTCTTCTCCGGGTTTTCTTCTGCAGGATGTTTATGCTTACACACAAGTTGGAGTTCCAGACTGTAGAATATTCACCGTGAATCCTAAGGGTGAATTAATCCAAGAAAGGACCAAAGGAAACAAATCATCGTAAGTGCATTCCTAATTCTCAGCCAGCACCATACAGCAACAGTTGCAGCTGGAAATAGATAATAACTGAAATTAGACCTATCTTGGAGGATCAGAGAGCTGTTCCTTCTCTGGGTGTTTTCTCCTCTAGAATAGCTGTTTAAGTGATTCTTGACTACCCAGATATGTAAGAGGAAGTCTGTGCCCTGGGATGGGACTGAGACCTGTCTCTGAACCTGCCTATGTGAAGAATCTGAATAAGCAGCTTTACAGCCCATGCACTGTGCCTTATCTTGATTTTGAAGTAACAATCTGCATCTCTTCCCCAATCCCTTCTCCTAGGTATCATAGGCTGAGTGAGCTTGTGGAGCATGTGTTCCCACTTCTCGATAAAGAACAGAATTCTGCCTTTTTGTGCCCAGAGTTCAGCTCCTTCTGCTACTGGCGAGACCCAATCCCTCATGTGGACCTGGATGACCTGGCCTGAAGTGGCACCTGTGGCAGGGGTAATGGGGAGGTGTAGTCACTCTCCTCACAGCAAGGAAGGTGACCTATCCTGTGGACAAGGATCCAGGGCTGACAGTGGGGCACCTTCTTTCTAGAGCAGGGACAGGGCCCCTGGAGCTGGCACGACCACCCTCCTTCACCTTCCTAGGCTACTGCTCAGCCCTCGGAAGGAGAAGAGAGGGGCTCAGCCTGAGTTAAAGCCCTTGTGCTCTGTCACACATGGGCCTTCACACGTGCTTCCTGCGGAGTTGTATACTGGGCACTCCTTCAATTTTCATTAACTTAAAAGGAAGAAAACAGAAGTTAAAGAACGGACCAAAACGTTACACAAAGTAAAGTGTTAACAATTTCTACTGAGCAGTTGAGATTGTCTCTCTATAACCAGGGCTTTCTTCAGAGGGTCCGGTCCATTGAACTGCCACAGATCCAGTTGTGATGCTGGCTAAAACTATCTGTGCACATCTTTCCGCTGGGTTCCTCCATTTCTGCACACTGAAACAGAATAGCTGCTCGCTGTGCCAAGTTGGGTGGGCCCCCAGGGCTTATGCACCAGAGCCACTGAACCCATACCCACCAACATGAACTTCTGGGGAGAAAATCCCCTTGGATAATCAGTTTCTTATCTGTGACTACTCTATGGTGAGAGGCCTTTAAGTTATTTCTTAGACATAGCTGAAGAATAGATTTATATTTGATGTCTGGAATAATAGTGGGATTTTGAGTTTCAAAACAAAGAACACCAACACAAAAATGCAAGTACACAGTTGCAGTAGGTCCTGGGGATAGCCCTTTTCTCTGTCCTTGTGCCTGTTGCCTGGCTTAGATGGGGCTTTAGGTATCTTGCTTTGGGACAGGATTTCTAAAATTCCATGCTTCAAATTAGTCAGGGAAGCACAATGAAGCTTGTGTAAAGGCCACTGGCCAGTAGTTTTGGCTTTGTCATCACAACCCTATGTTAAATTCTATAGAAACCATGTGAGAAAGGGGTCTTGGAGCTCCTGTTGAGCAATCAGCCCTTCAGCAGCGACCCCAGACCAACTCCTCTGGCAGCTGGGGCACTTATGTGGTTGGCAAGTGCAGAGACTACCCTTTGAGATCCCATGGGGACAGAGAGGTACTCATGCATTTGCACTAAAATATACATGGCAGCTGCATGGACTGGCTTGGTTGTAATGAGCTCGTATCACATGTGGGAATAGAGAGCAGCAGGGAAGGATTGTGTGCCAGAAGCCCCTCTGGTGTTGGTGATCAGCTGGGTGTTGACAGTCACTGTTAACATCGAGAGAACTGTTCAGGGCTTTCAGGGGACTTGAAATGGCCCCAGGGCAGAGCCCTCCATTGAGGAAGATGCAGGAAGCAGTGGTTCCTGAGCTGAGGGGAAGCTGCAGATGCTTTTAGGTAGTTTCATTTCCAACTCCTGTGTGTCCCTGTCATCTTCTTGGGGAACTTCTCTTGTTTTAGTTTGCTTTACCCAGAATAATACTGATCTAGAGTTGGAGAAACGGGTGATTATTTTTCCAGATTGGAGAGTTGAAAGGCCCTGACTGATTGCAGCCTTTTTTCCCTAGTGCTATTGGGTATGGAGGCACTGTTGAAACCCCTTGAACACAGTTCTCAGTGGCAAACTCTGGAGGCACATATTCCTAGAGAAGAGATGACACAGGCTTTCTCCAGTGCAAAACCTCCCCCTTAAATAGTGCTAAGGACTAATTGTCTAATGAGTTTATTTATATATAGTAAATAGGAGAACTAGGTTATGTTTATATGAAGTTCTGCGCAGTTAGTGAATTAAGATTTTAGTAAAATATTCATGCAGTTTTCTTATTTCCATAGATGCCACCAGTGTGTCCTTTCAACTGCCTTTGATTTAGAGGAAGAATGAGAGCTTTATGTGCTTAATCTGCGCTTAGTAGGACTTCTTTGCATATGTGTGGTACAGAAAATCTTAATATGCATCCTCTTTTTAGGTTGTCCTTCACAATTTTTGACTAGTTTTTCTTGACAAGCTCTTCTCCTTGGATATACAGGCCTTCTGAGAGCATCCAGCCTAGTATCTGGATCTCCCAGGCTGTGTTGAGGGTGGCTGGTTCTTCTGTCTCAGTGTCCACTAGCCCTAGACTTTGTTGCTGCAGATTGATCCAGTGGGTACATAGGCTAATGACCGTGAGTCTTTTTCCTTGTTTAAAGGAGTCCCTTTTGCTGAAAGTAGATGATTACTATTGCTGTAATGTTAAGAAAATATTAAGTTTGTGCTGAACATCCATTGCCATTTGGTACAAATGACATTTGTTCTTTCTGTGAAAGAGAGATGCCCTTGAGTGTGTTTGCACACAATCTCTTAGGATGGCGAGTTGAAGCATCAACCTCACGCTGGCTCAGTGACAAGCAACGTCACAAGGACAGCTGTAGGGAGATTGGGCTCTTCTAAGTCATTCTTGTCAGTTGCTCCATTGGTGACATGACCCCTTTCCCTCTTCCCATTTCAGTCTAACTTTAGTGTTTGCTCTGATATCATGTGTTAAAGCGTGTACTGCTGTGGAAGTTAATGTCTGCTCTCCGTCAGGCTCTGCGAGGTACATGTGTGGACTTGGAGCATGCACACTTAGCGCCATAGTCAGTAATGGTTCACTGTGTTCAAACACATCTACATAGAGTTTTCATTTGGAAAAAGAAACCTACTAGTTTGATGTCCTAAAACAAAAGCTGCTAAAAATCATGGGGAAACCAACTGAGGAGGAAAGGTGACTAAGTGACTGAAACGTGCTTCTGCCCTGAACAGCCCACTTGACCGTGGGCCTGCACACAGCCCTTCTCTAGTTGCTTTGAAGGTGAAGCAAGGCCTTTGAGAGAAGAAATGGTTAGAAAAAACATTAAGCACTTTCTCTTTTTGCAAGTTGGTGAAAACGGATTCATCCAGGGAGCTTTATCTTTTCAAGTATCATATTCACTCTGGGAAACCATGTTTTAGAGCATGCTGGGTTTTATTTAAAACTGGTTAAAATAAATGTTATTTCCAGGTGGAAAATGACTTTTGGTTTGGTTTGAGGGTAAGAAAGGGAGGGGAAACTGCTCTTTAATTTAATAATTACGTTCAGCCAATGATGAAGTATTTGATTATTAGACAGAAATATCACTAATAAGTTTTCAGTTGTCTGAAATTAATTGTAAACATCAATACAGTACTCTTTAGTTATGGTAAAGACATCTTAAGATGAATGGCTCATATTTTGGTGCAGTGTTTGATGTTCAAAACAAAATGTTACAACAATAAACAAACATAAACTCTGAGTGCATTTGACTCTTTCTTTCAAGGGACAGTTAAATCATATTCTCTATACTTTTGCCAGAAATTGATAATTTCCATAAATTAGCATTTTGATCTTTTCTGACACTTAGACGATGCGTCTATGTGCTTATTTTTAAAACCTGATTCCAGAAGTGAAGCTACACTCATAGGAACTAACCTCTCTTGCTTTGTAGGTTCTGCCAGGAAGTGATTCATTTATACATATGTAATTTCTCTTGTAGTCTGGCTGGTGGACATATCAGCCCTTTAGAGTCCCCTAGGAGTTCTACTCAGTCCTGAACACCCCACCTTTCATTAAACCCTTCCTCAGGATTTGCCACTTAGCAGTCCTGATGTTTTCATTAGATCAGGGGGAGTCAAAGTGATCTTTGACCAAAAGCCCACATCCCACAGATTAAATCCTTTTCATCCTCTCAGATTGCTGCAGGGCAGCACATGTTGGATCACGGGTCTCTCCATCAGTGAGCTTTCAATTATCAAAAAACTTGGTATTTAATTCCTCTTTACTATGATAAGAGGGCAGGGTGACAGGAACTATGAGTCTTTAGGGTATACTTTGGGACTGAAAATGAAGAACTCAGAGACTGCAGCATCTCAGATTATAATGAGTACAGAAATCTCCTAAGAGCTTGTTAAAGTGCAACAGGTTTGAGGGTACCGGAGAGTCTGCATTTCTGGTTAGCTCCCAAGCTAACAAGTTGAGCTTTATTGCTGGTCTGGAGATGTCATTTTACTCAGCAAGGGTTAAATCAGCCTTAGTATTTTACAGATAAAGAAGCTGAGGCCCACAGAAACTAATAGTTACTCCTTTGTAGGCATTCATTATATCATTTTGTGCTACTGTTGCTTTGTAAGAGCCTGTTAGCAGTTGGATGTCAGGTGCAGGCTGCATCTACCTGAAGCTGAAAATGTGGGCAGTCCAGTAGCAGAGCTGCAGTACTGATTTCTTCGTGGCACCATGAGGATGATTTGAAGAGCTACACAGTGTGACTGTTACACCAGTTAATTTCTTGTCGTTATTGCATTTTCCCAGGCCTCTTGAATTCTTCTTGGAATTCCACAGGACTTCTTGGGCAATAATTAGACCACTTGAATGCATGACCCTGTGCACCATATGTGCCTAGACTTTGATTTGGGTCAAATGCTAGTGCATTGAGCAAGGTAGCCAACTATTCTGAATTACAAAGGTAGAGTGGATTAGTAATCTGTTAAATATGTTCCCTAATATCAGGAGAGGGAGCATTTTTTAGTACAGGAAATCTTATTTCACACAAAGCTAACAAACTCAGGGAATTGATTATTTCTGAGCTGGTACAGATTCTGAGCAGCACTGTCACCCTTCTTGAAGGAGACAAGTAATTAGTCATCCTTCATGAAAAATGATGCATGGGGGGTTACTTCCTAACCTTTGAGGGTGAGATTGGAGAAAGCATCCCTGTCATCTCTTCCTGTCAGTGACAGAACTCAGGTCAGGGACCAAAGAACTGGTATATTGGCATGTTTTGTAATTACTGATTTCCAGGTGGCAAAAACTTAAGTTAAAAAACAAAACAAAACAAAAAAAACACATTACTAGAAGGCCAGGGAGTTCAAGGATAGAGCACTTGCCTAGCATGTATAAGGTACTGGGTTCTGTTCTTTCCCCAGCAAAAAAAAAAAAAACAGACACACATTCACACTCCAGGTCCCTTAAGTAAGGGGTCAGCGGACAGCCTTCCCTAAGCTTAGAGGCCCAGCTCAATTGCGGTTCTGTCACATCCTACACCCAGTGGAGTTTGCATGTGTCCTTTTTTCCTTCCCATCTTAGGAAGGCATAAGAAAAACATGAATGTTTAGAAAATGGATATGGGCAAAGCCATTTTCAGATCTACAGGTATGGACTTAGTCATGTCTCTGACCACAGATACCCCTATCAAACTGCAAATAATTTGTGGGAAACTATTTAAAATATGGTAGTCATTGGGAAAGCTAAGTAATGTTGCTAATGTAGAAATAATTTCAAATACAAAGTCCATTGATTTGCATTCTTTAATGAGGCCATTTGGTAGTGTTCCGTGAGGGGGGAAAGTGTTTCAGTTAAGACTTGAGTACCTGGACCTTTTTCTCTGTAACAACTCTGATTTCAGAAGTTATAACCTCAGCTGGGGGTGTCATGGCACACATTCCTAGTCCCAGCCAATCGGGAGGCTGATTGGGAGAGTGGCTTGTGCCCAGGAATTCAGAACCAACTTGGACGGCATAGCAAAAACCCCTTAAAAATTTTTCATAAGTCATAACCACCTTAGGTTTGATTAAGCCCTAGGATTTGGTTTGTACCTCTCATGCACAGCTTCAAGGGTATTGACTTCTTGAAGGGCCATGCTCTGAAACTGCCCTACCCGCCACCACAGCCTTTGAGCTCTCTTGACCCTGTTGTTTTCCATCTGTATGAAAAGACAGGCTCTTCCCTTATAATCTTGTTGTTACATGTGGCAGGGTCTAGCTTTCATCTCATTTTATCTTGAAATAAATGCAGGCTCCTGCTATAATTATGCTGCTTTGCCTGTCTTGGATGCACAGAGCTGAAATGCATGTATTTTGGTAAATGAGTCAAGTTGCACTGAGGATGACTAAGTTGTGTGTGATGCACTAGAAGCAGCCTGTGGAAGAGTAGACAATGCAGTTGTTACCTACCTTCTTTCTGGTTCCTGCTTTTCCATTGAGTGTTTGTCTCCTTTGGCACTGAAGTCTTTAGAAGGGGAGTGTGAGGAAAGAGGGTGTAAGCATGTGTGCCAACTGGGTTTTCCTGAAAACACTCCACTGCTTTGGTTTTTTTTTTTTTTTCCATGAGTCATTTCTAGGATAGCCAAGGATACACTGACAGCTGCTTTTAGCCAATTCACCAGCTGCAGAAACAGGGGAGAGAACGGCCATTCTTCCTCCCTTTCCTGGACAGAGGTCTGAATTATAGTCAGCAGCAAACCTTGAGTGCTTGTTCACTTCTCCCCAGCTGCAGTAGGGGATGAGTGCACTGAAGTGTGCAGTGGCCACCCTGTAATTTTCTTTGCAAACAGGCCTTGAAACACAAGGCATTTTTATAGCTCAAGAGCCTCTTCTGCCAGCTCAGTGCAGGCCAAGGACACTAAAGCTCTTGTTTCTCTCGTGTGCACCTTCCCCTGGCTTACTTGACTGACAAACACATCTTCCCAACCTGGTTAGCGGAATCCACACTGTGCTAAAGGGTCTGGTGTGCCTACAGGTTTCTGGGGCGCTAGTCAAGTATTACTGTGCCTGGGCCTAGAACAGTGTGTGCTTACTTTGGGAAGATGCCCACCTTCTCAGATGATCTCAGCTTTCAGAAGTGATCAGTTTTGTGTTGAGCCTCTTGTTGCTTAGGAACCTTAAAGAGTTCATAAGCTATGTCTTGCCAGTGATCTGTGCAGTGAAGCAATGAGGATTTGGTCTCAGCCTGGGACCAAATCTGCTGATTATATGTGAGTTTCCAGTCTTCCGTGGAAGAGCCCTTCTTTAGCTGTGGGATCATGGCGAACCCAGACTTCCAAGCACAGCTAGTCTGCCTTTACAAGCCAAAGATAAAACCCAGGCATACAGCCTGGTTGCTCATAGATAAGTTTTATAGTAGAGACTAATTTATGCAAGATCATTCTACAGCAATTAAAAAAAAAAAAGTCAATTGCCTTTCAGTTTGCTTTTTAGCAGTAACTCCCAATCCGTAGGGCACCAGACTTAGAGAAGTAACTCAAAGTGGTTTTACATATTTATTGACACTCCCTGTCTTTGCACTTCAGTTGTACATGTCATCTAAGGAGCCCAACAAGTTTCATAAACAGTGTGTGGCACATCCCCTTTTGCAGTGGGGCCAGGGCCCAGTAAGCAGGGATGAGTCCCAGGCCATGGCAGCTAGCCAGGTAGGGAACAACCCAAACTGAACTCTGGGTCCCTGTACGGGGTGGCATGGGCCACGTTAGCACTTCAGTGTTTAAACTTTTCTCCCGCGTGTAGTTTACGGAGGAGGAGACTGCTGGCTACCCACCACCACCACCGCGCCCCCCCACCTTCAGCCAGCTGCCGTTCCTCTCTAGCAGCAAGGCACCACCCCGCGGCCCCGCCCTCTGGGAAGCAGTGTAAACCTCCACAGGTAGCACCAGGTGTGTTCCCCAGGAACCTTGACGCGGAGCTGGAGGCTGGGAAGATGCAAGAGGGGAGCCGGATTGCAGGCAAGGGGGCTTTCCAAGTCTTCCAGTTGTCCAGTTAGAGTGACAGAAAAATAGGTGAACTCCTCACTACCTGTCTGCAAACTCTTAAGGTGTGGTGGCCCAACAGCGAGGTAAGTCCTTTATCTTAGGGGCAGGTGGAAGGATGTATGCAGAAAACTCTAGATCAGTGCTCCAGTTACATACATAAACTGAATATATTAAAGCTTCAGAGTTTTTACAACTATCTCTCCCCTCTCCCTGGCCACCCTAGAGGTGGGAAAGGAAAGGATATAAGAAAACCCCACTAAAGGTGGAGTACATTTCATCAAAGTCTGTATGGGCCAACCTGCCCCCAGTCACCACCACATTGACACCGTCTCCGGCCTTCAAGTGCACAACAAGGTGGAAGGCCCCTGGGCCGCCGCAAGTGTGCACAGCCCCTGGGGGTCGGTGGTACTCCAGGAATTCTCTCTTGTACCCGGCTGTGTGCAGCTGGGCCACACTGGCATTGGAGACTGAGAGGACGGCTTCCACGTAGGCATCCCGCTCAGGGGTGAGAGTAGCTGTGATCAGGTAGCGCCCATCGTAAGGAGCTGTGAAGATCCCTAGGGGGAGGAAGGCAGACAGGTGAGCTCATGTGACTCCTTCAAGGCGTGTGATGCTGCTGCACAGTCTCCCATGAACTGATCAGAAACTTAAAAAAGCCTGGGGTACCTGGAGTTCTGTTTCTCCAAGTTCTGCAGGGGGCTTCTATGCCCTCACAACAGGGGATTCGCTGAATGGTGACCAGGTGGGCCAGTGTGAGGACAGTGGCTAAAAATTACCAAAAGGCAATCAAGTCCCTCTCCAATAGCTTACAAGCAGTGCCCCTCAGGAGCACCACGTCCACATCAAATAACTACTGCCAGTGGCACCAAGGCTGGTTGGAAAAGGACCACAACCTCACGCCACCTGCCCTGTGGGCTCTTCCCTGGCCTGGTTGGCTCAGGCATGCCAGGAAACCATGCTTCTCTTGGGATTGCCCAGTGGTCCAGACAGGCAAGCAAACCTGGGTGGACAGTGGTGGGCTGATGAGAAAGGCCCTTCCCTTCATACAGAGGAAAAGGAGATCCCCACGCAGGGTCCCATGGAGGAAAGGAAGGCGGATGGCGCTGTCAGGAAGCCTGGGGGGAGCTCCATCCCCACTATCCTCACAGGGTTCCCCAAAATAACCCAGGGCTGAGGGCATGGGGACAATGCAGGCACTGCAGACAGACTCCGAAGTATACATTTTTAAGTAATTCTGTTTACAGTATGAGACCCAAATGCCAGAATCCTCCCCTTCTGGAGAGAACACAGCCCCATTCTTAGCTCTGTTCATCATAAACAAGATTCTGGAGGAAGCCTATTGCTTGCCAAGTTCCAGGGGGGTTAGAGTGACTGTCAGATGTGGAGAAAGAGTGGTGCTCCGTGGCCACTAGAGGACAGCTGGGAGGGAACTGGTCACAGTGCAATAGGCCAGGGCTGTCAGAGCGTTCTTAAGTACCATACAAAAATGAATGACCCTTCAGTGATGAGGGGCCAGCATGCTGACCTCATGACTAGAGAACGTGGCTGCTCACTCGCCTCCCACAGTCCTGGGCAGAGCCGCACATGCCCAGGGTGAACTCCCTGACCCCACAGGAGTGGGAGCACCCCACCTGCACTGGGGTAACAGGAGGCAGCACCACATTCCCTGCAAGTACTCACCAGTTTGGGGGTTATAAACATCCCCGTCATTTACCAGCACCTTGTTGAAGAGGACAACGCCACTGTCACTGGGGAAAGGCTTCTGGGTAAGCCCAGCAGAAAAAGACACCAGAGCAGGCCCTGGAACCCCTGCTGGGGGAGAGGGGATGTCAACACAATGGCAGTTTCCAGGGAGGGGGTCTATCTGGAGCAGGGACAGGTGTCAGGGCCAGAAAATCAGGCCTATGTCCCAGGACCATTTTATTCATCTGAAAGTGGCAAAGTACCCAAGTGGCAGAAGGTCACCCTCATCTGTGATCAGCAGTCAGCTAAGGAAGCCTGGGATTGGACTGGCTCTGGTTAGAAGGATGAGAGAGAGACTGTGTGTGTGTGTGTGTGTGTTTATACACGCGCGCATGTGTGCAAGACAGGTAGACTATGACCATGAGAGTGACTAACTGCATGTGTGAGGAAGACAGGTATACGCATATGTAAAACTGCTTACAAGCTAGGGGCAGGTTCTGGGTGCATAAAAAGAATCATTTAGGGAGCTAGTTACTTATATTAATGAGCCCATAAAGCCTGGGCCCCCAGGAAGCTCATCAGGACCACCCAGGGCACGGGCCCACCCAGTGATCCCCTTGGGAAACTGAGCTGGGATAATGTAGGGTGGAAAATTCCTTGTGTTGGACCTGCCTTCGAGCCTCTCTGAAGGGTTCGGTCCACTGCAGTCAGCAGGGGCCTGCCCTGCTGCTGTGGGTGTGCAAGGGCCGGGCCCTAAGCTCCGCTCATGCTAACAGCCCAGGGAGGAAGCAGGAGTACAGAGCAGTGTAGAGGCTACAGAGGACCATCCTTTTTTTCTGCCCTGTCTCTGAGCAGACGTACCTGGGGAGGCTACAGGAGGTGACTTGGGGTATCCTGAAACACAAGAGAAAGGAATGTCAAGACCTGAAACAGTAACTCATTTTGCTGAGTCCCTTTTTCCTCCCTGCCAACGTGTTCTACTTGATTCTCTATTACTAATGAAACAGACACAGCAAGGAAATCTATCCTGAGAGCTGCCCTCTCAGATCTGGAAGCACATTTGCACACTCCTGGCCCTGCTTCCTCACCAGCCTGCCTAGCCCTAGACAGGCCAGAGGGCCCTGAGAGCAAGCCAGCTGCAGGAATCCAAAGAGAAAGGTGGGGCACTGGGGCCTTGGGGTCAGACCAGGGAGGCCTTCAACTGGACTGACTGCGTGGACAGTTGGGCAGGGGCCTGCAGACATGGATGGATTAAAAAACAGCCCAGCAGAATATAGTCACCCATGACACACGGAACTAATGGAAGACCAACATCTTAGAAAAGGCAAAAGCTACACTCCTAGGTGTAGCTCAGGAGGCTGAGAAGGAACGGGGAAAAGGAGAGCTAGGGAGAGACTCAGCAGTGACCCAGGCAGCCACCATGTTTCGCTGGTCATGTGTGCACTAGGCCGTCACTAACAGGGACCAACCCCAACTCTGACCATGATCAGGTGCCCCTGAAGGTCAGCCTGGTCCCAGAGGGGACCAGGAATGTCTATGGAAGCCGACATCATCTGCCCCCTCTGTTTCCTCACCTGTAACAGCCCCCAGGAGGGCTGGGGGCTGGAGACCTGGCACTGGGGAAGGAGCCCAGAATGCTCACTCCTTTTTTCTTCGTGCCTTAACTCTGACTACACCATCACCAAGACAGTAACAGCAGTGACACGACACGTGTGGCACGCTCCGCAGCCAAGTCCTTTGCTCTTTCATTCTCACCCTAATCCCCTGAGATTCTGTTGCCATCCTCCCTTGGCATTGAAGGAACTAAATTTTAGGGACACTGAATGCCAGGTCCCAGGACTGTGGCGAGGCTGCCTCCCACTCTGCTGTGCCCCTAATGGTCTTTGCCCCGAGCAGGCTCACTAAACTTGGTTTCTGGAGACCTCTCCTGCTGGGAAGCCCAGTGAGCTGCCCCTGTGGAACAGACTGTCCAACCCCTGAGATGATGACATTTCTAAGTATAATTTTCTTTGCTGTCCCTGGAGTGTCCCAGCCAACATTAGTTAGATTAGCATAAATCACCCCCCTCTGGTCCTTGACATTATTGCAAGCTTCTTTCTGAACCTGTCCCGCTAAATCTGGGACCCTAAACCCACTTGGGGTCAGGTAGCACACCCACCCCTGTACCCCAAGGCTCAGGTGATCTGCAGCCGTCCCCTGTGCCTTCTCTGTGATAGGCTCACCTGGTGCTCCTGCGTAGCCTTCTGCGCTGGGGATGGCCTCCTGTCCCGTCTGGCCATCCACACCCTGGGGCAGGCCCCTTCCTGACACACCCATCCTCCCCGGAGGCCCGGCCTCTCCAGTCTCCATTAGGACCCCGGTGGAGCCAGGCAAGAAAGGCAGCCCTGTCCAGCCAGGTCGAGCTGGTGGGGGCAGTGGCTCTTCTGGGGGCCACAGCTGCAGGGGTCTCTTGGGCAGCACTGGCCGTTGGCCTGTGTGCAGTCGTCTTGCGGGGTCCTCCGGTGATGGCCGTGTTGGCTTGGGCTGTGGCAGTTCAGTGGGGGCTTCCGACGGCAAGGGCCTTGCAGGCACCTGTGGGGCCTTTGGGGCCAGGGGCTGGGGCGTTTCTGAGGGCTCCTCCGCTGAGCATTAAGAGAAAGAAACACAGGGTTAAAAAATCTCCAAGTCATTGCTGGTCTCAGGTCTGTGAGGGACTTTGCTTAGTCTCCAACACAAGCTAGTCTCAGGAGCATCAGCCACGTGGCTAGAGCATTGTCCCCACCAGGACACCCAAGAACAGCACCACAGCTTGGGGCAGTTTGCCTCACATCTGAAGAAGCTATGGTTAAGCTGCCTTCAGGTCACCCTAAGAAGCCAGCTGGGACCCTCTGCCCAACACAAAAGGATTTCCGCCTCTCCTGTGCAGACAGAGGCACTCTCCAAAATGGCATCCTGCTTGTTCGTTTAGGTAAACGAACAGATTTCACTCCATGCTTATGCCATGAGGTATCACAGGTTACAAATTAAAGGAACCTGAAGCCACTGGCCACCTTAGTCTCCAACACAAGCTAGTCTCAGGGTCAGCTGATTGTTGAGGAACTCTGCTGTGGAGACCCCACATCTATCCCCAGCCAGTGATGTATGCATATTTCAGGGAACCCCTCTCTGCAGTTGACATAGATCCAAAGGAGCAGGCATGCCCACTTGTCTCACCACACCCTGTGGATTACCAGTGGAAGGAATTTCCCACAGAGGAACCTCCTGATTCACATTTCTCTTTTTGAGATGGTCACTGTGACTCATCCAGAAGCTGCCGCCCATTTCTTCTCCAAATACATTCTCAGAACCAACCTTCCAGGAACCCATTCCTGAGCACCCCTCTAAAAATAACCAGTCTGACTGAGATTCCATTTGCAAAGGGAAAACAAACACCCACCTCCTCTGTTTGGTCCTGCGATGCCCCAGGATCCAAAGCTGCATAATCACAGCTGGGCAACAGTGATTGTGTTGTGGCCCAGTGTCTAGAATGAGCATTCTCTAAGGTAAATATGGCAGATCAAATGCATGCTCCCCTCCACCCACAGCCAGGTTCCCAGACCACCCCTAGAGAGGTTATTTCTCAAACAGCCTTTCCTAACCCATGTTTCATGTTGAGAATTAAGCCCTACAGAAAACGATTTGATCATTGTCTCGGTTCTCCCAAGGATGGTACTGAGCTAATTCCATTCTATGTACCAAAAAGTTCACTCATTACATACAACAGAATGGCTTCTGTCGCTGAGAAGGTCTGGGTGTGATAGAAAAACCAAGGCACGGGCTGGGGCTGTAGCTCAGAGGTAGAGCGCCCGCCTTGCACATGTGAGGCACTGGGTTCGATCCTCAGCACCACATAAAAATAAAGATATTGTGTCCAACTCCAATTAAAAAAAATTCAAAAAAAAAAAAAAACAACACTGAGGCAGAAGGCGTATAGACATGGGGACACTGGTATAAAAGCACTAAGTCAAAGTATATACACTGAATAGACCCCTTCTCCTGCTCAGCCCTGAAGACACTTGCTCATACCTCTGATCAGTTCTTCAGAATTGCCCCTGAAATGGAATCTAGTCATGAAACCCTATTTAGAGTTCACTGTTAAAGATGAACCAAGTAAGGGTCACCTGGAATTTGAGGAAAGCCACCAGTATGAAACAGAACAAAACAAGCTATCTAAACAACTAGTGAAACGGAACTCGCCTAGCACGTGTGAGGCACTGGGTTCCATCATCAGCGCCACATAAAAATAAATAAATAAACAAAATAAAGGTATTGTGTCCATCCACAACTAAAATATAAATTAAAAGAAATAAGAATATGATGAGCCTTTGCAGATTAGAAGTATGTTTGCCAAAATAAGAAAGTCTGATAAAAGGGTTGATAGACAAAATCAAGGAAATCTTTCAGAAGGTAGAACAAAATGATGGACAGGAGGAGGAAACCATAAGAAAATTATCACGTGGTGGTGGGGGCCTGGGGTTGTGGCTCAGTGGCAGAGTGCTTGCCTAGCACGCACGAGGCACTGGGTTCGATCCTCAGCACCACATAAATGTAAAATAAAACCTAAAACTTAAGAATAAACATTAAAAAAAAAAGAAAAGAAAATTATCGGATAGTCTTTCTAGAAAAAGATCAGAAAAACTGTAGAGTGGGGGGGGGGGGCGTAAGGAGAGAATGAATTTCCCAAACTGAAGAAAATTAAAGATCCTAGCATCATTGTTGAATAAAAAGTCTAAGTGCTATGGTTTGAATGTCCCATACAAAACTCAGGTTGAACTTAATCCCCAATGCAACAGGGGTGGAGGTGGGGCACAGGAGTGGAGGTGGGGCACAGCGCCAGGTGTTCAGGTCATCGGGTTCTCAACCTTACAGCAGGTGAATGTGATGGGAGTGAGTTATCTCCAGAGCAGGTTGTTATAAAGTGAGCTTATCCCCTTTGTGATTCTCTCATTCCCATGAGTTTGCTTGCCTCTTTGCCCTTTGAACATTGAGGCCCTCACCAGATGCCAGTATCATGTCCTAGGACATCCCACCTCCAGATTTGTGAGAAATCTCTTCTTTATACATTACCCAGTCTCTGGTATTCTATTATGGCAACACAAGAAGACTAAAACACCACAGCATATTCAGAACACTGAAGATAAAGAAAAGATACTTCGGGCTGGGCTGTAGCTAAGTAGTAGAGCGCCTGCCTTGCACATATGAGGCACTGGGTTTGAGCCTCAGCACCACAAAAGCAATAAATAAAGATATTGTGTCCACCTACAACTAAAAAAATATTAAAAAAGAAAAGAAAAGATACCACAAACTTTCAAAAGAAAACACATAAAAAGTACAAACCACAAGGGCATCATCAAGCTCTTCAACAACACTATGGAAAACCAGAAGTCAAAAGGACAATGCCTTCAAATATTGAAGGAACATAATTATTAACTTTAAATTCTATACCTAGCCAAAATACCCATCAATCATGAGAGCAAAATAAAGACATTTTGGGTTGAGGTTGTGGCTCAGTGGTAGAGCCTAGCATGTGTGAGGCACTGAGTTTGATTCTCAGCACCACATTAAAAAAATAAATAAATAAAGGTATTGTGTCCATCTACGACTAAAATAAGTAAATAAATGAAGACATTTTCAGAAACGCAATAGTTTAAAAGAAAACAGAACAAAACCCCTCAAAAGCGCCCTTTTCTTTAAAAGCTATTCCAAGTTCAAAGTATTAGACAAAAGGGGAATGAAGGGAAGGGAGGAGGGATAGGAATAGGAAAGGCAGTGGAATGGATCTGACATAATGAATCTGACATGCACATATATGCATAGACCAGAGTGAATCTCACCATCGTGCACAACCACAAGACTGGAATCCTAATTAGAATAAGATATATTCCATGCTTGTATAAATATATCAAAATAAATTCTATTGTCATATATAATACAAAAAAAAATTAAAAAATACTAAAAAAGAAAAAAAAAACAATTGAAACTATTTTCCACTGAAATAAAGGAGTCAGCCATGAAAAAGAGTCAGAAAGAGGGTCTCACACCAAAAAAAAGGTGCAAGCTGTTTCTTGAAGAACAACTAGTGAAAGCAGTCTCAGATTGAAAGCCTTAGAGTCAATCTAGAAAAATGACGGACCCAGATTGGATCAGAAAGAATTCCAGAAATGAGGTTTCCAATTTTTTTAAAAAAACGGAATTGGCCAAATGGCCTGATAAGTTTTATGGCAGATAAAATTATACTGAGAGGCTGTTGGGAGAATGGGAAGAATCCAAAATAGATATATAAAATCTAAGCAAGTACTGACTGCTAACTCGGAAAAGCAGTTAAAGAATGCAATGTGACCATGGGGAGCTATGGTGCTCCTAATAGCATAAATATTGAAAATTGATTTATGGTAGTATAACCACTTTGGAGTTGGGAGGAGAGGAAGCCAATATAAAATGTCTAAAGTTGATAAGTCAATTTAGAAGTAAAGAGGTAAATATCAAGGGGGGCAGGGAGGAACACCTGGAAAAGTCGTAGAAGGGAAATGGGGTGTGGGGGGTTAGGTTTCAGTATCAGCTTCTCAGTGCTATTTTACCTCTTCATATAAAATTTAATTGTAGGAGACACTCACAAGGGCCAGTTTCCACTCTTTCGCCTCCAACTCAAGCATGCTTGAGTGTGTTCCTTGTCTGTCTTCTTTCTTCCCCCTCATTTGCCACCGCCTGCCCCCAGCTCAGCAGCTGCCTTCCTCCCCGGCACACACACTTCCACCCCAGCCCCGAGCCCCAACACCTCCCTTCTCTTCTTGGATTTGCTCCAACCAACATTGCTCCTCTCTTTTCAATCATTTTTCCTTCCTCCATTCTGGTTCCTTCCTGGCTCTTTAGCCCAAGTTTATGTACCTCCATCCAAATTTTTAAAATACTTTTTCCTCAGTCCTACAACCCTGAATGAATTGCGATCAGCAAAATATCTTAAAATAGCTAAGCACGGCCAAGTATGGTGGTACATGCCTGTAACCTCTGCAGCTCAGGAGGCTGAGGCAAGGGGATTGCAAATTCGAGGCCAGCCTCAGCAACTTAGTAGATCCTGTCTCAAACTAAAAAATAAAACGGGAGGGGGATGTAGCTCAGTGGTTAAGCCCCTCTGGGTTCAATCCCCAGTACCAAAAATTTAAAAACAAATAAATTAAAAACAAATGGCAAAGTACAGGCCCCTCAGATGGGTCCTCATTCACCAAATCTCCTACTCAGTATTCTATCAGAAATCCACCATGGCTCTCCCCATCTCCCCTTCTAGTCCTCCATCTCCTGACACTGAGTCCCTCACCTCCTTTGGCAATAGCTACCTCGCTGGTGCCCAGCTCTCCTCTGCCTTTTCCTGGCTTTACGTGTTTCCTTCTGCTGTGAACACCCCCTAAAATAGCCTCTTCCAGCCCCCAAGCCTGAAATCCTAGTTCAAATACCACTTCCTCCATGAAGCCCTCTTGGATCTGCGCAGCAAGCCCTGAGCAAGCTTCTCTCTGAACCAGCAAAAATTGGGGCCTCCAGAGACTGTTGATTTTGTGTATTTTTCTTCTCCGGCTGTCTGGTGATGATACATCTTAATTATCTTTCATCCCCAGGGCTTGGCACAGAGCCTAGTACATGACGTTGAGCAACTGAAGGGTTTGGTAAATAAAAGGAGGCTGAAAATATGACAGGTACTATGGGTCATGCATGGCCTAATTGCTCTCAGCCATTAAATTGGGCACTTGAATCTTGCCCAAAATCATTGCCATTCTGGGGTCCCACTGGGGGCAGCACACATGGGACAATTTTTTTTTTTTTTAAATATTCATCACTCTCTCAACACCAAGGCTTATCACACCAAGTGGAAGGCAGAGAACAAAAAGAATGAACCAAGATACTGTCCAGGCCCCCAACCCTCCAGTCATCGCCCCCAGCCCCGGCCTCTCCCAGCCCAGGCCCCACCCACAGCGTCACGTGGCGCTCCAGCACAGACAGTTATTACCAAGTCACAACAAAGACTGGACAGTGATTCTGGAAGGATCCCTCTCCGTGGCTGACTGCTGCACGGAACACATGGTTCCAATTCACGGAGTGACCATTTGAATCCAACTCTTCGCAGGAGCCAAGTGTGACTCCCTGCGGGACATAATGCCTGAGGAATGAAGAGTCAGGGGCAGATCGGCCCCGAGGTACCTGGCCTGGCTGCCAAGAGGTGGGGGGCTCATGCCACCACAAGCAGGCGGGAGGGACCTGACCCCCAGCACTGGCTCCAACCCCTCTTCTCTGAAGCTCCTATTAAAAGACAATTTCAAAGAAACCTGCTCCCAACAAGTGCCCTGAGGAGCTGGGCTGTGGGAGGACCTGCGGGCATGGGGTTAGCCCTGCACCTGGCAACTGGGGGGTGTCTAGTCGATAAACAAGGAGCTGGGGACAAGGGCCAGCCTACACTGTTAGGGTCTGTGTTTGAGGCTGAAATCTCTTAAGTTATCAACCTTATCCATGCAATGGGCTCACCCTGCTGTGTCCTCCTGTCACCAGGCAGAATTCAACGCCCATCAGACAAAGTGAGGGATGTGAGGCATTCTGCTAACTGTAAAGCACTGTTCAGGTGTCAAGTGTAATCCATCCGAGGTCCAGTGGAGGTCAGACCATCTCCCTAGCATCTAAAGGGTGTCTCTGCCAAGCAAATGCTGCAACTGGAGTATTTTAAAAACGCTGATCCAGGCTTGAAAACAAAAATCCACCAAAATGCTGAGCAACAGAACACCGAGTGGGGGCCATGGGATGCTTTCAGGGAAGTCAGCCACACCAGTGGCAGAGCCCCAGTTCCTGGGAGGAAACCCCAGCCATCATGCCCTGGGCATGAGAAGCACCTGCCTCATCAAGAAATCAGAGAAACGGGGGCTGAAGGGACCCCGGGTGAGGAAGACTGGCCAGGAAGTGGCTGATAAGTCAGCCTGACAGGTGGGCATGCAAAAGGCCCCTCAGGGCTGAGAAGCAGCTCTTCAGAGAACCTGGATTGTTCTCTCGACAACACAGGAAGGGAAGCTTAGATGCATTGGAATAATCCACCAGGAGAAGTGGCCAACTCAAGGCTTTTTGCTGTGATTGGAATGAAGAGAAAAACAAAAAACAAAAAACCTCTCTCTGGCTGCATCACAAAAGGGACTGCTCTTCCTCAAGAGCAGAGACTGCACAGGCCATGCTGTAAAACACCAGTCCAGACGTGCCAACCTTGAAACCCCGTGGAACGGAATAGGCTAGCTAGGGAATGCAGATCTCAGTTTGTGCAAAGTAGGAACTAGAGAACGTTGAAATAGCAAGACAGCCTTGGCCAAGATCTCCACCAAGACGTTGGAACTGGAAAGGGCGTTGCTATCACTTTCCACAGAGAGTGGGGCTTACCTATCTGAGCATGAGCATCACTTGTGTTTTTTTGTTAAAACTTCACAAGCCAATTATAAAATTTATATGGATAAGCCATAGGGGAGGGGCATATCAATAACTGAATCAGGGGGCTGGAGTAGAGCACTTGCCTAGCATGCACGGGCCCTGGGTTCCAATCCCCAGCACTGCATGAAGTCAGAATAATTAGATGGAACAGTCTGTACAGGGCTCACACAGGCCCAGCCGACCTTCTGTGGGTGCTGTAGTGCCAAGATGGGCAGGTTATATTCTTTCTCCCTTCCTCGCCCCCACCCCTTGTTTCTGGCACCCCATTACCCTAATGGTTAATCCTACCTGCCACCTCCAAGGTGACCTCCCTTCCCATTTCAGAACCAGAGCTAGGGTTTGTTTTAATTGCACGTTGCTGGGGCTCACTTGATCCCTGCAGAGTGGCATCCCCTAAGTGAGCAGGAGTCCTCTCTCTATAAGGATCCCTTGCGGTTCTATGGGTGCAGCTATGGGCCAAGCTGGGATCTAGAACAGGGCCAGTACAGATTCCAGGTCACCATGGAGACAAGCAGCTGCCACTTATATCGACCAAAGAGCATTACAAAAACCAGATGCCCACAGGGCAGAAGGGTGTGAACTCTCAGCCTTTCTTTTTCCTTTTGTCTTTTTTGGGGGTGCTGATGTATACACACAGCTGATTTGGCCTTTATATAAAGTTGTAAGCCTGTGACTCAGCCCATCCACGCTGTCTTGGATCTAAATCAACCCCAACCTCGGCTGACGGCAAGTCAGTGGCCAAAGCTGTGATAACGCTGGCGACAGGCCACTCACCCTGGCCAAACTTCACGGCCCAACAGTTATTTTGATAGTCTGTGCTTTCTCATTCTTACTGCTTTACTTGGGCAACTTGATAAAAATAGGATTCTTAAATCCATAACACACCAAAGAAATCGTTGTGCTTTAGGTATGAGGTGTTCCCCCAAAGCTCATCGGAGACAATGCAAGAAAGTTTAGAGGCGAGACGACTGGGTTCTGAGAGCCTTCACCCTATCACACCTTAGTCCACTGGTAGGCATTAACTGGGTGCTAACTGTGGGCAGGGCAGGGTGCGGCTGGAAGAGGTGGGTCACTGGGGGTCTGTCTCCCTCTCCCCTTCCTACATGCCATGTCCTGAGCTGCTCTCCCCCTCCACAGCCTTCCACCATGATGTCCTTCCTCACCTCAAGCCCAGAGCAATGGAGCTGGCCTTGTACGGACTGAGGCCCTCTGAAACTGTGAGCCCCACGTAAACTCTTCCTCCTCTAATGGTTCTGGTCAGGTCTTTTGTTCACAGCCACAAAAAAAAAAGCTGACAAAAACAGAAATGATGTGATTAAGAGAATTCAAGTACTAGGAAGAAGGAGCCGAGACGTGAACAGAAGGGGATGGGAAAGAAGAAGAGGGAAGCCCTGCTGCGACCCAGATGATGTCGAAACACTGCTGCGGTGTGTAAGGAGCGCTGTCCCTTCCGGGGTGCGTGACGCAGAGGAAGAGACTTTCCTGACTCACAGCAGGGTCCTTCTGCCCACCTTCCTTCCTCAATACCAGCCTCCTTTCCCTCCCCAGCCAGAGAGGATCAGTGCCACCTGGGGCTCCATCTGGGCTCAGCATCACCTCAATGCCAGGCCAGGAGAAGGATCCACCCGCTGGGGTGGCTGCACCCAGCCTGTGTCACAGGCCAGGGCCATCTGGATGCAAGGCAGCAAGATAGACTACCCTTCACCCACTTCCTAGGATGGCAGACATCAGGGCACCCAGGATGTGCCCCACCCCAGGGACATGTGTGCATGACCACCTAAGGCCACTGGCTCCAGAAGGAGCAGAACCAAGCGCCTTGGGGAAAGAGGAAGAGTGCTCGAGATGGTCCAAGGACCGATGCTCCTGCCCACCCGTGAAAGCAGGAGCCAGCAGACCCGGAGCCCAGGGCCACACCCTGCTGGCCACCAGGCACAGAAAAAGGATCTAGAAACCTTTTCATTTAGAACCCGATTTGTCATGAGCTTCCAGTCAACGAGTTTGGAACGTGAAGTTGTGGGTGCTGGGAGGGGGGATTCAGAGGCGCCTACGCTTTCAGTCTGACTCTTAGTCCAGGGAAGAGAAAGAGAAGCCACCCTGTCGATCTGTTCCAGAGCAGCCCGCCTCCAGGCCTCGCTCTGCTCCAGGCTGGAGGCCTGGGGCTGCCTTGGAAGACAAAGGGACAAAGATCATCGTCCTCAGAGGGGAGAGGGCTGAACGGGAGGAAATACTGAGCGACCACTCTCCACTGCACAGGGGTGTCGATTCTCAAGCCTCCTTTTTGAGGTAGATTGTTCATCACTATCATTTCCAGTTCAGATGGATGGAGAAAGTGATGCTAGGGACACAAAGTCACAGAGCCAGTGTGGAGGAGCCGTGATTCCAAACCTGGGAAATAACAATCACTCCCTGGCTCTAATCTCCCAATGGTTTCCTATGGGACTGAAATCAAAATCCTTGGGATGGGGATGTAGCTTGGTGACAAAGCACTTGCTCAGCATTTGCAAGACCCTGGGTTTGATTCCCCAGTGTGCACACACAAAAAAATTCCATCCTTTATCACAGCTTATAAAAATCTGGCATGATCCAGTTCCGACCATTTTTTTGATCCATTGCCTATGGCCTTCCCCCTTGCTCATGTACTTGAACAACCTGGCCTTCTTCAATTAGGGCAAAGGCAAACTCAACCCTACCCCTTGGGGTGTTTTTGTTTGTTTGTTTGTTTTTGGTACCCAGGGGTTGAACCCAGGGGCACTCCCCTATCAAGTTACATCCCAGCACCCCCACACATACCTTGACAACTTGTTTTGAGATAGGGCCTCCCTACGTTGCCCAGCCTGGATTCTAACTTGAGATCCTCCTGCCTCAGCCTCCTGAATCACTGGGATTACAGATGTGTGTACCATGCCCAGCTCTGCCTGGACCATATTCTCACAGACATCTCTGTCGGGTTTGCTCCCTCTTTATATTTATGTCTCAACTCAAAGGTCATCTCCACAGAGAAGCCTTCCCTGACCATTCATCCAAAATAGATTCCTGTCCCCATCCTCCATCGCCTTCTGTTTCATCATTCCTCACGGCATTGATTGATCAATACCTGAAATCCAATATTTTCGCGGCTGCTCACTGGCCATCTTTCTGTTAGAGCGCATGATCATGAGGGCCGAGACGCCAGGACATGGCTCAGGAGAAACCTGATGATTGAGTGAATGAAGGGACTGGGGTGTAGAGTGAAGAGAGCTGAGGGTGAGACGGTGACGATGGGACACAGTGGTTCTTCATCTCTCCTAAACCAGGTGCCCTTCAGAGTGCTAGGTGAAAGCCACATCCCTCTAGCTAAAAAAATAGCCAAATGTCTGCATAACAGGTCAAGAACTGATGGGGGCGGGAGACTTGAGCCGGGAGTGGTGAGGCACATCTATAATCCCAGCAGCTCGGGAGGCTAAGGCAGGAGGATTGTGAGTTCAAAGCCAGCCTCAGCAATTTAGTAAGGCCCTAAGCAACTCGGTGAGACCCTGTCTCTAAATAAAATACAAAAAAGGGCTGGGGATGTGGCTCAATGGTGGGGTGTTCATGAGTTTAATCCCTGGTACCAAAAAAAAAAAAAATCCTTGCATCTATTTGAGCATCAGCTGTCTCCTGGGTAACTGAGCCCCATCAGGGATGCTGCCAAAGAACAGGATCTGTCGAGAGCCAATGGACTGAGCAGAAGCACCAGGGTGTGTGTATGTGGCCCAGAATCTGGTTAGGGGTCCAAACCTAAGCCCATCATCTCACCTTTGGTCCTGCACCCACTGAGGCAGGCATGATAACCACCATGACTACCCTTCCCACCTGGCACGTCAGCCCTGTCACCTTCAAGAGCCAACTTGCTGTGACCAACAGAATGAATGTGGCAGAAGTGATTCCGTGCTAGCTCTTGGGCCCCACCTGTAGGAGGCCAGCAGCGGCCCCTTTCTCTTTAGGAGTCCTCTGCCACACAGTAGGTCTGACTACTTAGGAACCATGTCGTGAGGAAGCCCAACCTAGCCACGTGGGAGAGAGGGGCGACGTGGAGGATCCCAGAGGTACCATCTGGGCCACTGAGTCAGCCTGGATCTTCCAGCCAACCGCCAGCCAAGGGAGGCTGAGTGGGCGGCTCGAGCTGATGCCACACAGAGCAGAAGAGCCACCCCGCTCAGCCCTGCCCAAGTTACCTGTCCCTGTACACAACAGAAAATGACACCTCCCCGTGTTTCAAGCCACCAAGATTTGGGGAGGTGGTCACCCAGCAATAAATAACTGATCCAGTCACATCACCTCACCTTGCCTCTTCCCCATCCCAGCCCTTTGAGTAAATACCTACTCAATCTTATAGGCTCAACTCAGGGGCCCCTTCCTTGGAGATGCCCTCCCAGACTTCCACAGCAGCTGTGGGCACTCCACCTGCCCCCCTGAGGCTCATCCATACCCCAGTCCCATGACCGTCATGGGAATGGGGTATGGATTTGCTTGCTTCTGTACCAGACTGTCATTTTTATCCACATGTGCCACACACAACCATTACCTACGTCCCAGGGGCTCAATAAGGGGTTATGTACTGAAAGAACAAGCCCTACACTATTTGTGCACACACACCACCTTTTTTTTTTTTCTTTTTTAAGATAGGGTCCAAGTTGCTGAGGGCCTCGCTAAGTTGCTGAAGCTGGCCTCAAACTTGCAAGCCTCCCAAGTTGCTGAGATTACAGGCGTCATCATGCTTTTTACAAATGACCGCATTCATTCTCTGCAGGCCTGTGTGTCTCTTTCCCGCTGTGCTAGTGAGGATCATGCCAGCTCATCTCTATATCCCTCACAGAGCTTTGTACACAGTCAGCGCTCAACTGACAGACATGTGACTTTCTCTGGGACCTTAGCCCCAGGGTCACCTGTGGAGCTTTGATGTCCAGGTTCTAGGTCTCCTAAGCCTGGGTGTGCTACAAGCTTGCATGAGGCTCTGTTTATTTCTGGCTCTTTTCAGTCATGGAAATTCTCAAAAGCCCATGCCGTCCACATTCACAATGGGTCCAGCCCCAAAGACCGTGTTTGAGAAGCCACATTCTGTCCAAAGGCATCCCTTGCAGCTCCTACTGCCCAGACAAATGTCAAACAGCAAATACAGCTTCCCACGCAGCCAGGGCTCTACAAACCAACTGGAAATATCTGGCCCAGTCTGTTATTATAAAGCACAGTCCAGACAGCATTGTCACCACAAAGGACAATCACTCTGTGAACACACACAGGTCTTGTGACCTCTACTCAACATTCCAGAGATATAGGAGCTGAGTGGGCCCAGGGAGGAAGGAGCCAGTCATATACAGTGCAGAGGGCGGGGCACGGGGAGGAGGCCAGATGCCTGGTCCTGTTCAAACTGGGTAACTCCTTATCTGCAAAATAAGCACCCTGCTCTGAGGTCACCGTCCAGAGCATTTTCCCTCCTGACTACATGGACCCCTTCCCACTCCTCCTGAGGCTCTCCCCAGGTGGGGAAGGGCTTGTCCACCTCCCATGTTCTAGCTTTCCATCTTTTTTAAAAATTTATTTATTTATTTTTTTGGTGGTACCGGGGATTGAACCTAGGGGTGTTTAACCACTAAGCCACATTCTCAGCAATTTTTTTACATTTTATTTTGAGACAGGGTTTCATTAAGTTGCTTAAGGCCTCACTAAGTTGTTGAGGCTGGCTTTGAACTTGTGATCCTCCTGTCTCAGCCTCCCAAGCACAGGGATTACAGGTGTGTACCACCATGCCCAGCCCGGCTTTATGTCTTAGCTGGGACCTAATCTTAAAATTCCACAGGCTCACAGAGCCCATGAAATCTCAGTCAGTATTTATAGGCCTGTGTCACCCAGAGTGAACAGAAGGAAAAGGTGACAGACCTGCGGGAGGTGGGGAGGAGAAAATAAAGACAGGGATGTCAGGAAATAGTTTCCTTCTGGGCACACCGCTGACCCTCTGCAAGTCCCAAGGGCCAAATACTCTTCATTCAACTCTGGGAAACACAAAGGATTTATATATAGCCCAAGTTCTACCTGTCACCAGCTGTGTGGCTTTGCACATATTTCCCTCTAGAGAAGGATGCACCTTCTCTGTGAGGCTGTCACAGGGCTCATCAGCTATGCCCTGAAGGGACTAGCCCAGCGCTGGTACACAGAAGGTGCTCAATAAATTGAATAAGGTGCTAAATAAATTGAACTCTCTTCTTGCTCCCTTTCACCTCCTGCATCCAGTTAGAAAAGGCTAGCTTATTATTGAGGCTATCTAAAGATAAGAATCCAGCCGGGAGCGGTGGTACATGCCTGTAATCCCAGAGGCTCGGAAGGCTGAGGCAGGAGAATCATGAGTTCAAAGCCAGCCTCAGCAACAGAAAGGTGCTAAGCAGCATAGTGAGACCCTATCTCTAAATAAAATACAAAAAAGGGCTGGTGGCTGCGGTTGTGGCTCAGGGGTAGAGCGCTCACCCAGCACGTTCGAGGCCCTGGGTTTGATTCTCAGCACCACATAAAAATAAATAAAATAAAATAAAGGTGTCCAACTACAACTAAAAAATAAAATGTAAAAAAAATTTCAAAATAAATAAATAAAAAGGGCTGAGGATGTGGCTCAGTAGTTGAGTGCCCTGGGTTCAATCCCTGGAAGAAGGAGAAGGAGAAGTAGGGGGAGGGGGAGGGGAATTCAGGTATATTCTATTAATAGGGATAGGCTTTTTTTAATATTTATTTTTTAGTTGGACACAATACCTTTATTTATTTATTTTTATGTGGTGCTTAGGATCGAACCCAGGGCCTCGCATGTGCTAGGCGCGCACGCTACTGCTGAGCCACAACCCCAGCCCCAATAGGGATAGTTTTTATGTTATCGGTTACAAATAAATTTAGAATTTTTTAAAGTGGGAAAAAAAAATAGAATTTAGATATAAGAGAAGCTCTGTCCTTCAGGGATTATGTGTTTAGCCACGAATAACGAACAATGGAATGTATTACTCAAAACTATCAAGAGACTATTCATTCATTCAACAAATATGTGTTGAAAGTTTAAGGTGCTACAAGCAGTCCTCTTACCTCTTCTAATGCACTTCCAGATCACAGCACCACGGGACTTTGGACAGTGACTGCCCCTAAACTGCTTTTACCCAGGGTCCTGCCCAGGTCTTTGGAAATAAATATGACAGCATCCTATCCACAGCATCCTATCCACCATGATCTAAGCCCTAGATTCTAGGGAGAGGGTAGCAACCCAAAGACAATGATGATAAAGCTTTTGATGACATAAATAGGTGAAGCTTGGAGAGAGGTGACCAGGTCAGCATCTAGGGGACTCCCCAGGTAGAGATGGGAACAGCAATACCCCCTGTCCAAGTTGTTGTGCCAAAAATCTGACCCCAAATCGTAGTGCCCCGGCATGTAGTGTCATCGATACTTGGCCATCTATCTGTAGCGAAGGGTCAGTTTTCCTTTTTAACTTCCAATTTGGTGATCTTGTAAGATATGTGGATTTTGTGTTTGAATGCCAACGTGACATCAAATTCGTTTGAAAGCTTTAAATATACACTCTTAATGCCAGCCTTTATCTCATTGCTATTGAACACCAAACCATTCATGAACTGGCACTAAACCCGGAGCCACACTTGGGATTAACTCCACAAACCATCCAAGAGGCACCACAAATGCACACAAGAAACGGAACGGTCAAGTTCAACTTACTTGCCGATGGCTGGAATTTGATCAGATCTTGCAAGTCAGTAGAAATCTGGAAAACGTGGCTATAGAACTGCTGGACGGAACTCTTGAGGCCGGAAATGTCTCTGGAATGCGACCTGAGTGTCCCGTTCATCTGCCTGACACAGTTCCACAGGCTGCTGACGTGCCTGTTGAGCCCCTCTTTGATCTTCTGCAGACTCCCAGACATGGAGTCCAGCTTGCTGCACGTTTTCTCCATATGCGACACCCTGTCCTCAACCACAGAGACCCCCCTCTGGACCCCATGAATATTTTCCTTACAAGTGTCCAGCTCAGACAGGACCTGGCTCTGGAGCCTCTGCCACCTCTCCTCCAGCTGACCGCAACACTGAGCCACAGGGTCCTGGGGAGACGGGAGGGTCTCCACCATCCTTTCTTGCTCACCCACCTTAGTAAAACCACCTGCTGCAGCATTTTTACCTGCTTTACAATTGCTCACTTCCTTCTGAAGATGAGTCACATCATTACCTGTGTGGTTTAGTTGAGAATAAAGACGACTAAAATCTTCTCGAAGCTTCTGGATGTTACGCTCGGTTTCTTGAAACTTCCTATACATCGTGTCATTGAGAGATTTCAAAAGGCTCAGGCTATCACCCGCTAGGTGGTCCTCTCTGTTTGGTACAGTACCTTCCAACCCAAGATGTCCTCCCTGGAAGTTCTGCAGGAAAATGTCCTCAACCATTTGAACTTTGTCCTGCAGGTGGTTTAATTCTATCAAGACCTGTTCATTGCCTGATCCAGACAGCCCAGGCAGGGCTGCCCCTGGGGGACCAAATTCACCACCAGTGTCATTGGCCACTTGTAGGAGGATGCTCCCCAGACGGTCTTCCAGAGAGTGTATTTTCTGATCCAAAAGTTGCCTCAAGTCATCGACCTCCCCAGAGATGATCCCCCGGAGGGTTTCCTCAATGTAAAAGCAATGTTCTTCCGCGTTCTTCTCCGTCACGTTGATCCTTGCATCTAGTTCATTCCATCTGGCATCAAAGTCCACATCTGGTTCCGGAACCATGAGGCGGTCAAACTCGTTGTCCATCCGACCATTCAGCATTCTGGTGGCTTCCGCCACTCTCTCGATTTTCTGCTCTAACGTCTTGAGCTGCTCACCGAAGTCGCCACCCTTTTCCCTGCTGCAGCAACTCGGCTGGGCTGGAGGATCCTGCAGCCGGGCTCGAAGGTCGTTGATGTCTTTTTTCAGGCTCGCCTCCTTCTCCCCGATCAGCTCTATCACCCCCAGGTAGCTGCTGCCATAGTCGTCACACTGCTGCTGCAGGCCAACCAGCTTGTACTCACATGTGTTCTTCAGGTCGGCCAGCTTCCTGTCCATCCCCTCCATGAGCTCCTCTCTCAGAGCATCGATCTTACTGTCCACGTAGGCTTGGTAGAGCTCACTGGTGGTCATGGTCACCGTGGGGCCCTGGGCAGCCTCCTGCAGCTGTTTGAGCTGCCCTTCGTAACCCTTCACCTTCCCATCCAGCTCTTCCAGCTTGTCACTCTTGGTCTTCAGAGTATCTCTGACTTCGGCCAATTCAGACTTAATGTCCTTCATACCAGATTCCTTACTACTGAGGACTCCGGGAGGCTGGGCTCTTTCTGTGTCTCTGGCAATCTCACTGCCAGGCCCTGGCTGGGGATGCGGGTCGCCCAGCCATGAGGTCGGTTTGCTGGCATCATCCTGAGTAGCATGTTTGAGATTTTCGTTCAGGTCTGAAATGGAAGACTGGAGGTCGAGAACTGTCCTTGTGAGTCGGAGAACCTTCTCCTCAAGCATCTGAATTTTCTTATCCTGAAGTTCTTCAGGCCCCTGTTTGGGATCCACCTTCTGACTCGGTTCTCCTGCACGAGTTGGTGGCGAAATGTCCGTGGGGTCTGAGACTTGGCTTGGTTCGTTATCTGTTATAAAGAAAAGGTTGGACCTCAGTTAACATCTGCTGCAAAGACAATAAACAGGGGTACCTAGAGGACATGCTTAAATCTTCCCTTACAAGCCCCCTATCTAACTTAGGTAATTATTGTGGTGGAGTAGAAGACAGGATGGGCTTTGGAGTCAAACAAACCTCTATGTACCTCCGGCTCTGCTATTTACTGTTTGTACTCAAATGAGTTAATTAACTTCTCTGAACTATAATCACTTCATCTATAAAGAGGAAGGATAGGGTCTACTAGGATTGTTAAGAGAAAATGTACATATCATATACAGGCCATCCATGGTCCCTTTCACCCTGAAGGGAAATAACTACTTTGTCATGTGAACACGCTGTTGCCACATTAGTGAAATGTGGCCACACCCAGTCATTGACTGCACACTGTAAAGCCATAGGAAGCCCCCCATTAGCAGTTGGAAGGTATGATGATATATAATATCAGATCACTTGAGGTTATCCTCAAAACCACTCCTGAATGTTCTTTTAACTTTTATTAGCATCCCTATGCTAAGAATCTTATAGACATCCCTTGGTCTTATGAAGAGGTCAATAAAACTAAAATCAAAGGACAGATATAGCAACTACTACACTGGTGTCTCCTAATAATAAGCCATCTAGCCATATATAGTAAGATGCCTTAGGTCAAAGATCACAGACATTCAATTTTTGGTAGTCCTATTTTGATAAAATATCTCCCAAGGAGACAGTCCAAATAAAAAAAAATGATAATGATAGCGATGAGTCATAAAATGGAAATAAATTCATACAGAGATAAGTAATCTAATATTAAAAAGAGGCTATCAAGGGGCTGGGGTTGTAGCTCAGTGGCAGAGTACTTGCCTAGTACCTAGAGATACTGGGTTCAATCCTCAGCACCACATAAAAATAAATAAAGGCATTGTGTCCATCTGCAACTAAAAAATCAGAAATTTAAAAAAAAAAAAAACCTGCAGCAAGAGAATAAGACAGGAGCCATGCCCTAGACAGGGCTCCCGGAAGGGGACCAACACTGTCCACCTGGAGCCCACAGGGAGGAGACCATGGAAAGTAAGTAGAAGAGGTCAGACATGTTGGGAATTGAACGCAGCAACCAACGTACTACACTGAAAACAAGCAAATTGAGAAGGTTGCAGATATTTGTTTCTTCCGCCCCTAAACTTCCACATGAGATGAGAGCAGCAGCTATTATTTGTTAAAATTAATTCTAACAAATAACTTAGTTGTAAACCAATGCTGCAATTCAGATGCCCCAACTCCCAAGAGCATCTGGTACCTGGCACAGAATAATAAAGAACACTTATTTGCCATACTGAAAATTTACACTATATCTCGGGACCGAAAACATAAATTATCAAGTCATATATAAGTGAAATGCTATTCTGGGTGCAATGGGGTTGATATTAACTTAAGTATCCCCCCAAAGCTCACATGTATGTGAGACAATGCAAGAACATTTAGAGGTGAAATGATTGGGTTATGAGAGCTGTACCCCAAACAGTGAATTAATCCCCTGGTGGGATTAACTGAGTGGTTACTGGAGGTGGGAGGGTGTGGCTGGAGGAGGTGGGGCACATGCCTTTGTGGTATATATTTTGTGTTCGGCATGTGGGGCCTTTCTGCTTCCTGACCATCCTGTGAGCTGCTTCCCTCTGCCACACTCTGTTGCCATGATGTTCTGCCTCACCTCAAGCCCCAAGGAATGGAGCCTGGTGTCTACGGACTGCGACGTCTAAAACTCTGAGCCCCAAATTAAACTTTTCCCCTTCTAAATTCGTTCTTGTCAGGTCTTTTAGTCACAACAGCACACACACAAAAAAAAAAAAAAAAAAAAAAAGCTGAAATATTTATCTCCTCTACCACTGGTGATTGTGTAAATTGCTATAAATATCTTTAAAGGATATTACAGTACTATGTATTAAAATACTCAGATCCTTTTGACCCTGCAATTACATTTCTAGAAATGTATTCCAGAAAATAGTCAATGACAAAACAAAATTTAACAGAGAAAGACACTTATTCAAATACAATATACAATATTGTATCAAGACTATGTTCAAACAATCATATTCTTTGAAGCTATTAAGTGATATTGTAGAGGACTGGGGTTGTGGCTCAGTGGTAGAGCACTTGCCTAGCAAGTGTGAAGCATTGGGTTCGAATGTCACACCACATATAAATAAGTAAAATAAAAGTCCATCAACAACTAATAAAAATACTTTAAAAATGATATTGTAGGATATTTAATGGCATGAAAGGTTATTATTGATTGACAAGTAAAAACTCAGTTGCTGGATCAAGAATAAGCATTTCCTTTTACTTCCTCCTAAAATCCCACTAAAATGACAATGAAAAAGGGAGGGGACCAAAAACCCCATCCAACTTATATATTAAGAATTGGAATCAGAATGGCTAAGAACTTCTTAATAGCAGTATTGGGAGCTAGATGGAAAATGAGCAACGTTTTTAAAATTCTAAAGGAAAAATATTTCCAAGCAGAATTCTGAAACTAGAGTAAAAATATTTTTATAGTATGAAGTATCAAAAAAGTTTACCTCCTACACAATCTTCTCATGAAACTACTAGAATGGGCTAGGGGTGTAGCTCAGGGGAAGGGCACTTGCCTAGCATGTTCTATCCTTAGCACCACAACAACTGAAAAAAACTACTATAGGATGTGCTCAAGCAAAACAAAGGAGTAAAATAAGAGAGTGAGCAGGGAGATACAAAAGAAAATGGGGAATTGAAAAGAGGCAGGTTAAGACCCCAGGGTGACGGGGAAAGAGGATGACAGTCCAGATGGGAGGTATGAGGAAGCTCCTGGAGATGTTTCTTCGAGAAAATGAAGCTGCTGTGTCTGAACATAATGAAGGGACATTCAAATAACCAGACAAGGATTTGGGTTGAAATAGGAAACGCACACCAGCGTGCACAAACACACACACACACACACACACACACACACAACCAAGCAAAGGAAAAATGTAAGACAATTATTAACTATAGAAAATCAGAATTCTGTGTAGGAAAGACCCATTCATAATATACCACAGGGCTTAGCTGTAAACATGAGCCATATAATTGACAATACAGTATAAACACTGAATATTGGCGTTAGTTAAAAATATGGTGTTTTTTTCTGTATGGAAAGTAGGGGTTTGGGGAATAGACGAAAGATTGTTAAATCCTCAATTTCCACAAAAAGAAGTCAATAGATACGGAGGTAAATTTCAAGAGATTTATCTGAAGAGCTTAGAGCAGGCTGGGGTGTGGCTCAGTGGGACAGTGCTCTCCTAGCACGCAAGAGGCTCTGGGTTCCATCCGCAGCACAGTGGGGGGGGGGGGG
>NW_025999990.1:45934299-45960186 GCF_001458135.2 Marmota marmota marmota | reverse complement strand
TTTTTTTTTTTTTTTTTTTTTTTTTTTTTTTAATGGGCAGATGCTGGCCATTGATCTTGGACTTCCCAGCCTTTACAAGCATGAAAAATAAATTTCTCTTCTTTCTAAATTTTCCAATCTCTGATGTTTGTTTAGACCAACCTAAAACAGTGGCTTCTATCAAAGAGATAAGAGATAAGTGCTGGTGAGGGTATGAAGAAAGGCAATGGGTATAGCCACTATGGAAAAAAGTATGGAGGTAGCACAGGAGGATGGCAAGTTTGAGGCTAGCCTCAGCAATTTAACAAGGCCCTAAGCAGCTTCGTGAGACCCTGTCACAAAATAAAAAATAAAAATGTGGGGGCTGGGGATGTGGCTCAAGTGGTAGTGCGCTGGCCTGGCATGCACGAGGCACTGGGTTCGATCCTCAGCACCATATAAAGATAAATAAAGATATTGTATCCACCTAAAACAAAAGAATAAATATTTAAATAAATAAAAAAATAAAAATGTGGCTGGGGATGAGGCTCAATGGCAGAGCACCCCAGGATTCAAGTCCCAGTATTAAAAAAATAAATAAAAAGTGGGGCTGGGGCTAGGGCTCAGTAGTGGAGCGCTTGCCTGGCTTGTGTGAGGCACTAGGTTCAATCCTCAGCACCACATAAAAATAAATAAAACAAAGTTATTGTGTCCATCTACAACTAAAATAAATAAATAATACATAAATAAATCCAACCTAATCAGACCTTGGTGGAAAGCGTAAGCCGAACAGAACATTTTTTTAAAAAGTATGAATATTTCTTAAAAAATTAAAGTACAATTATCACACAATCAGCAATCCTGCTTATGGATATAAACCCAAAGAAATGAAATCAATATCTTGAAGAGATATCTGTATCTCCATGTTCATTGCAATATTATTCACAACAGCCAAGGTACATTAATAACCTCAGTGTCCCTCAATGGATGAATGGACAAAGAAATTGTAGGGTATGTATGTGTGTGTGTGTGTTTATGTGTGTGTGTGTCTATACATACAGCATGATACTATTCAGCCTTAAAAAGGAAAATCCTGTCATTTACAGCAAAGGATGAATCTGGAGGATGTTCTGTTAAGTGAAATAAGCCAGACACAGAAAGGCAAATAACAAATGATCTCACACATGGAATCTAAAGAGAATCAAACTCATAAAAGCAAGGAACAGTGGCTATCAGAAGCTTGTGAATGGGGGAAACGGGGAGATGTTGGTCAAAGGATATAAATTTCCAGTTGTAAGATGAACACATTCTAGATATAGCCTCGGTGGTGATGGATATGTTAATTAATTTGACTGTGTTAATCATTATACATCATATGCATACTATAAAGTCATTACTTTGTACAGCCTGAGTACATTCAACCTGACAGTTAACTATTTTAAATAAAAAACATGTTCCTATGATTTATAAACATTCTTTAATTGTATGCATGACTTTAATAAAAAGATTATTTTAAATCTATTTTATGGATAATGTTGGGAAACACTATCGATTTCAAAGACCTCATGGGAAGATAAAAATCAAACATAACTTAAACATTTCATTTCCCAAGGAAGGCTAAGCTGTGTTTATTGTGATTCATCTTTAGAGGAGGAAAGATGAGCTGATGTAGGAGCAAAATGCAAGGGAAAAATTTTACCCGTAAGAATCGTTCCCTTAATGTTACACTTCAAAAGCTGACGTGATCCACGGGTGAAAATTCTAACTTGGGACTAAGCTTTGCAAACATCTCATCTCAAACACAAGGAGAACCATTTGCTTTTTTTTTTTTTTTAAGACAATTTTGACTCCTTTAAACTCAGATTTCTGGGTCTTAGAATTGAAAGTAAAAACAGAGCCTCATTACATGTGATGTTCTTCACATCTCTGTTCCAGGCTACATCAGTCTGAACCCATCAGCATTTAACACCCCCACCTCCTGGGGTTTCTAAGGTGCTGGCTTGCACCAGGAGTTGGCTCTAACAAAGCAATTTAATCACGACAGGGTTTGTCCTCCATTGCTTTCCACTCCTGCAAATAAAGTGCTGCCATGCTGGGTGTGGTGGTACACACCTGTAATCCCAGCAGCTTGGGAGGCTAAGGCCAGAGGATGGCAAGTTTGAGGCCAGCCTCAGCAAGTTAGCAAGGCCTAAGGAATTTAGTGAGGCCCTGTCTCGAAGGACTGGGGACGTGGCTCAGTGGTTCCATCCCCAGTACCAAAATAAAAAATTTCTCAATCTCACAGATGACAAATCTCGCAGATGACAAATCTCGCCCTCTGAAGCAGTACTGGGAAAGCTGAAGGTGGCCACGCAGAGTGAGGCACCAATAAAACATTACCTGTGGCTTTCTTTATGCTGTTTCGAGGCCGAGCAGGTGTGGGGTGGGGGGTCTTCGCAGGGTCTTTGGGGCCTTCTTGGCAGTTCGCTCCTCTAAAGCCAGGGCAGCATCTCCATTCCAACTGGGTCACCGTCTTGTATCTGATGACGTACCTGGGTCTGAAGTTCACCCGATACCTGCAGACAGAAAGGGCAGCACCTCTCTTTTAGTTCAGAGCGCTTCTGGCCCTCCCAGAGACAAAGCCATGTAAAGAGGATTCAGGGTCCAGCTGACTCCCCACGGGTCAGAAAGGCAGGGCCTTCCCACCCTAGGTACTGGCCTCCTCCCTGCAGCTCTTGAATTCAAGGCAAACAGAAAAACTCAGCCTGCAATTCCCATTTGATGTGGACAATTTTGGGCCCTAAACTGAGCTTTTGTTCACCAACAAACTTCTGTTTAAAATTCACAGCTTTGTGGGGATTTCTTTAGGTGAGACTCAGTATTGTTGTCTATTTTGTGTTTTAAGAAAAACATTCCGAGCCTGGCTCAGTGACACACACCTGTAATCCCAACAGCTTGGGAGGCTGAGGCAGGAGGATTGCGAGTTCAAAGCCAGCCTTAGCAAAAGCAGGGTGCTAAGCAACTCAGTGAGACCCTGTCTCTAAATAAAATATAAAACAGGGCTGGGGATGTGGCTCAGTGGTTGAGTGCCCCTGAGTTCAATCCCCAGTACCCACCCTCCCAAAAAAGAAAGAAAAACATCCCTGGGGGTACAACCAGAGATATGAAAAATTGTGCTCTATGTGTGTAATAGGAATTGTAATGCATTCTGCTGTCATACGTGACAAATTAGAATTTTTAAAAAAGAATGAGCTTTTGAAGTGGAGAAAAGGAGACTGGTCTTTGTTGGCAGAGAAAACAGATGTGCATAATCATAATGGTCAGAAACCGCAGCTCTGAAATTGGATGATCTGGATTCACAGTGTGTGTCTTTTTCTAGATTAAATACTTTAAGAAGCCTACCTACTTCTGTAAGCCTATTCTTTAAAATGAGAAATGCTACCACATGGGGTTACTACTGTACCAAGCAAATTGAATAATATGTGTGAAATGTATCAGGCTACCTACATGGAGAACACACATTAAAATTCATATTCATTTGTAATTCAGTATGATTATGCTTTCATTATTTAATAAACTAATTATTGAGAATTTTAAAAAAATTCCTGGCACCCCTATCCCCCATAAAACCCACATATTTCCCCTTTGTACCATCTATCCCAATCATGGCCAAGGAAGCAGCCGACTTCTAGCTTCTTATGTTTTCCCAAGATGCCCTGGGGCAATGCAGCAATCAGGAGGTGGAACTGAAAGCGAGTAAACTTGCCCCATGTTCAGTATACATTCCTGACACCCTGGGACGTCCCAGAGACGTTTCCAGTGAGTTGTCAAGTCCTCCAGACCCAGGGCTGGGCCTGGACCTAGAACAGATAGCCACAGCCCAGCAGCCCGTGGTGCACACTAGGGATGAAGCTCATAGATGCCTCTGCTCTCAGCAGACAGAAGCCATGGCCACACAGGACGGCCCTCCTTTGATTTACCCCAACTTGGACTTTCTGGCTTGGAACCATTCTCTCTTGAAAACCTTCACTTTCTCTGCGTTTCTCACCAGCAGCTGGCCCTGTCTTTGGGTCAGTTCCCAGAAAGAAACAGGTTTTGCGTCACTTCCTCAGGGCTGCTGCGTGCTGCTTGTGGGGGCCTTAGGATGACCAGCTGTGGGGGCTGCTGGGACCTGCAGGGCTCAGCCAGCCAAGCGAGTCCAGCCTTGGAGCTGGGGACTTCAAAATCATGTTCTTAACAAAACTACAAATTGTTAAATGCAATGGACCTTTGACATCTCCCCTGAGGGTCATAACCATGACAACTGAAGGTTCTTTCTTTTGGGGTACAGGGGATTGAACCCAGGGACGTTTTACCACTGACCTATATTCCTAGCTTTTTTTATTTTTTATTTTAAGACAGGCTCTTGCTTTGTTGCCCAGGCTGGCCTCAAACTTGTGATCCTCCTGCCTCAGTCTTCCCAGTAGCTGGGATTATAGGCATGTGTCACTGGGTCCGACTCAATTAAAGATCCTTCTTTTGGGTGTCGTGCTGGGGTTGGAACCCAGGGTTTTGAGCATGCTAGGCAAGCGCTCTACCACTGAGCAAAGCCCCAGCAAAACCATGACAATAAACCCTCCGCGTAAGGACCTACTCCACTGGACAGCGAGGCGTCCCTGCAGAATCCCCAGGGCCCCACCAACAGGGTGGAACCTGCCAAGCCTTGAACCTTTTGGCTGTACCATTTCCATAGGTCTTTTAAGACTGTGGGTCTCAACCAAGGCCATCAAAATCACCCAAAGAACAGTGAAAAAATACCCATGCCTGGCTGTCCCCCTCGGAGATTCTGACAGAGTCTGGGTGGGGCCTTAGCATGTGGATTTTGAGAAGCTCCCAAGGGAGGCTTTTGGGAAGAAAAACTGGAAAGGAATCTCAATAAGTAAAAGGGAAATGCAAGGGGTGCTCATGGGAGGTGAGGTTAGGTTAGAAGGAGGGCAAAGGCCCCCCACTTTCAGGCTTTTCATTCTCTCCTTTCCCTTCCACACCCCCACCCCATCATGGCTCTATTACTTATATTGTCTCCTTTTCACTGGTGAAAAATCAGAGGCTCACAGGGGTTACATGACTTGTCTGAGTTCATTCCGAAAGTGGCAGGGCTGGAATTCAAGCCCCTGTCCCTCCCTGTGTACCCTGACTGCCCTCAACAGGCAGAAGCACCTGTTCCCTCTGGCAATTGCCTTAAGTGTGCGGCAGCAGTCCCATCTGGAGATGTTCCCAAAGGCCCAACAACCTGGTGAGAAGATAGTCAACCTCCTCACTCAGCAGACTCATGCCTGAGCATCTAACTGTTCCAGGTACACACCAGCCCTGGCCCTGGTCCCCTCCCACCCGACCTACACAAAGGTTTTTGTTGTTGTTGATGATACTGGAAATTGAACTCAGGGAAGAATCTAACACTGAGCCACAGCCCAAGCCTGTTCTTTCTTTCTTTCCTTATTTATTTATTTATTTTTAATTTTGAGAGAGGGTCTGCTAAATTGCTGGGGCTGGCCTCGAACTTTCAAATCTCCTGCCTCAGCCTCCCAGGTCGCTGGGATTACAGGCGAACAGCGGCACCACGTCCAGCCCCTACACAGAGAATTCTTGAAAAAAAATAAAATAAAATTTTAAAAAAGAAAAGACAATTCCATTTCACAGTCTTGCATACTCAAGCCAAGCATAATGCTGGAAAAATGTGTAATCTCAGAAAACCATTTTTCCTCTGAGCATTAAAGACGGAATGTGAACACGTGGTGGCTCTCGGGGCTTGTGCATCTGGAGGTGACAGTCCATAAGAAACCTTTTTGGCTAAGGTGGAGCCAGGCAGGGAACGAAACTGTGGAAGAGGGGAGCGGGGCCACCTCCCCACCACACCACACCCTGCCCTGGGGACCTGCCCCCTAACTGCACGCGCTGCAGGACAAGAAACCCTGCTCTCCCAACCCACCTCATCACTTTCTTCAAAGGCAGTGATTTTGCAGCCAGTTCAAGGCTCAGGAACGTTCCCTGGAGTCCCAGCCCTCCTCCCACCCTGCACGATCGCCACGCCCACCTGGGCGCCACGCCCAGCCTGCGGTCGGTTTCCAGGGTCCCCCTGGCACGTTCCTGACAGCTTCTCAAGCCCCGTGTGGGGAGGAGGCCGTCCTGGCTGGAAATGATCGACAGCTGGAAATGATCAGTAGGCCACCTCCATCCAGCCGTGGGAAAGCTCACCGAGGGATTTCACGGTGCCTAACGACCACACGGATCCCTGAGGTGGCTCTGGGCCCTGCTCCATGGCCTTCAGGCCTGGAGGGAGGAGTGGGCCACAATATAGGGGTGTCCAGCCTCACAGCTCCATGGGGATTTTCCCAGAAGAAATCAGGTCTGAAGGTTCCCCAGAGGATGAGGAAGAACCGAATAGGAGTCCCAGGACCCCCTCTCCATGACCCAGGGCACTACAGGAAAACACCCTGCCCTAGAAATTTTTATAAACTGTCAGGGACCCAGGTGTAGTGGTGCACACCTGTAATCCCAGCAACTCAGGAGGCTGAAGCAGGAGGATTGCCAGCCTCAGCAGCTTAGTGAGACCTTGTCTCGAAAAAATAAATGAATAAAATGGATTGGGGACATAGCTCAGTGGTCAAGAGTTCCTGGATTCAATCTCCAGTACTGCAAATAAACAAACAAAAAAACCTACTTATCCTCTGGTCTAACTCAAAGCAGATATGAATTCTTAAGTCTCCCCAGAACCAAATCAAACTCCAGAATCCTGGGGTCATGAAGAACTGCACAGGAATCACACAGCGAAAAGTAACTCAGAGCTGTGCTGTCCAATAAGGTGGCCATTAGCCACGTGTGGCTATTTAAATGTACACTAATTAAAAGCAAAATTAGCCAGACACGGTGGTGCACACCTGTAATCCCAGCAACTCAGGGCTAGTTCAGGGCTAGCCTCAGCAACTTAGCAAGATCCTGTCTCAAAATAAAAAAGTAAAAAGGGCTAGGGGTGTAGCTCAGCGGTAAAAGTTCCCCTCAGTTCAATCCCCAGTACAAAAAAAAAAATTAATTAATTAATTAAATTAAAATTAAAAATTTAGTTCTTTGGTCACAATAGCCATATTTCAAGTACTTCAGAGCATGAACATTTCCATCATCATAGTAAACTCTCCAGGACAGAACTAACCTAGACATCCATGAGATGGTGTGTGAATCAGCCATATGCACACATCTATTCACCAACCCACACCAACCCATCCTCTTCTTCCTCCCACTAGAACATTTGCATAACATCGATTCCAGAACTACTTCCCTGAATCCAAATGCTTCCCTGAAAATAGCCACACATCCCCAGCAAAGGAACATTTAGACAACTTTGCACAAGATAAAGGGTTTGCCCTGCATTTGGCATTTACCTGTATTTTATTTTCACACAGCCTTTTATTAAAGCTTTATCCAACCCGTGACCCTTTGGGGACATAGGCTAGACTGGGATTTCTTCCAAGAACAAACTTTCTAGTAACTCCTCTCTTTCCAATCACTGGCCAGCCCCAAACAACCTGGAGCCAACTCTGCTGGTTTTATTCTGCACGTGTGGTTCCACACAGTATTGACTGGAACGGAACTGAGAGGATGCAGAAGGAAGCCAGAAAGAAGTACTTCCCCCCAAGACTGGGAAAAGTATCCCTGCTAGGCCTAGCAAATAATCAGCTACCCAGAGAGAGGGAAATCAGCATGCAAAGGGTACAAGTCAACAAGATTCAGAACTGCTCACCCAGAATAGACTGGGTTATCCACCATCCATTCCATCCACAGTAATTTATTTTTTAAAAATTGAGGTAAGATACATGTGGCATAAAATTTAGCATCTTGCCAGGTACTGTGGCACATGCCAGTAATTCCAGTCATTCAGGAGACTGAGGCTGGAGGATTGCAAGTCGGAGGCCAAACTGGGCGATTTAGTAAGATCAACAGCAACTAGGGAGACCCTATCTCAAAATAAAAAATACAAAGGGCTGGAGATGTAACTCAGTGGTAAAGCACATCCCTGGATTCAATCCCTAGTACCGCAAGGGGAAAAAAAACTTTTTATTTATTTTGTGGTTTTGGGGATTGAACACAGGACCTTGCACATGCTAGGCAAGGCTCTACCACTGAGCTACACCCCTAGCCCAACTTAACCATCTTTAAGTATATAGTTCCGTGACATTCAGCACATCACACTGCTCTGCAACCATTACTACCCACTTCCAGAACTTCTTAAATTTTCCCAAATTGAAATTCTGTATTCACTAAATACTAAATCTCCATTCCTCCCTATTCCAGTTCTCAGCAACTGCTCTCCTGCTTTCTCTATGAATTTGATGACCCTTGCTATCTCCTATAAAAGGGATCCTAGAATCATTTATCCTTGTGACTGGCTTGTTTCACTTAGTATAATGTTCTCAGGGCTCATCCCTTATAGCATGTGTCAGAATTTCCTTCCTTTTTTACATAATAATTCACTTTTCAAAATTTCCATCTCAGTGGTAGAAATGGATGACAGTGGGTTTATTTTCTAGAAACTACTTGTGACAAATGTTTTTGTTGCTGTTGGTTTGAGATGTTGGGAGGTTTCGGGTTTTGCTCTGTTAGTGAATAAACAAATGAGCTTTTGATATTTATGGACACTTTTCATATTTTTAAAAAATATTTATTTTTTTAGTTTTTAGGTGGATACAATATTTTTATTTTTTATTTTTATGTGGTGTTGGGGATGGAGCCCAGCGCCCTGCGCATGCCAGGTGAGCATGCTACCCCTTGAGCCACATCCCCAACCCTCATATTTTTTTGACACTTTGCCAAAAGCAAAAATACAATCGGGCAGTAGAGGCTATAAATCTGAAGTCAGAAGTGATTTCAGGGGTTGTGGTTGTGGCTCAGTGGTAGCACTTGCGTAATATGTGTGAGGCCCTGGATTTGGACCTTAGCACCACATAAAATAAATAAAATAAAGGTATGTGTCCATCTATAACCTAAAAAGAAGTGATTTCAGAACTATATTGAAGTGAGAACTGGGGCTGGGGCTCAGTGGTAGTGCACTTGCCTAGCATGTGTGAGGCACTGGGATCGATTCTCAGAACCACATATATTAAAAAAAAAAAAAAAGGCTATCAACAACTAAAAAATTTAAAACAAAAAATTTAAAAAATAATAAATAAAAAATAAAGGTCTATCAACAACTAAAAAATCTAAAATAAAAAAAGAACTATATCGAAGTAAAAAGTGATTCTGTCCCAGCAGATGACACACCTCCCATTTGAATCCACTTTGTCCTACTGCCAATAAAAAATTGGCCATTTGAAAAAAAATAATAAAACATATGCATCTACAAAGACAGTTTCTGCAATTCCAAGTCTGGAAAAGTGTCCCCACTCAAGAGAAAATGAAGACACCAGTGGACCTTCCTACAGTTTAAAGAACAAACATAAAATCAGAATTCTCATCTTTTTCTGTTACATTGTTAATTAGATCTCTGCATGGAGAAATTAATAATGTGAAGCAAAGAAATATGAAACATTTTACTTGGCTATTTAGGAAATTCATAAATTTTAAAAGCTAGAATACTTGGGCAAATTATATGGGGGTGTTTAACCACTGACATTTTTTTATATCTTATTAGAGAAAGGGTCTCACTGAGTTGCCAAGTGCCTTGCTTAGTTGCTGAGCCTGGCTTTGAACTCTCAGTCCTCCTCCCTATACCTCCCAAGCCGCTGGAATTACAAGCATGTACAATACATTACAATACATGCCTGGCTTGGGCAAATATATTTTTGAAATACAAAATGTATCTAATGAATCTACAAGCCAAACTGATATACCCTGGTTAAAATTAGATTACAATAGAGCTTTATATAGTTTTCAAATGCAGATCCTAGACCAAAACAATGTGTTCAGAAATAAAAATATAGGAGCCTGTTTCCCAGCACAAACATACATTTACTGGAGAAACCACAACTGTAAGCTGCTTATATTTTCATTTCCTCTTGAATGAATTTCCTTATGCACTTAGAGTGGCAAGTTGGGTTTCCAAACCTAAAATCCAAAATACCTCTCAGCATTTTGCTCTGATGACATGGTGTAATGAGAAGTTTTTCCCCACCATCTATTTATCCCCCTAATCCACAATTCCACAGTCATAAAGAAGGGGGATTAAAGAAAACCACAGCAGCTCAGCAGCAAGGCTAAGTCCCAGAACTCTGCTGCTGTAGATAGTGCAACTGCTATTCCTAAATTTGCTCAAAGATCAGAACCTTCCTCTGTGCAAACTTGCATTGCTAAAGATGACATCATCTCCAAGAGCTGGCTGCCGTCCGGTCCCTTGACATATAGCCTATGCCTGGTTCCAAGGAATCCACACTTTCAGTTTTGACTTCTTCACCTTGGGAGACACATCCCCAAATCACTACCCCCACAGTGGGGTGGGGGGCGGGAGCACAGGGCCTTGGCCAACTGTGACAGCCGAATGATTCAAGAGGTTGTGAAGAATTCTTTATGAGAGAGCTATTTCTCCCAGATAAACTCTATACTCCATTTCCCCAACTTCTCCCACGTGTGCTCATTCAGCATCACAGAACACTTGTCTCCCGATCACTCCCCAGTGAACTCATTCTCTGCGTTCCCACAGTACGGAGCATGAGAACATCTGCTGGCCTGGGCCGTTAGCATAATGCTCACCCCAGACACCACTTCCCGTGGTTTTGTGATCCAGGCCTTTCCACTCAGAGCCACCGAAGAACTCTATTTTAATTACCCTCTTTCTTTTTTAATTACCCAACTTCTACAAAAGTCACAATAATTTAAGAATCTTTTTTCCTTGGCTTGGCCTCTCTCTAGTTTGCAACAGCAATCCCTCTCTTTTCAAAGGCCTCAGCACCACATAGAAACAAAGATGTTGTGTCCACCGAAAACTGAAAATAAATATTAAAAAAAAAAAAAGACGTGGTGGCTGTTATTTAAAAAAATAAATAAATAAAGGAACTCACTTTGAGTCTCAGAATTGCTTTTAGATGCTACAAGAGAATTGGCCAAGCCATCCCTCCTGTAATCTATTTCAGACCTTGGGGTGAAGACTCTGGACATGGACAAGCTCATGTGCTCGGAAACAGAATATCCAGACACGGGAGTCTTTTTGCAGATATAAAAATATGTTCTACTGGGCATGGTGGCACAAGCCTGAAATCCCAGCAGCTCCAAAGGCTGAGGCAGGAGGTTAAAGCTAGCCTCAGCAACTTAGCGAGGCCCTAAGTAACTTAGTGAGACCCTGTCTGAAAAAATAAAAAGGGCTGGGGAGGGGATGTGGCTCTTCTTTTGGGTCAATTCATTCTCAGTTAGAAACATAATAATAATCTGGAAACTGAAAACATAGGAATACTGATTTTTTTTCTAATTTATGACCACATTGGGGAAAAGATGAAAACATTATAACTGAGGCTTTTCTTTCAGAGATCATACTAACTCAGTACTGCAAAGTGTTTTTTGAAGTCACCTGTGACACATTGTCACTCAGATGTCCTCTGCTTAAAGGGGCAGTATTTTACTTTGGAAGACTGCTGCCCACCCCCAGGCCTGATGTTGTGACAAGTAGCGGGAGGGAAGGGGGGCTGCTTGGAATGATTTTAAAAAAACAAAACTGGAGAATAAAATCATGGCATCTGCAGGTAAATGGATGGCTTTGGAGAAGATAATGCTAAGTGAAGTTAGCCAATCTCCCCAAAACCAAATGCCGAATGTTCTGATGTAAGGAGGTTGACTCATAGTGGGGTAGGGAGGGGAAACGGTAGGAACAGATGAATTCTAGATAGGGAAGGGGGTGGGAGGGAAAGGGAGGAGGCAGGGGATTAGCAAGGATGGTGGAATGTGATGGACATCATTATCCAAAGTGCATGTATGAAGACATGAATTGGGCGTAACCTACTTTATATACAGTCAGAGATATGAAAAATTGTGGTAAATATGTGTAATTAGAATTGTAATGCATTCCACTGTCATGTATTTTAAAAAAAAATCAATTTAAAAAAATAAAAGAAAAACTCACACAAAAAAATAAAAACAAAACTGTATTTGCTGTTAATGGGAAGGGTAATGGAAGTGATATAGAAGAATTTCCCCTCAAGAAGATCCCCCTTCTATAATAATGGACTCATTTTTCCCCCATGATGGATTATAGTTAATTCCCTACTATGAGGTGATGAATAATGAGGTCCTGATTATCTCGTGGATAAAAGTGATCCTTCCATAACCTCCAGTCAACAGTCTGGGAACTAATTCACCTGATCCTCCTGCCTCAGACTCCTGAGTACCTGGGATCTGGCTGACTACCTGGCCCAGACAAATTTCCCCTTTTTCTAAGGATACCAGTCATATGACATTAGGACTCATCCTAAGACTCCAATTTAACTTGATTACCTTGACTTTGAAAAGGTCCTTTTTCCAAATGAAGTCACTTTCTGAAGTATTAGGGGCTAGGACTCCAACAAATCTTTATTAGAGGACAAAATTCAACTTTGTAATGACATGGTTAGGAGTTTGGACTTCATTGTTCAGGTAAAGGGGAGTCAGGGAAGGTTTTGATCGGGGATCTCATCAGAGCCAAAGAATTGTGTAGGGAAGTCAAACTGGGCATGGGGTGATATATGACTGAGCAGCATCTGGCCTTTTGTTAGGTGTATTGACAGGGCCGTGTTTTGCAAACAGTACTCAACAATAAAAGGTAATCAACTATTGATAGGGTACAACAAGGATGAATTTCCTAATTATGCTTAAAGAAGCCAGACCTCCCAAAACAGATGACACCATTTACATAAACTCTAGAAAATACAAACAAATCCATAGTGATAGGAGGATCGCAAGTTTGAGGCTAGTTTGGGAAATCTAGTGAAAACCTGTCTCAAAATGAAAAATAAAAAGGACTGGGGATGTAGGTCACTGAATCCAATTCTAGTACCCTCCCCGCCAAAGAATAAATTGAATCATCCAAGGACATGAACAGATATTTCTCCAGAGAAAACATACAAATGGACAACTAGCACATTTTCAAAAAAAGAAATTATGGGGCTGGGGATGTGGCTCAAGCGGTAGTGCGCTCGCCTGGCATGCGTGCAGCCCAGGTTCGATCCTCAGCACCACATATAAACAAAGATGTTGTGTCCGCCGAAAACTAAAAAATAAATATTAAAAAAACTCTCTCTCTCTCTCGCTCTCTCTAAAAAAAAAGAAAGAAAGAAAGAAAGAAAGAAAGAAATTATGGCTGTAAGAAGAATTGCAAGTTCAAGTCTAGCCAGGGCAACATAGCAAGGCTCTGCCTCAAATTTCAAAAAGTTTTAAAAAGGGCTGGGGATGGAATCCATGGTAGAGCGATCCCCAATACTGATGGGCGAATGGATGGCTAGATAGAAAAGGGGAAATTTGGACACAGTCAGGTATAAAGGGAAGGTGACGTGAAGGGACACAGGGAGAAGATGGCCTCGTACAAGCTGAGGAGAGAGTCTGGAACAGACCCTTAGCTCTCAGTCCTGGAGGAACCAACTCCACCAACACCTTGGTTTGCTATTCCCTTCATTTCCTGAATGAAGAATGTCCCTTCATTTCCGGCCTCTGGGTCCTTGCTCAAGTTGTTTCATGACTTATGCTGGCCTTGACTCCACTCCCACCTGCATATACTCAACTAGAACCTTCTTTCAAAGCCCTGCCAAAATGTCGCCACTTCCAAACAAGTTCTCAGGTTCTTCCTGGCTAGAAATAATTCTTCCCACTTCTGAATACCTTGAACACTTTGTGGTTCTCTTATTGCAATCCTCATTCCTACATTTTGTACTTATTTCTACTTGTCTCATTTTATCTGCTTGTCTCACTTTTGAACTTCCAGAGGGCAAGAAAGGGGTCCCTACTGAATCTCCGTGGAGCCCAGCTCTGGGTCAGACGTAGGCCATGCACGAAAATATTTGTTTAATGAAACTGAGAAACCAACAGTCCCCTAATTACAAGTCTTCTCTCAACCCGATTGAGCTTTCTGCCAATTCAAAATGGCTTATGCTAATTATGCATCCTTAATCCAACATTTTCCAGGGCTATGAATGTGAAATGTGTTTTTTTTGTAAAACTCCATTATGGTTTTGTCTCATGTCTACATCTGTTATGTAGTTATTCTCTCCTCTCAACTGTTGTTCAAAAAAATCAGGGAAGTAACCTTACAATCAACATAAATAATTGCCCATACTTTGTATCTCCCCATAAGCCATTAGCTACAACTCAATTAGGTACAAATGATGGTATATGCAGACAAAGGAACAGAGCTCAACAATAAAGGTAATCAACTATTGATGTACAACAACCATGAATCTCATAATTATGCTCAAAGCCAGACCGTCCCCCCCAAAAAGATTATATACCTTTGACACTATTTACATAAACTCTAGAAAATACAAACAAATCTAAAGTAATAGAAAGCAGATTAATGGTTCATAGGCAGGGGTATGTGAAGAGAAGGTGGACAGAAGCATTACCAAAGGTCCTGAGGAAATTTGGGGGTGTGATGGATATATGTGCTATTTTTATTATGATGATGGTTTCAAGAGTATATACACATCAAAATATTAAATTATTCAACTTCAAATTTGTACAGTTTACTTTTATACCTCAAACAAGTTGGGGTTTTTTGGTTATTGTTTTTGGTTTGGTTTGTATTTATTGGTACCACAGATTGAATCCATGGGTACTTAACCACTCAGCAACATCCCTAGCTCATTCTATTTTTTTTATTTTTTATGTTTGGGACAGTGTCTCACTAAGTTGCTTGGGGCCTTGCTAAATTGCTGAGGCTAGCTTTGAACTTGTAATCCTTCTGACTCAGCCTCTCACGCTGCTGGGATTATAGGTGTGTACCACTGCGCCCAGCTCCATAAAGTTAAACAACTGTGTATTAGGGTGCTTTCAAATCCCCAGGTCTGGCTGGGCATGTAGTCCAGTGGTAGAGCAAAAGCTAAGCATGTGTGAAGCACTCGGTTCCATCCTCAGCATCAAAAAGTAAACACAGAAATAAAAATAAAATTTCCAAATCTGTGAAAGCAAAGTGCTAGAGTCTTATCTTGAAAATCCAATAATAAATCTCAATTAGAAACTAATGTCAGCATCTCTGAGTCTTTTACAGTTTTAAAATGGACTTAACTGAGTTGTTTGTTTTTAATGTACAGGATTACTCTTCAGACACACAGCCTGTGAGTCTTGCCTTTTGAGAACTGAGATTTAACAGGTTTTTGTAGCTGAGCACAGTGGCACACACCTGAGCTCCCAGTGACTCAGAAGGCAGAGACAGGAGGATCTACAAGTTCAAGACCAGCTTCAGCAACTCAGCAAGATACTGTCTCAAAAATAAAAAATAAATAAATAAAATGGGCTGGGGATGTGGCTCAGTGGTAAAGTGCCCTGGGTTTAACGCCCAGTACCAAAAAAACCCCCAAACAAACCTATTTTGTGTAAAATACACAAAAATGGATGCTAGCATTTAAAAAAAAAATAGAACAGGGGCTGGGGATGTTGCTCAGTGGTACAGCACTTGCCTAACGTGCAAGGTCCTGGGTTCAATCCCCAGCACGGAAATTTAAAAAAATAAAAATAAAAATACAGCAAAAACTGGCCACTAGTTGGGATCCTTAGCTTTCCCATAATCATTCTGACTCGGATGTTTGGAAAGATCCTGGCTATTTGGTGCAGGAAGCATTATGCGCAGCATTTTGGCTTTCCCTCCTGCAGGCAGTGAGAGGGAACTCTGGGTTTTGTCTTACCACTTGTTTTCTGCAATGATGCAACAGAATGACTCCTAAATATCCAGCCAGAGGCCAGAAAATGATGCAATGGGTTGTGATGGGAAAGGGGTGCCTGGCCTATCATAGTACAGCTCAGGGCCCTGGCCTTCATCCTTGTCTAGGAAGTTCCAGGAGAACCACCAAGGTAAGAGACACCTGATGCACAAACCAGCCTGACCCCTGTTCAGCCTGGCAGGCTGGATTCCAGATTCTGGAATGTTCAGAATATCAAGGTTTGCTGCTGCCTCCCTGCCCAGGCCCCTCATTCAAACAGCATGTGAGGGGCTGGGTGCGGCTCACAGGTAGAGCACCTGCTCGGCATGCAGCATGCGAGTGCCTGGGATCCATCCCCAGAGAAAAAGGAACAGCATGTGAGCGCTCTGGGCTGACAAGGGCCAGAGAAACGCTTAATGGAGATGAGCTCTCCCGTTAAAGGGCTGGATGGATTGCAAAACCCACCCCCGCCCTGAGCTCTGTCGCAATCGCAGCCACAGCTTTGGTCCTCCCTTTTCAAGATATGTGGAAAAGCTTCAGTTAGCAGAAAAACAAGCAGTATTTTCCCCCAGTATGGTTTAGAAGGCATTTTTATAGCCTTATCTCATTATCCTCTAACAATATCCCTGTCTGGCAGATGTAGGGAAAACCTTCCAGCCGAACCATCTCTAGCACCTTATTTTATAATGGACTGAGAACTGATCTCAGTTAAAAGATAATCTACGGAAGCCCACACATTAGGCAGAACCCTTCGCAAGCATCACAAATGTGGAGAGAGATGGGGAAAAGCTGGGCAAATTCTGAGACATCTCAGCAAATTTTTTTTCCATCCAAATGACCAGCTTGAGACGGCTTTGCCTGCACCGTTTCTTTCTTAGCCAAATGCATAATACATTACATTGTCCTGAAAGGCTGACACTGCAAAGCATAATTTTTAGGCGTATTCCCTCATCTTTTGGTATTTTCTTAGGTGGGGGGAAAAACATTAAGAGCAGCTGGGTCCCTGGAAACGACACACCCCAACAAGTTTGCCTTCTGCAGCATTTTCAAACCAGGAATTTAGTTCCTTTGAATCCTCCCTACTTTCTTTCAGCACCCCATCACCCCCTTTAAAACAGGAAGGAAAGAAGAAAACTTATTGGCGAGTTTAGTTTTTTTTATATAAATATAATTTTTTAAAATTATTTCTGATTTGTAATACATGATGGCAGAATACAATTCCTTTCATATTACACATATAGAGCACAATTTTTTCAAGACACTGATTGTACATCAAGTATTTCACACCATTCGTGTCTTCTACATGTACTTAGGGTAATGAAGTCTCACTCATTCCACCTTCATTCCTACCCCCTTACCCCCTCCCTCCTTTCCCCTCCCTCCCCTTGAGTTTAGTTTTGATGGTTATTTTTCCTTCGATGTGCATTGCTGTCACACTGAGAAGCACCACATTCCCCCCTGGATCCTCCCAGGAAAACTGTCCTCTGTAACGATATGTCACGCTCAGCTACATCATTTGATCCAATGGTTCACTGTTATTTTTAAGCCCAGAAAACTGCTTCATAAGGACGGAAGGACTGGCCACTAGTTGGGATCCTTAGCTTTCCTATAATGATTCTGACCCGGGTGTTTGGAAAGATCCTGGCTATTTGGTTCAGGAAGCATTTATTGCTGGTTCCATGACTTCTTTACTTCGGAGAAGCAATAAATCAGAACATTTGTGTGACAGACTGGAAGTAATCCAAATGCTGGCAGAGTTTATCAGTTTTAGGTTTTTAAAAAACAGTACGTAAAGCATTGTGTAACTGTTGTATGCAGCACCTACCATGTTAGTCACACTCGGCAAACACGAGTAATATCTTAATATTATCCACATAAGGAAAAGTTTTTTCCCCCCATAATATTAAAGAATTAGGGGCTAGAGAATATAGCCCAATGGGAGAGCATATTTTTAGCATGTACAAGGCCCTGGCCAAAAAAAAAAAAAAAAAAAAAAATCAAGCAATGTGTTAGTGGTTAGGTGAAGGATTACCTAGGGATCAGCACTAGTTAACCACAATACCCAACATCCTAGCCACCCTTTCTCTATTACTCGACCACAGGCATGCAAACACCTGCAGAAACAGCAATACACACCCACCAGCAACTAGAACATTTGCTTGAAAGAGACATCATCGCTGGCATGCACTCCCTAAAGAAACTGTACGGCTGGCTCTACTTTCAAAGCCTTCTCTGATTTTCACTTAATTTTTAAAGGTTGATGTTAAGTATGCCATCTTCTTAATTATCATCTTAGCTCACTGAGTTATTATGTTCTTCAACACACCAGTCTTCTTCAAACATATCTGCATGAACTTCAAAGATCAGCCTTCAAAGATCAACATTCCAAATAGAAAACTGTGTTCGCCAGACCCTCTGCCTGGTGCTTCTTACAGTCCAGTGATAGTGCTGGCTTGACAAGTCCTCTACCAGGGCTCTCACTTGGGCCTCCTCCCCCCACCCTGCAATGGAGACATGGGGACTTGCCTGAAGTCACACAGGCCAGATGCCAAGTCTCCTATCTCTCCTTCCAGAGCAAGTGGTGTGCTACCCCACCCAGTTCTGATGGAGCTGGAGGAACCACAGGGAGCCTGCCCCAGCCCTACTGAAGATTAGTAGTTCCCTGCAGGCCACCCACGCCCACTTGCCCTCTCCTAGCTACCTCTGAATTTTAACTCAAGTACCACAAGCTAATGTGGGTGGAACAGATCATGAGCAAGACCCATTACCCAATTAACAGGACTAAAGCAGATTTTAACAAGAAGCAACCTGTTTTTCTTAAGGCCATAACCTCTATTTGAATACTAATAATTTTTTTTCCAAGATGAAAAAAAGATAGAAAATATAGCCCTTAAGCATTATATTCTAAGAACCCAGCTTCTGTCCTACCCAATCTCCAGGCCAAGTCTGTGCCAACAATAAAATAATAAGCATAGACTGGGCGTGGTAGAGCACAACCCTAATCCCCATAACTCAGGAGGATCTCAAATTCAAGGCCAATCTGGGTAACTTACTGAGATCTTATCTCAAAATAAAAAATAAAATGGGCTGGGGATGTGGCTGAGTGGCAAAGCACCTCTGGGTTCAATCCCCAGTACTGCAGGGGAAAAAAAACAAAAACAAAACATTTTTTGACTTGGATGCAATTCTGTTCTTGGAGATGTAGTAAACATAAAGTTGGCTGTAGAAGTCAGCCATCACAGGTTTTGTTGTATTTTTTTTCCCTAGCCTTAAATGTTGTGTGCTTTAGAAAGAAAAAGTGACTTTTCTGGGAGGAGATTGCTCCCTAACAGACAACTTTTCTTCCAGCTCAATGACCCACCATCCTCTGCTGTCCTGGGAATCTGAGGATAGAGGTGTCCTGGAACTCCAGCCCAGAACTAACACCTGCTGCACATTCCCTCTGCATTCCCCCAGCAGCTCACAGGCTCTGTGTTGACCCCACCCAGATCCCTCCCCCAGCTCATGAGGTTTTTTTTTTTTTTTTTTTTTTTTTTTTTTTTTTTTAAGAATGGGAAAAATTCTGCCAAGATACAAAGCATAAGTAGGTGGTGGGAAGCTGGCAGGTGGGGCAGGGTAGACGCGGATAAGCCCCAGTCTGTTCATGGGGTCAGAAAGTAGCAAATTCCCAGGCCTGAGCTGGAAGGCAAAGAGAACACTGACAACCATCCTGCCCTGCATCTGGGGTCCTTGGCCATCCTTGCCAACAATGCAGAGGCTCCGTGGACAGGAAGCCTCCAAGTGCCACAAATAGGAACAGCTGTCCGGCCAGGCAGGAGGTTCTGTGACTATCTGGAATTCCTTCCACGATGCATGAATGATGCATGAAAGAAAGTCGTGCCTAGTCCAGTGAAGAGAAGAACTGCCGCAGTCTCCCACCAGTTCACCCAAACATCAGCAATGGGTGGAGGGGGCTGCAGGAGACTGCACACCTTTCCCTCGACCCTTTCCACCCTATGGAGGACTGGCAGCAGGTGCCCGTCCCCATACACACCCCTGCCAGAATCCTGGTGGGTGAGGGTTTAGACAGCAGGGGTTATAGGGGTGTGGTGTGGGAGGAGCCTAAGGCTTGAAAACAACATACCAGGACTCTGCTACTTCCTAACCACTTACCCTCCTGTAAAATGGGGGGTAATGATCCCAAGACAGAAGATAAGGAACACAAAGGGTTCATGACACCCCAAGGACACACTCTAGAGTGACAGTCCCTTCTGAAGCAGCCTCAGTTCCAAGAAGTCCATCTGCCCCATACCCCACAGGAAGAAATCCAAGGCACTCAGATTCCCCTGTCTTCCAAAATCCATCCCCAAAGCCAGCCCAGGGCCAAGAGGGAACCTCCCCAGGCTTCCATGCAAAGATTCCACATTCAGAGGTCGGGATCCACGGTATTGACAGGCTATTTCCTAAGCGCTTCGTGGGTGGCCACAAGTCTACAGAACAGGCCAAACTGCCAATGGCTTTATGAGCAATCAGAAAAATTCCTCAATGCAATGAAAATTTCAGCGACATTCGGCTTTCTTAATATGGAAGTAGAAAGTAAAACAATTATCTCAGCAAAAAAAAAAAATTTTTCTTAGGCCCCCTTTGAGAATTCAGACTAAATGATAAATAACTACCATCCCATTGGACCACTTTAGGAATTAGCTAAGGGGAGACAAATCATTTTCTGTTGAAGGGACTCTCCTTACATCTAGTGCTTATGTATGAGAGGGAGGAAGGAGGGACAGAGAGAGAGAGAGAGGGAGAGAGAGCCCTACTTCTAAGTTCTTAAGTGATGCTAAATCTTCATAGAAAAATGTATCATTTTTACACACAAGAATAGTAGCACTAACTCACTTCATTAGGGCATGGGCTTTAAATTGTTTTTCTGGAAATACTCTCTGAACACCATCCCCTTGTAACAAATTCTGTGGTGGCAGCTGAGCTCTGGAGTAAAAGTGCGCTGTCTTGAGGCGGTCAGGACCCCGGCCCCTACAGTTATATTCAGCAACTCTGGTCTCATGAATGTCACACTTTAAACAACTGACCCAGCAGCCTAAACCATTAGATGTGTCAGTGATTAAAATAAGCAAACAAACTGTATAACATAGTAGACAATATGACACATGACAAAGTCCCTTGAATTATAGCAAAGTGATCCACAGTAGAGTGAGGTTAAGGCCATGTGCACACAAACTGTTCTGCACTTATATGGGAATTGCCTCCCATGAAAGTGGGTATAACTGTTTTTGTTTGTTTTTCCGTGGTGCTGGGGGTTGAACCCAGAGCTTTCCACCTGGCAGGCTCTTGGTATGCCCAAGTATCATATAAAAACCTCCTGCTTTCAGTCAGGCACAGATTACACCTGTAATCCCAGCAAATCAGGAGGCTTAAGGCAGGAGGACCTCAAGTTGAAGGCCAGGCTGGGCAACTTAGCAAGACCCTGTCTCAAAATAAAATAAAAAAGGGTTGGGGGTTTGACTCAGTGGTAGAATGCCCCTGGTTCTTCATATATACAAACAGCATCTTCATATTCAGAAATAAATCCTTCTGAAAATGCATGTGCCCTCAGTCTCTACATACAAGGAGGCTGCTCACGCCCGATGCTATGGCTGGGTGCAGCAGTTCTCCTTTGATTTGAGTCCCTCCCTCAAGCCCCTTGTTCCCCAGGGAATTCCCCTCAGTCTCGGAGGTCATTCAGTCTTTCTCATTTGGCTTCTTCACTCTGCCCCCAAATGGGTACAATTTTTAAGTAATTCTTTACCAGCTTGTCTACCACATAACTCCCTTTTTCTACCAGTCTTCAAAGTACCATATAGATTCCTGGGTAAATGGATTTCCTTCCAACTAACTCCCCTAACTCACACGATTACCCCACTGACTTGCTGTCTGTTTCTGCATGAGCAGTTACTTCCTGTCAGTGCCAGCACCCCCACCCCCACCCTGCCCCTGCCAGGCCTTTCTGAAGGTCTCAGCCTCCAAGCCTTCTGGGTCTCCAACAGTATTTCCTCCTCCAATGTCTTCGCTTTGCTCTCTGACCCCTTCCCGGGCTTTTCTTCCCTTGCACTGCCCCTAAGAATTAGTTCTGCTCTCTCCCTCTCTGTCTCTCCCTTTGGCAGTAGGGACTGAACCCAGGCTAGCCCATGCTAGGCAGGCACTCCACCACTGAGCTACACCCCAGCCCTCAGTTCTGCTCTGCATGGGCCAAACCTACCATCCCTGATGCAGAAACACTCCAGCCATCTCAGCCAGCATTCAGTCTGTACCTCTAACAGTGACAAGAATTACCCCTCGGTCACCCTAGAGTGCATTTCCAAAGAAACTTCACTCCTGCAGGTCTCTGGTTCTAAGGGAAACACCAGGCAAAGGCTGTGTCCACAATACCAGTGAACTCAAGAGTTCCGGCAGGCTTAGGAACTGATCAGAAAGGATAAAGAAATCACGGGGCTGGGGCTGGGGCTCAGTGGCAGATCGCTTGCCTGGCACGTGCAAGGCACTGGGTTCATTCTTCAGCACCACATTAAAACAAATAAATAAAGGCATTGTGTCCATCTACAACTAAAAATATACATTAAGAAAAAAGAAAGAAAGAAATCACATGCGATACAACCATTCATCCTCTTTAAGTATAAAAAGAATGTTTCTCTGGGCTGGGGTTGTGGCTCAGTGGTAGAGTGCTGGCCTCGAATATGTGAAGCCCTGAGTTCAATCCTCAGCACCACATAAAAATAAATAAATTAAAAAGGTATCAGTTGTCCATTTACAACTGAAAAAAAGAATGTTTCTCCTTATGTTTTCATTCATCCACTAAATCCTTAAATATAGGAAACATTTAGTTGCTGAAAAATAAGGTAGCCAGGCACACTGGTGCACACCTGTAATCTCAGCAATTTGGGAGGTTTAGGTGGGATCTCAAGTTGGTGATCAGCCTTGACAACTTAGTGAGACCTGTGTCAAAATAAAGAATAAAAAGGACTGGAGATGTAGCCCTGTGGTAAGGCTCCCCTGCTTCAATTTCCAGTGAGAGAGAGAGAGAGAGAGAAGGTAAACCATACCCTTCTTGCCCCTAAGGTCAAGATTGGATTAACTACCAAAGCTTCTTCAAGATTCTCAAGTTGAAGGGCTGGAGTTGTAGCTCAGTGGTTGAGTGCTTGCCTAGCATGTAGGAGGTACTGGGTTCAATCCCAGCACCACATAAAAATAAATAAAGAGGGCTGGGGCTCAGAGAAGAAGCCTATCATGTGTGAGGCATTGAGTTTGATCCTCAGCACCACAAATAAAATAAAGGTATTGTGTCCAACTACAACTAAACATAAATGTTTTAAATAATAATAATAATAAATAAAGACATTGTGTTAAAAAAAAGGATTTTCAAGTTGATCAATGAAAATATTCTGTGCATTTTAAAATTTTCACATTTATAATGCAATACTTAAGATGTAAAAATATGCTTGAATTGTTTACCTGATTTTTACTGAAGAAGAATACCCAGGTCACTTACTTTGGTTTGTTTTAACAAAACAACAGAAACAACTGCCATTTTAAAAATAACAATTCTAGCACGCACAGTGGTACACGACTGTAATCCCAGCACCTGACAAGAGGGTCTCGGGATCAAAGTCAGCCTCAGCAACAGTGAGGTGCTTAAGCAACTCAGTGAGACTGCCTCTAAATAAAATACAAAATAGGGCTGGGGCTGTGACTCGGTGGTTGAGTGCTCCCGAGTTCAATCCCTAGTACCAAAAATAAATAAATAAAATAACAATTCTGTTGTCCTTCTCACTGGGTGGCAAAAATACACTCCTACTGCCTTTCATTAACCTGTAGATCTGGAGGCAATTCACTTCCCCACTGATGACCAAGTTTCTTTGAGTTTTGGTTAAATACAACAATAAAATCATTTGATTTTCCACCCAGCTAAAATTATTTGAGAAAATGAAAAAACAAGTCATCTTTTAAACAAAAATAATTATTCCCCAAATGAAAAATTCATTTACTTCTGCGTTGCCACAGTATTAAAAAATATTAACAAACCCCAAAATACAGTCCTTCTATGAAATGAAGAATTTTTTTCCCCTAAAAATTCAATTCTAATTCCAAACAAAATCATTCAAAAGGTGTTGAAGACCTAGTTCACTTCTCTACCACAACATAAAAATTTTACTTGGTTCTCATGTCACTGACTGCTGACCCTGGACTCTGAGGTCTAAATCTTACTGGTTAGATTAAAATGGGATGACAGTATCTATCTCTCTGACAGCTTATTTTTCACTCTAAGTGATAGCCAGAAACTCCATTTTAGCCTTTTCCTCTATGAGTTAGAAATCAGAGGCCTCTTCTAAGGTTTCCCAATGGCCACCACCCGTGGGGGTTTGTTTTGCCCAACAGGAACTGTCCCATCCCTCTTTGCAGCTCCCCCAGTCACCCAAGTGAAATCCAGTGTCAGCTCCACCCTGAATATCTGCTATCTAGTATCCTATCTACTGCCCCTTGGAAGGAGGTTTCCTAGAGTACAAATTCAGTCTGTCCCTTAGATTTGCAAGGCAGATCTGCCTACTGACCATTCTTTGCTGTGATGACAACTGTGCTCTAAGACAAACAACGTATTCTTAGTGGAAAACAATTTAAGCTATCACATGTGTTTCCCCAACAGCCATTTATTCACATCAGCCCATCTTCTGATATCTGACTTACACAAAAACTCAAAGACTTGCCTGATGACAATCGAATGAGTGTGATGTGTTTAACGGAATTTGTACTTTATCGCATGACTTCCTGTTCTTCTTCTTATTTTATTTTTTATTTATGGTGAAATCTTTATAAGAGAAACGATGATTAATTCTTCCCTGGTCTTTAAGTATCATTCTCTTCTGACAACCGCTTAGCAAATCCTCAAATCTAATTTGAAAAGTCATACTTTTAAGCAAATTATTCCTAAAGCTTTTATTTAGAGTTGTACCATACTGAAGAAATCCGTTTTATGGGGACAATTCGACAAAACTTGCTTGTTTTAGGAGACTAGCTAGCCAAACCTCTCAGTTAATCCTACATCTAAAAGTTGTTAGCAGTATACATTTTAGAATCTTCTGTGTGCCCCAGAACACGCAATATGGATCTAATTAGGTTCAGCTGCCTTACGTTAGTAATAAAATTGAGAGAGAGAGAGAGAGAGAGAAGGAGAAGTGGGGGTGGGGGTTTTGTTCATCCTCTCCTAAGTCCTGGGGAATCCCAAACTCCCAAGTCCTGCGCATCCTCAATGCTCACTCAGTAGCTGGTGCCCCTCTCAGCGCTCAAACTTGTCAGCGGCTGGGTTTTCACTACATCTGTAAGAGACTTTACACAACCCCACCCCACCCCCACGGCCCAGGCCCGGGTGAGCCCCGCCCGCTGCTCGGCTCCAGGACTTACACCAGCGCGGATGGACAGGGCATCTGGCTCCAGGGACAGTTGTACTGAGCTTGGATAAAACTCTCACTTCCCTCCAGTACAGAGCAGCTCACGTTCTTGTTCACGATGTAAGCGCACCAGTTCCTGGGGTGAAGGGGAGAGAGGGAGAAGGATGTAGAGTCCACCCCGAGAACAATGAGGCCCGGGAAAAGGGAATGAGCTGATACAGCAGCGGATGGAGCCAGGGTCAGGGAACCGGTCACCCCCTGCGGAGGCGGGAGATTAACTCAGTAGACACCAGAGGGTGTAACGAGGGTGCCTTCGGAGAGCAGCCCCTTTACCCCACGAAAGGCCGGGGAAAGAAAGGCACCCACGCCCCCAGGGCCTCCTGGAATTTCTGGGAGTCCTTCCAGATCACGCTGCTCCGCAGGACACTCCCTGAGTCCCGCGTCTCTGGAGTCAGCACTGCTTGAGGCTCCTGCGGTGGAGCGCACGGCCACCGAGATGAGTCTCCCGGGGGAGTCCATAAGGGACTCCCAGCTGTCGCTTGTCGCCTTTAGCAAGCCAGTTCCAGGACCCGGCGATGGGCCGGGGAGGGATAGGTGGGGTCCCAGAGCTCTCGGGTTTGGGACGAGCGAAGAGGCGCGCACTTACTTGTTCCTGGCGCTGGGCCGCGCGGGGTACCCGGACTGCGGGCCGGCGTGGCACAGTC
>NW_025999990.1:45922701-45933094 GCF_001458135.2 Marmota marmota marmota | reverse complement strand
ACCCGCTCGGCGGCCGCCCCCTACGGCTACTCGCTCCCACTTCTCCTTTTGCAGCCCCGCGCGCCCTGCTCTTCTCCTCGGTCCCTCAATGACGCACAGGTCCCCCCGGGTGCCGCCCTCTTTATTTCACTTCCCTCTCCGAAACGTGACTCTTCCTTCACCACGTCTCCCGTCTCCCGTCCCCTTGCCTCTCGGCAGGGGATCTGGGGTGAAAGAGCCAAAGGGTTTGGGATAAGGGTCTAGGTTACAGAATTTCCAATTACTCATTCCTTTGGTCTCTTCCCAGAAGCGGAGCGACTCCGCCTTCCACCTTCCAACAGGCGCGCCCCCCAGCCCCTCGGGAAGTGGCAGCAGTCGGAGAGTCTGGAGGTTTTCACGTCGTGCCTGGGTGCCGGCTCCCCGGGGTGAACCGGGGACACCGTTATCAGTCCCCAGAGGGTAGGGAGTAGGGGTTCAATTCATATTTCCTTCCCTGCAAGACGAGGCCATTCCCTCCCCGCAACCTTTATGGACTTCGGAGAGGACTTCACGGGGAAATGAACCCTGGCCCTCTTTTCTTTACCCAGCGCTGCCTTATGCATCCAAGTCGACAGGAAGGCGGCAGCAGGACAGGCCAAGGCTCCGCGCTTCCCAACAACTTCTGAAGCCCAGCATCAAACTCTATTACAGGATACACCAATGTTTGAAAGGTGATCTCACAGCCTCTGCCTCTGATGTCCTAGTCTGAACTTTCTTTTTCCATTAATATGAAAGGCATTGTCTTGAGTTTTTTTTTTTCCCCTCTTCTTCTTCTGTCTGGTGCTGGGGATCAGTACATGTTCTCGCACATGATAGGCAAGCACTCTACCAGAGCTACCCATCGCACCCCCCAGCCCTTGCCTTTCCTTCTCCGTGTTTAGACATTCGACCTTCCACTTGGAAATTTTCTGCCTATTCTTGAGTTACACCGATCTTAACCAATTTCTTTTGGGAATGAAATAACTCCACAGAAGAATGTTAAGGTAAAATCACCTCCAAAGTATTCTCAGAGAGACATTGGAGAGAGCTATATATTTTAGGTGACCCGCTGCTCTAATGAACGCTGTAATGAAGTTATTTGCAGACTGCATACATTTACTGAAACACCAGTGAGCTCATAGGATACTGTTGGCTGTGAATTGTTTTGTGGCTGATAAAACTGCTGTGTTCTTACTCTAGTAAATGAAGCCATTGGTCCATTTTATTTCTCATATGCTTTGATGGCAGTGTTGAACTTTTGATTTGCAAAGAGAAGAAAGAAAATCCCCTAAGTCGAGATGTTACAAGAGCCAAGCAGAAAATTATACCATGTAAGGACATAATCTGTCCATGAACTTTCTAAATGGAAGATCATGCAAATAATGGACTGAAGTCATCCTAGCCTTCAAAAGACCCACGCTGGTGGGGGGGGGGGATAACAGAAGGAGACAAAAAAGCTGTCTCATGTAATCCAATCTCTATCTTTCTGTATGACTTCCTTATCCTCCCTAACAACATTTTGTCCACAAAATATCATGGGAAGAAACAAGTGAAAGAAGGAAAAAAATGGGAGGAAACATTTAAGTTATGCCTGTCTACAACTAGCAGCTAACAATTATTTCCCTTCAATATGGGTAATTCTCAAATTTGAAAGTGAGTTGAACTGCTCAAGTCAAATCTTTTTTTCTACTGAATCTACTAAGAAGTTGTCCAAGAGGTTGGTTGGTTTGTTTTGGTACTGGGGATTGGATCAAGGGTCTTGTATATGTTACACAAGTGCTTTATCACTGAACTACATACCTAGTCCTTTTAAATTTTTATGTTGAGACAGGGTCTTGTTAAGTTGCTGAGGTTGACCTCTTGAACTTGCCATCCTCCTGCCTCAGCCTTCAGAGTGCCTCAGATTACAGGTGTGTGACACTGTGCCCAGCTGTCCAAAAATTTGAGGACCAACTGCACATTGAGATGACTACAATACTATACAGTTGGCCTCTATATCTGTGGTTTCTACATCTACAGTTTCAACCAACCATAGTTCAAAAATATTTGAGGGCTGGGGATATAGTTCAGTTGGTGGAGTGCTTGCCTTGCATGCATAAGGTCCTGGGTTCAATCCCCAGGACCACAAAAATAAATAAATAAATAAATAAATAAGCAAAATTGTGTCTGTCTCTGTATCAAACATGTACAAACTTTTTTCTTGTCATTATTACCTAAACAATATAGAATAGCAACACTCTACTGTACATGGTATTTACATGCCATTTACTAGGTATTAGATAGTACAGGTAACCCCTAGAGATGATTTTAAGTATATGGGAGGCTGGGCACTGTGGCACACGCCTGTAATCTCAGCCACTCAGGAAGCTGAGGCAAGAGGATTGCAAGTTCAAAGCCAGCCTCAGCAACTTAGCGAGGCCCTAAGCAACTTAGCAGGACTCTATCTTAAAATAAAAAATAAAATGAGCTGGGGATGTGGCTCAGAGGTAAAGTACTCCTGGGTTAAACCCCCAATATCAAAATAAATAAATAAATAACATAATAATAATAAAGTATATGGGAGGATTATACAGGTTATATACAAATACTACAGCTTTTTATATAAGGAACTTGAGCATCCACAGATTTGGTCCTGGAACCAATCCCCCATAGATACCTAAGGGTGACTGTACTTAATCAGCTATAAATGGAATTTATCGGTAAATAAATTTCATCCTGAACATCTGTTACACGCCAGGCATTGTGCAAAAATACTGAGGATCCGGGCTGGGGATGCACTTTAGTGGTAGAGTGCTTGCCTGGCATGTGTGAGGCTCTGGGTTCAATTACCAGTACTAACAAAAAACAAACAAACAAAAAACCCTGAGAATTCATGAGTGAGCCCAAACTGATGTAAGCCCCGTGTTTAGAGCTTCCAGGCATTCCCATACACTGAAGGGTGTATAGTTCCTGAGGTACGGTCAATGAGCCCACTTTGTTACAAGTGTTTCTCTAGATGTAGGACCATGTATACCTGGTGTGTGGAATCGCCTCTTGGAAGAGAGAACACTCTTGACTCTTGCAGCATTCCCAGGAAACTTTAGGCCAAGATCCCAAGAGAGTCTTCCTTTATTCTTTCTAGTAGAATGGTTATAACAAACTCAGGAGCCAGAGAGTTGGCCACCAAAAAAAAAAAAAGGCAAAAAAAAACCCAAACAAAAAAATAATAATAATAATAACAGGCAGAGGGAAGTGCTTTCTAGGTATGAAGGTTTTTGTTTGTTTGTTTGTTTGGTTTGGTTTGGTTTGGTACTGGGGAGTATATCCAGGGGCACTTAACCACTGAGCCACATCCCCAGCCCTTTTTTTGTATTTTATTTAGAGACAGGGTCTCACTGAGTTCCTTATAGCACCTTGTTTTTGCTTAGGCTGGCTTTGAACTCACGATCCTCCTACCTCAGACTCCCAAGCTGCTGGGATCATAGGTGTTTGCCACCACACCCAGTTGGGTATGGAGTTTTTAAGCACATTAAGAAATAGACTAATGGGCTAGTCGTCTGGTCCTAGCCATAAGCAAAAATGTGGATATGGGTGGCAGAAGGCTGCAAGTGTGAATTCATTTTTGTTTTCTGAAATGAGGGCTCATTATGTTACCCAGGCTGGTCTCAAGCTTGTGGGCTCAAGGGGTGCTCCTGCTTCAGCCTGTCTAGTAGCTGGAAATTCAAGGCCTTCATCAGTATACTGTACTGAGTGTAAAATCTTTATACATTGCCAACTACTTTAACCCATTAAGTTTCAAGTTTTCAATTTCTGTGAATATTGCAACAAAAAAATTTGACACAGTTGCATTAAAATAGTTTGGAAATCATAATCTAGAGTTTATAGATTATATTAAATATTAATAATGTTATAGCTTTGTTATTATTGTTATATAATTATATGTAATTATTACTGTTATAAATGAGTGTATACTGGTATGCGTAAGTATTGTTGCAGTAACGGGAATCTATCACTGAGCTACACCCCCAGTCCTTTTCATATATTTTTTTGAGACAGGGTCATGCTTGCTAACTTGCCAAGCCTGGCCTCAAATTTGAGATCCTCCTGTGTCAACCTCCTGAGTATCTAGGATTACAGATGTGTACCACATCTGGGACAATGGGACCACATGGGTCTGAATTTCTTCTGTGTCTGAAAGCAAGTGCCCCATAATAACTTATACCCTTAAATGTGTGATCAATTTACCTAAAGAAAAAATCCATCTCCTCATTCACTTGTTATAAGGCTCTGCACTCAGTGACACTTCCCTGGGAAGCAGTGAACCTGCTCAGCTTCCAGGAAACCCAGACACGCTCTTGTTTGTCTGAGAGGAGGGTGGTGACCATTCCTGAGGCAGCAGCACAGGATACTTCCCCCACCAACTTGCTGATCAACTGGGCACAGGAAAATGGATCAAGAGAAGCCAATTCACACCTAGGATGTGATCAAGAATCATGAGACTTAGCTAGGCACAGTGGCTCATGCCTGAAATCCCAGCAGTTTGGGAGGCTGAGACAGGAGGATCGCAAGTTCAAAGCCAGCTTCAGCACTTAGTTGATGCCCTATGCAACTTAGCGAGATTCTGTCTCAAAATAAAAAATAAAAGTAAAATAGGCTGGGGATGTGGCTCAGTGGTAAAGTGCCTCTGGGTTCAACCCCTGGTAGGGGGTGGTGGTGAGAATCATGAGACTTACCTGGGATTCCCTTGCTCTTGGTCCCTCATCTTTGTTCCTAGCCCTGAGCATGCTAGGCAGGTTCACCACCATTGAGTTACACCCGCAACCAACACTAGATATCAGACTCCTGAGTCACTGGATTATCACAAAGTGTTATATATATATATGTTTTAATACCTTAAATTAGCACTAGAAAACTGTTAGTTTCCTATAACAATCTGAATTTCTTCTGATTTAAAGCAAAAGTGTCCCATAGTAATTTATATGCTTCACTGTGTGAACATTTTACCTAAAGCAGAAATCCAAGGTGGAACTACTTCATAAAATCCATTTGCTTGTTGTCAAGATTTCAGAGGCTCATCGGGCTGTGTGCATTTGGGGACACTTTTCTTTTGGAGGCAGTGAGCTACATGCCCAATCTAGACGAGATATCTTGAATAAATTCTTATTGTAAAGTCCACAAACATGTTAGAAACACTTATCACCCTAAGAAAATTTTATGTAAATTCATAAATTAGTGATGACACCTTTCATTAAAAAAAAAAATCCAGTTTGTCAAACTCCTATCAGGGAGAGGCAGAAAAGTCTCCACAGAATTATTAACTGGCTCCACCATCTAGCCTGATCTGGATTTTGGAAGCAAGGAATTACTTGATATAATTTTGAAAATTCCATCTGAGGTAGACATTGCCTTTGACAAGGCACCTTGGTAAAAAAATTTATGGTCTCAAACTTTAAAATTTATAAGTGACATCTATCTTTCTGTCTTGTCAACGGCTTTAGTTTCCAATTGGGAAGAAAACAAAGAATACTTGCTGTTCTTCAATTTTTCTTATTTATATGCAAATGTCACATTATCTGCAAATGTCATACATAAAGTCTTGATATCTTCTGAAGCCAAAACAGATTGTTATCAATTGATTGATTAGATAATACATTCTTAAGGACTATGGTCATTGAAGAAGTTTGTTAGTGCTGGGATGGAACCCTGGACCTCTGCATTGCTAGGCTAGCTCTCTGCCCCTGAGCTACATCCCCAGCCCATATGGCCATTATTTTAATGACTATTCTTTAGAGATGCAAAGAAGAAATTTTAAAACATTGACTAAGGGAGCATGCCTTAATACATTGTACACTGTCACCTGAGAATTTTAAACTGTGAGAAGCTGAAATCATGCATAAAATCATGCATGAAAAAAACTGTGTAAGTGTTCATGCAACAGAGTTGGTGTATTGTTCAAATTATGGTGCTCTCGGCCTGGGAATGTAGCTTAGTGGTAGAGCGCTTGCCTAGCATGTGTGAGGCACTGGGTTTGATACTCAGCAACACATAAAAATAAACAAAATAAAGGCATTCTGTCCATTTACAACTACAAAAAAATTTTTTTAAATTAGGGTGCTCTCATCCTCTTACCAAAATGATTTGGACAAACAATAAGCCCCTCTTGCTTCGATTTTCTTCTCTGAAAATTGGAATACCTTTTTTATTTTTATTTTTTGTAATGTGGATGGAACATAGCCCACTTTACCACTGAACAACATCCGAGCCTTTCCATTTTTTGAGACAGTGTCTTGCTAAATTCCTGAGGCTGGCCTCCAACTATTAATCTTCCTGTCTCAGACTCCCGAGTCACTGGATTATAGGAGAGCACCACCATGTCTGGCTTCAGAATGCTTCTTGTGGCTCTTGCGGGAAATTTAGTTGAGTTGCCACATGCAAACACTCGGCAGAGGGCATGTAGGAAATGAGGGATGAATATACGCAATTGTTCTTGTGACTCACCATTTGTGGCAAAGTTAAGGAGATTTATCACCCTTTTTTGTGTGCCAAACAACACTGAAGCTGACCATCTATTGTAGTTCTTCTTTCCAAAAAGAAGTATAAGGAACACACATGCAGATTCAATTGGAATAACCCCAAATGTGCTCCAGACTTTTAGCCCAGTTCTCTTCCTACTGCTCCCCCCAAAACCACATAGCTCAGCTTGTTGTTTGGATTTTATACTCAACATGCAAAGGAATTTAGAGCAATCTAACAAGCTCTTCAGAAGGATTAATAACTCTACATAAATTAATTCAGAACATCAGGCAATTCAATATTAAATATCTTTTTCCTCAAAAAAAGATGAAATTAGTTACTAATTCCAATTAGTCCTTGTTTTTTTTTTTCCTCCAGATGTTCCTTAGGCCTAAGAATACCTCCTGCAGTGTGTGCCGTATTCCATATTTGAGCATCCAAACCTGTCACTCTTACAGTGTGGTTTTGGACACATTTTTCTGTCATAAGAAATAACTGGCAAAAATAGGCTCTTTGAGTTGTTTCCATGAGAATTACAATAGCTTAGGCAGTAACGTCTTCATATATATAAGCCACATCAAAACTATGTAATAGTTCATCGTTTATTTATAGAACGGAGTTGATCTAGAATAAACAAAATGTTCTCAATGGGCAGAATGTGTTTGATGATTATGGGAGTAAATTATTACATGTTAGCACAATCTTGATTCATACTCAGCCTAGTATGGATTATTCTTGAGCACATTTTCTCTAGTATTTCAGATTGTGCAAATCTAAACATTGCTTTAACTATTTAAGTTCAGTCCTCACTTTTTGCAGTATTTACATTCTATAAAATTGCTGTGAACACCAAACTTGCAATTACTGAACAAATGCCACTAGGGTTAGGTTCCTATAAGCCTCTGGTCATGGTGTTTTTGTTAATCAGTCAATACATGATTTTGTTTTCTGCATGTTTCTGTTTGAAGACAGTTAATTTAATATATATTGTTGATTCATTCACTAACACTATACTCATGGTAAAGAACACCTTATGCCTGAATGAAGTTTATCTGACACACATTTTCTACACAATGCACTAGCCTCCTTGTGCTTAAGAACATTAGCCATTGGGCTGGGGGTGTGGCTCAGTGGTAGAGCGCTTGCTTAGCACATGTGAGGCACTGGGTTCAATCTTCAGCACCACATAAAAATAAATAAAGATATTGTGTTCATCTACAACCATATATATATTTATATATAAACATCATATATATAATAATTATGTAAATTGTCATATATATGTATGTCATATAATATATAAATATAAATATATATATATATATATATATATATATATATATATATATATCATTAGCCAGCACTTCAGCACTATGTTTGGGAACCATTTTAAACAGCGAAATCACCAACAGAAAGTACAAGAATGCAAAAAATGTGGCACCAAATTCACCATGAAAAAGATACTTATTTACACCATGAACTGGAACAAGAAGGCAATGGATTTCCCTGCTGGGCCTCAGCTGGGAACATACCCACTGGTGACAAATTTTTCACCACTCTGCCCATGTCACACAAATGACCATGAAATGCCACAGGTACGGCTATAGAGGCTATGCATAAATTTTAGCAAGTAAGCAAATTTACGAATTGGGAATCAATGAAAATGAAGATTAATTATATTTTAATGAAAATCAGGGAACAATAAGAAAATGCAACATTTTGGGGAAGGAGAGGAAAAGTTCTTGGAATTTTATGGCTGTCATTGCCAAGCATGGTGGTGCATATCTATAGTCCCAGTGGCTTGGGAGGCCAAGGCAGGAGGATCTTGAGTTCAAGACCAGCCTTGGCAACTTAGCCAGGCCCTAAGCAACTTAGTGAGACCTTTTTCAAAATAAAAAGGGCTTGGGATGTGGCTTAATGGTGAAGTGCCTCTGGCTGGATTCAATCCCAGGTACTAAAAGAGAAAAGATTTGTTTTGTGGGGTTGTGGTAGTGCATACCTTTAATCTCAGCTACTGTGGGGAAAGGAGGCGAAGATAGGAGGATCTTGAGTTCAAAGGCCAGTATGGGTAAATTAGCAAGACCCTTGCTCAAAATAAAAATTTTAAAAAGGGCTGGGAATGTAGCTCAGTGGTATATGTCCCTGGATTCAAGCCACAGTACAGGGAAAATAAAATTTTTGTTTAGAGCTCATGGGTGTAACTCAGCGGCAGAGCGTGTGCATGCGTGCACGAGGCCCTAGGTTCGATTCCCCAGCACTGCCCCCCACGTCCCAGGAAGAGGATGTGTTTAGTCAGTCAGAATGCTGCATTGAATGCACACTGCACGCTGAACAAGGCAGTATGGAGCCAGAGAAAAGCATATCTAATTCTTTATCATCTTAAGCAAGACACACCCCTGATAAAGTAATGCTCAGTAAATAGAAGGTAGCATAGGAAACACACACACACACACACACACACACACACACAGTACACCTGGGAGACAGTAAAGAAAAAGAGCTTGAGACATTGAGAAGATTGTGAAGTGGGGTGGGGTGGACCTCGGTGTCCTCTTTTTTCATTTAATTTGGTTTTGTTTTAAATCAGCCATGATATTCAAAATGAATGTGATTTGCATGAGAAGAGGGAGCAATTAATGTGACCTGGTAGGTTTAATTAATTAATTAAAAAAAATTTTTTTTGGAGGGGGGGTATTGGGATGAAACCCAGGGCCTGGCTTGTGCTGGGTGGGCACTCTACTGCTGAGCCCTAATGTGTGTTTTCATAGATAAAGGAAGGCAGGGGCCAGCTGGTGGATTGGCTAGACTGAGGTAGCCAGGAGGAGGGGTGAGGCGGGGAGGTCCAGGTAGGATTTAGCAAAAATGGATGTGAGGAAAGCACGCGGGACATGTCATTACTAAACATCACTGTAATGCTGCTAAGGGTGCAGAGGCCCTGAGTTCAATCCCAAGCACTGGAAGAAAAGAAAAATAAATACATAAAAATTGAAAACAGGCAAGTGGACGACAGATCTCTCCATTTTTCTGCCTCCCTTATCTATTGATATGCAGAGTGGCCAGATGTCCTGATTTGCCTGGGCCAGCCCCTGGTTATTCCTGGTGTAGATCAGTTACCACGGTTCATTATTTTTAGCGTCTCCTTTCATCTTCAAAAGTGCCTGGTTTGGATAATAAATTATATGATCATTCTGAGAGACCTAAAATGAACCGCAAGCTGCACTAGGTTTGTTTACCACAGCTTTTTGAAGGCTAAAACATCAGTACACATCAATGTGAATAAGAAGATCAGAAAACGGGAAAGAGCTGAATTACAGTAAGTCCTAATTGTTCTCAGGGCAAGTTCTAGTTTACTACGGCCTTGTGCATTTTGGTGACCTTTTGGTCCTTTTTGCTTTCATTTTCCTGCAGTACTGGGAATTGAATCCAGGGACCCTGTACCACTGAGCTATATCTCCAGCTCCCCTACCACCACTACCCCCTCTTTTTTCCCAAGACAGGGTCTTGCTTGGTTGCTCAGGATGGCCTTGGCCTCTCACTCCTTCTGCCTTAGCCTCTGGAGTAGCTGGGATTGCAGGATTGTGCCACCACGCCCAGCTGTGCCGTACTTAAAGTTATCCTCAGGAGCTAAGAAGAATGTGATAATGTAAAATATTCTCCCTTGATGCTTTGGGCTAGTCATAACACATTTAAATAGTGCAGAGCCCGTTGACATCTTAGAACAATTTTTAAAATTATCTTAAACAATCCCAAAAAATGTTTTTTGAGTGGATGAAATTCTCCAAGATCTTTTTGGGTTGGGGGGGTGGTACCGGGGATTGAAATCAGGGGCACTCCTCAGCCACTGAGCCACATCCCTAGCCCTATTTTGTATTTTTTTTTTTTTTTTTTTTTTTTGAGACAGGGT
>NW_025999990.1:45911637-45921957 GCF_001458135.2 Marmota marmota marmota | reverse complement strand
AAAAAAAAAAAAAAAAGCAAAAAAAAACCCAAACAAAAAAATAATAATAATAACAGGCAGAGGGAAGTGCTTTCTAGGTATGAAGGTTTTTGTTTGTTTGTTTGTTTGGTTTGGTTTGGTACTGGGGAGTATATCCAGGGGCACTTAACCACTGAGCCACATCCCCAGCCCTTTTTTTGTATTTTATTTAGAGACAGGGTTTCACTGAGTTGCTTAGGCTTTTGCTAAGGCTAGCTTTGAACTCATAATCCTCCTGCCTCATCCTCCTGAGCTGCTGGGATTACAGGCATGTGCCATTGCACCCAGCTCCAATATCTTTTAACTCATGGAAAATACAAGGTGAGATACAAGTTTCATATTCAGGAAATGTTGTGGAGGAAGAGCTCTAGTTTTCTATTACATGTTTTCCCCTAACTTCAGAAAACATAAAAACAAAGTATTTTATTTCTTGAATATTTTGAGGTTATGCTCTCTACAGGGCTGTTTGGGGGCAAAGTGGTGCCAGGATTTCTGGAAGAAACAGGAAAAACACTAGAAAAAAAGGTAACAGAACCTAGTTCCAATGTGCCTTGACCCTAAAAGAAACTTTCTCCTACTGAGGTTTCCAATTTAATAAAGGCTTTTAAAAATAAGTATTTGTAGACTGTAGTTTTCTTTCTTTCATAATATATTTCTTTCACATATATATTTCTTTCTTTCATATATATATTTGTTTTGTTGTAGATGGACACAATACCTTTATTTTATTTATTTTTCTGTGATTCTGAGGATCGAACCCAGGGCCTCATATGTACAAGGCAAGCACTCTGCCACTGAGCCACAATCCCAGCCCTAGATCGTGGTTTTCGAATGTAAATTTTTATCAAATTATAATATTCTTATAAAAAGTGCATAAATCCAGCTGGGGGTGTGGCTCAGTGATGGAGCACTTGCCTAGCACTGGGTTCAATCCCCAGTACAGGGAAAAAAAATTGTAAGTGATCATCTGAATGAATCCCCACAAAAGGCGTACAATCATGTAACCAGCATGCCCCTCTAATGATCAGCAATACTCAAAAATCACATCTATTCTGATTTGTAACACCACCAATTACTTCTGAATAAAGGTTTGTTGAAGGAAAAATTATTTATTATTCATTTTATATTTTATCCCTTACCTTGGCACATTTCCTGGCAAATAACACTTTAAGAACATTGGTTGAAAGAGGGAAAGAAAGAGGACAGATACCTGACTTTTTCTAAATCATTGACCAAATTAACTTACACAGATTATAGGGGGGAAGTGACATTCAATCTGGGTGAGAACTGGGACCTGGGGATGCTAAGTTGGAGACAAGTTGACAAACTTTATATAGAAGAGCACACTTCAGTATCATGGTATCTTCCCCCTCCTAGTGCTGGGGAGGGAACCCAGGGCCTCATGCATCTAGGCAAGTCTCTACCACTGAGCCACACTCCCAGACACCAGTTCTGTCTTTTAGCAAATGTAAACAAGTGGAATAAATTCCAACCTCCTGGAAGTTTTCATTGGGCCTTTATCAACTCTCCTCACAACATAGCCACTGTAACTGGTGAGGCCCATCTCCAGGGACCTGGTTTATTTTTCTCAATTGTAAAGCAGACCCAGGCTACAAAAAAGGACCCTCCCACCTGCCCTACACAGCCAAGAAATGACTATTTTCAGGGCTTCTCCACCCGGCTCTAAGGCCTGATCAGTCAGAGAACAAAATAGTCAGTCACCCCCTCCCTAGGCCAAAACATGTGATCCCCAGCCAGAGTGCTTCCCGCCCTAACGAATGAGGTAATGAGGGGCCAAATAAGGTTTCAAATGTCTACAGCCTCAGAATTCATTTTCCTGAACTGTATTTTCATATAGCTGGAATTAAGAACCAAGCATTGCCAAATCGCTGCTCTGCAAGACAGATCTATCAACTGTTGGAGATAATAAAAGGAAAACCCATTTTAAGCTTTGAACTGCTGTTCTTGAATGATTCCCAGAAAAGTACAGATCAACTTTATCTCTTGAAGGACAGACTCATTATGAATATTCTCATTAGATGAGGTTTCTAAATTCTTCAAGATATTTAAAAATTTTAAAGGGATCAAGCATGGAAAAGGAAGGCTATTTCACTCAGACATGCATCCTCCAAATACCTCCCACTCCTTCCTCAGAGATATCAGAGATGAGACGTCAAAGACTCTGTACTTTATCAGATTTATGTTTTATCAGAAGTGGGCCTTCGAAGACTCAGGGCTGGGTTGAGGATGTGGCTCAATGGTAGTGTTTGTTTAATCTCCAGCAATTAAAAAAAAAAAGACTCAATGCAGAGTTATTGGTCAAACTGGAGAAACACACAAATCCATTTCAATCATATGGAAGGTAGTCTTCAGAAATAGGAATGTGGTGTTGGGCTGGGGTTGTGGCTCAGTGGTAGAGTGTTTGTCTCACATACATGGGGCACTGGGTTCGATCTTCAGCACTGCATAAATAAATAAAATGAAGGTTCTGTGTCTGTCTACAACTAAAAATTTTAAAAAGTGTTTAAAAGAAATAGGAATGGTGGCAACGTAATCCCAGCTACTTGGGAAGACGAAGTAGGAGGATTGCAAGTTCAAGACCAGACTCAACAATGGTTTCAAAAATAAATAAATAAATAAACAAACAAATAAATAATTAAACAAACAAACAGATGGGCTGGAGATGTAGCTCAGTGGGAGAGTGCCCTGGATTCAATCTCCAGTACTATAAACAAACAAAACAACAACAACAACAACAAAAATTTTTTTAAAAGGAAGATAATATTCAGAAACAAATCTTTTTTTAGCTAATCTTTCCAAAGAGAGCTGAGCAGGGAAAGTAGTTCTCTTTCCTTCTTACTTTTTTCTTAGGTATGTCCAATTAGAGGGCCTTAAGCAAATCTCATCTGTGTACAAGTTGTTTCCACCAGGCATGGTGGCCTCCCTGCCCAGATGCCTTGACTCCACCTGTAAGACCCTAGATGTCCTCAACCATGCTCTGAAGCATCCCTGGTGCTTCCAGGCCCTCTCAGATGTTATAGCATATAACTGATAAAGAATTTGTAGCAGAATTTAACAAACCAGCAGCAACAAGTAATCAACAAAAAAGATAAAAGTTCAGTAGAAAAATGGACCAAAGATTAGAATCTGCACTTCAAAAACGAGGGAACTCAAAGGGTCAATAAATATATTCTCAACCTCATGGATAATCACTGCAGGGCAGGTTAACAATTAAGTAGTCAGTATTTCATAAAATTAGATTCTACGACATGCCAGATTGAAAAATTAGAAAGTCTGACAACACCAAGTGTTAGCAAGAACATGGAAGAAACTCATATACTGGTGGGAGTGTAAGCTGATACGGCAGCTTTGAAAAATAGTTCTGAATTACTTTTAGCATTTGAACAGGCACTGTTATGGTTTGGAGTGTCCCCCAGAGCTCGTTCATTGGAATCATGGCCCCCAGTGCAGCAAGATTCAGAAGTGAGGCCTATAGGCCATGATTGGATTTATGAGGATTCTGACCTTATTAATGGATTAATCTACTGATTGCTCAACAGAGTTCACAGATGTGGGACTTAGCTGGAGGAAGTAGGTCACTGGGAGTGTGGTCCTGGGGACTATAACTATCCCCAACCCCTTCCTGTCTCTCTCTGCTTCTTGGTTATGGGCTGAGCAGCTTTCCCCCGCCATGCCCTTCTGCCATGAAGTTCTGCTTTATCTCAGGCCCAGAGCAATGGAATCAGCTTGACCATTGGCTGACACCTTCGAAACCTTTGAAACCATGAGCCAAAATAAACTTTCTCTCCTCCTAGTTGTTCCTGTCAGGGATTTTGGTCACAGAGATGAAAGGCTGACACCTAACATACCCTAACACCCAGCAACTGCACAAATAGTTAACCTAGAGGAATCTTGCATGTGTGCATTAGGAGATTTGCATGAAAAAGTTCCAGCAACATTATTTATAGCAACCAAAATGGGAAACTCATATGTTCACTAAAAGTAAAAATGGAGGGGCTGGGGCTGTGGCTCAGTGGCAGAGCGCTTGCCTTTCACACGTGAGGCACTGGGTTCGATCCTCAGCACCACATAAAAATAAATAAAGATATTGTGTCCATGTATAACTAAAAAAAATTTAAAGAAAGTAAAAATGGAATGGACACATTGTGGTGAATTTTCACAACAGAAAACTATACAGGAGGATGGGCTGGGGTTGTGGCTCAGCGGTAGAGCGCTCATCTAGCGCGTGTGAGGCTCTGGGTTTGATCCTCAGCACCACATAAAAATAAATAAAAAGAAAGGTATTGTGTCCAACTACAACTAAAAATAAATATTAAAAAAAGAAAACTATACAGGAGGAATATGATGAGCCACTGTTGTGCACATCAAGATGAATCTCAGAAACATTAAAGAAGCAAGTGAGAGGCTATTCCATTAGAGAGAGAGAGAGAGAGGATTGAACAGAGCTACCACTGAGCTACATTCCCAGCAATTTTCTTTTTTTATTTTGAGACAGGGTTTTCCTCAGTTGAGCAGGCTGGCCTTGAACTCCTACCTCAGCCTCCACAGTGTCTGGGATTACAGGTGTGTGCCACTGCACCCAGCTACAGTATGGTTTTTTATGTTTAGAAAATTCAAACATGCCCAAATAAAACTAAACTAGGGGGCTTTGGGAGGTAATTGGTCATGAGGAGAGCAGAGTCCTTAGAAGAAGAGAACGAGTGCTCTCTCTTCCTGTCATGTGAGTGAGGCTATGAGGGGAAGTCAGCTGTCTGCTGAACTGTGCCTGGCGTTGTTAGAACTGCTGAGCTAGGACAAGGTGTATTCTGATTTGCTATTTCTTCATGTTTTAGTCTTGTGTATTTCTAGAAATTTGTTGATTTCATCTGGATTTTCTAGTTTGTTGACGTATCCAAATTCATTTTACATTCAGTTTGCAAAAAGATTCTTTTTCTCATACACCTCCACCCCCAACAAAACAAAACTGTTGGGATTATGATTTTTTTAATCGTATTTCTGGAATATTATCCCTTAATTTCACCTTTTATTTTCTTCCTTCCCAGTACTGGGGATTGAACCCAGAGCCTTGTGTATCCATCCTAGGCAAGTATTCTACAATTACATCCTCAGCCCTTTTCAAAAAAATTTTATTTTGAGACACGTTCTTACTAAATTGCTCAGGTTGGCCTCAATTTGTGATCCTCTTGCCTCAACCTTCTCGGCAGCTTGGGTTTCAGGTGTGCACCTCTGCCCTGCTTGATAAATTACACCTTTAGCATTTTACAATTTTCTAACTATTGCAGATATATAGAAATACAATTGATATTTTACATATTTATTTTGTATTCTGAAAAAATGCCTAGTTTTCTTTATTCCTAATTTTTATAATTTTCAATTTTTTTTTTTTAGCTCTGCTGTTCTAGTTAAAGTCTCCAGTATAATGTTGAATAGAATCCATCTGTGAATGTGAGGCTTTTTATCTGTCCCCAGTCCTAAAGAGAAAGATTTTAATGCTTAACTAATCAGTAAAATTCTTACTCCAAAATTCTCTCCCCTCCTTTTTTTTTTTTTTTGTACTGGAGATTAAACTCAGGGGTGCTTTACGGCTGAGCTACACCCCTATTCCCTTTTTTTTTTTTTTGAGACAGGGTTTTTACGATGTTGCAGGCTAGCCTCAAACTTTTGATCCTCCTGCCTCTGTCTCCTGTGTTACTAGGATGCTCTAAATTTTCTGCACCTAGATTTTTATTTATTTTTTTAAATTTATTTTTTAGTTGTAGTTGGACACAATATCTTTATTTTTTTATGTGGTGCTGAGGATCGAACCTGGGACTCGCATGTGCTAGGTGAGCACTCTACTGCTGAGCCATAATCCCAGCTTCTGTACCTAGTTTTCATTGAGGATGTTTCCTTGAGTTTGTAGATTGCTTAGAGTTTTTTTCTTGAAGAAAACATTTCATTTTATCCAATGCTTTTTTGCATACGTTGAGGTGATCCTATGACTTTTCTTTCATAATTCGTCAGATATTACATTATTTAAAAAATATTTTGTGGTTGTAGATGGACACATTACCTGTATTTTATTTATTTTTATGTGGTGCTAAAGATCAAACCCAGGGCTTCACACATGCTAGGCAAGTGCTCTACCACTGAGCTACAATCCCAGCTCTTACATTATTTTCTTTTTAAAGCAATATGAACTATTGTATGAAAAAAAGGAAATGCACATTAAAAAATAAATTAATTCATTGCCCAATCACCAAGAAATAACCATGAGTCTTAGGTCTATTTTGTGTTAATAGAATACTACAGACTGGATAATTTATCAAGAAATTTCTACAGGCTGGCAAGTCTAAGACCATGGCTCTGGCATCCAGAGAGGGCTTTCCTGTCACTTCATCCTATGGCAGAAAGTGGAAGAACAAAAAAGGGCAAGAGCAATAGAGGAAGCAGAGCCCAAATCTCTTTTTAGCAAATCCACATTTGAGATGACTGACCCAATTCCCAAGATATGACCGTAATACATTCATGAGAGCAGAACCTTCAAGACCAAGCTACCTAAAGACCATTAGGCTGCACCTCCCAACATTGTTGATGGGGGATTAAGTTTCTGACACATGAACTTTGGGGAACACATTCAAATCTTAGCATAGTTTTTGACTCTCGTTACCTAACATCTTGGTGTTCTCAGCTTTCCTGTCTGACTCTATCTCATTCCACCAGTCATAAGTTCTACATTTAAAATATTTTTTTAACCTTCTTGTGAAAAATAATATAGTCAGGAAAAGTGCATGAAATGTGAATACTGGATACCATGAATATTTGTAAGGCAAATAATTACTTTGTAATTCCTTTGTCTCCATGAGAGAACCACTACCTCACTTTCATGCTAATCCATATCCTTGTTTGTTATTATGGGTTTATTACTTATGTAATAATATCCATTTATTAGAGGAGTTTTTTTTGCTTTAAAATTTTTATAAATAGACTCATGTTTCTTTTGTCTTGTTTTTACTTAAAGAGTTGATCTATGTTGAATATAGTTATATTCATTTGTTTTTATATCTGAGCATAATTGCATTGTATACAGAGAGACCACAGATGCAGATGGAAATTTAGGTTATTTCAATTTTGCTTGATTCTGCCAGAAACATTCTTGTACATTTAAGCTGATACAGCATGCCTGTGCTTCTCCAGAACAGGGCCAGGGGAGGAGTCACTGGGTCAGAAGCTAGGGCAGGGAATCTTGAAACTCTACTAGATAATAACAAATATTTCCCAAAGTGATACAACATAGTATCTTTATTAAGATTGTCACTGTTCAATGGAGAACCTACTAGCTAGCCACATGTGGTTACTGACATTTAGATTAATGTCAATGTCTCTTGACCTGAGTTAATATTATACAATAACACCTACGGAATGGCAAGCACCAAATAACAGCTTTAATAAATATGATACAGGCAGGTGAGACTCACTTTGCAATTCTCTGTAAATAAGATTTTAAACATTGTGGTAACATTTATGTAACCCAAAAAATTTCCATTTTAATCATTATTTTACATGTACAATTCGGTGGCATGATTTACATTCAACATGTCACACAATCATTATCACTATCTAGAATTTCAAGACTTTTTTTCCTTAACCCAAATGGAAACTCTGTAACCATTAAGCATTAACTCATCATTTCTTGTCCACTTCATCCTCTGATGACCTCTAACCTCTTTTCTATCCCTATGGAATTGCCTAGGTATTTCATACGAGTGGAATCATGTAACATTCTTCCTTTCATGTCTGACTGATTTGACTTGGCACATGCTCAAAGTTTCTCCTTGTTATCAAGACTTCATTCCTTTTTGTGGCTGAATGATATGTCTTTGAATGTATAGACTACATTTGTTTTCCCATCCATCTTGTGGATGGATACATGGGTTTTCCCCCAACTTTTGGATAATTAGAAATACTACTATTAAGAACATTGCTATGATGGTTAATTTTAGGTACTAACCTAAGTGGGTTAGGGGATGCTTAGGTAGCTCATAAAACCATTATTTTTGAGTGTGTCTATGAGGTATTTCCAGAGATTATTATTCAAGTAAAGAAGATCCGCCCTCACCAATATCATAGGCATCATTATTCCATCGAAACCTGAATAGAACAAAAAAGAGAAAGTATAAATTTTCTCCCTCCCGTCTTTACCTGGGACACACATTTTCTCCTACCCTTGGACCTTGTAGCTCCTGGTTCTTGGGCGTTCAGACTCCGGCTGAATTACACCACTGGTTTTCCTGAAATCTCCAGACAGCACATCATGGGACTTCTTAGCCTCCATAATTACGTGAGTGTAATAAATATTCATCCATATATTGTTTTTGTTTCTTTGGAGATTCTAATGTGGTTGGCATACAGTATGTGAGTCTGTTTTTTTCCCCTTTTTTTGTGAGGGAGGAGGATGCCTCACACCATGTTGCCCCAGTTGGTCTTGAACTCCCCAGTTCAAGTGATACTCCTGCCTCAGCCACCTGAATGGCTAGGACTACCGTTGTGTGCTACCTACCATGCCTGGCTTTGCATCCATTTTCATTATTGGAGGGCATACAGCTGAGATATAAATGCTAGTTTTTTTCTGCACTAGGGATTGAACTCAGGGGCACTCGGCCACTGAGCTACATCCTTAGCCTTATTTTGTATTTTATTTGGAGACAGGGTCTCATTGAACTGTTTAGTGCCTCACTTTTGCTGAGGCTGTCTTTGAACTCAAGATCTTCCTGCCTCAGCCTCCTGAGCTGCTGCATGTGCCACTGTAGCCGGCTGTAAGTGCTAGGTTTAAGGGTAATTCTATGCTTCCCTTTTTTCAGAACCACCAAATCATTTTCCCCAGCAACTGCATTATTTTGGATGGCCATCGGCAATGTACAAGAGTCCCAATTTCCCCACACCCTTGTCAATACTTATTATTTTGTTAAATCCTAGCCATCCCATGTGTGAAATCAAGGAAAGCCAAACTGAATGAAGTGAATGAAGGGGCCTACTGCAGTTAAAATGGCATAGAAAACTGAGGATCTTTTTATCATCAACCTACCACATATAATACTCTCCTTTTATTTGAAGTGTCTTTTTCTGGCCCCTTCACTCTTAAATGACAATATGTATATTAAATTATATACCAATGAAACTATACTGTAAATATGTTATAATCTATATTTAGGTATAACATTCATATATAAGCTAAAGGTGGTATTTACTATCTATAAGCTTTCAAAAAAAATTTTTTTGGAGAATTTTAATATTTATTTTTTATTTTTCGGTGGACACAACATCTTTATTTGTATGTGGTGCTGAGGATCGAACCCAGGCCGCACACATGTCCGGGGAGCGTGCTACTGCTTAAGCCACATCCCCAGCCCCTCAAAAGTTTGATCTTTTTTTTTTCTTTTTAATGTTCTTTGGCTCCTGGTAACTTTTGTTGTACTGTAGTTTGTTGGTACACTGTATGCAGTTCATTACTGTCAGGATGGGTTTACTTTTATTTTCTATTTATTGAGACACTTCTTAATTTGAGGAATGCTTTTTTTCCCCATTTTGAAGATTTCTTACTTGTGATTGCTTTAAATTTACCAAATTTCCTATACTTAACCCTATTAATTTTGTGGGGGGAGTTCTGGGGATTAACAAAGGGAAGCTTAACCACTAAGGCACATCCTTAACCCCCTTTTTTATATATTTATTTGGAGACAGGGTCTCACTAAGTTGCTTAGGGCCTTGCTAAATTGTTGAGGCTGGCATTGAACTCGCCATCCTCCTGTCTCAGCCTCCCAAGTCTCTAGGATTACTGGCGTGCTCCACCATGCCTGGCTATTTTTTTTTTTAATCTGTATTACACATGCTGGTATTACTTCCCTATACTATTATTAAAGTTTCCATGTTTATTAATTTAAAAGTAGTTTTAGAAATATAATTTGTATACCATAAAATTGACCCATGTAAAGTGTACAATTCAATAGTTTTAGTGTATTTAAAAAGATGTGAGAGATCCAACATGGCGGCGGGTGGGGAGGCAGCAATTTCAGTACCTCCTCAGTAACGGGGTCAGAGAGACGCATTGATATGCTTGGATTCTACCTGCTGAGAGGCTCCTGGCGAAATTCCACTGAAGAGAGACCGGCCGGCAATTGGTAGGATTTTTGGAGGTGACAGTTTGCCACAGACGAGTGAATCTCCGCCACGCTGCGCAGAGGTCCAGAACTGCCAGCCGCTGCCCGTGCGACTCGGCGACCGTCAGCTGCTCGCCCACGGCCC
>NW_025999990.1:45904542-45907279 GCF_001458135.2 Marmota marmota marmota | reverse complement strand
ATATATATATATATATATATATATATATATATATATATATATATATATATATATATATATATATATATATATATATATAAAATAAAAGTGGAGTAGCATTGGTTTAGGATACTTACAATGGAACTGGAGGGCCATTGGCCATTATTCATCAAATCTGAGGCATCCACAGCAAAACCTTTGAACTAGGCTACGGATGTCCCCAACACATGAGCTAACCTTTGAAGCACTGCTAAGACCTGCTTACCTTGTGTACAATGGACCCTTTCCTCCAATACTAACCAGAGACTGAAACTAGATCTAATCTCTTTCTTATAAAACAACTTTGACAGCACCAACCATAGGTCCTGATTACCAAGTGATGTAATTACCATCTCCCTTGTAGCTTAATTACAGATTTCACTCTAAAACCTCAGAGGACATGTTAAAATCTACATTTTTCCAGCCTTTTCTTTTTGGACTGGGCCTCGATGAATTGCCCAGTTTGGTCCTGAACTTTCAATCCTCCCACCTAAACCTCTGGAGTAGCTGGGATTACTAAAGTCAGGAGCCACCAAACCACACTTGTAATTTTCTTTGTTCTTGACTAGACTGACTTTACTCTAGGTCAACACATCATAGTTAAGCAACACAGTACACTGTAGAATATTGATCATTTCCATGCTATCATGATTGTATGGTTGACTGGTAGCTGAGGCTTGCTGCTGCTGCCGCTGCCCAGCATCATGAGACTATTGTACCACATGTTCCTAGCCAGAGAAAACATTCAAACTAAAAATTCAAAGTACTTTCTACAGAATGCATACTGCTTTCACACCACGGTAAAGTCCAAACATAGCTGAGCCATCATAAACTGGGGACTTTCTGTATGCACAACCATCTAGTTATTTCTATTCAATACCTCAGGAAGAAACTTTATTTCTATCTGTATTAGTTTCCTGAGTGTTGTCATAATAACTTGTCAAAAGCTGTGAGACTTAAAATAACAAACTGCCTCAGAGTTTGGAGTTTACAAATCTAAAGGTGCTGGCAGTGCCATGCTTTGAGAATCCTTTTGTGCCTCTCGTAGCTTCTTATTCCTCAGTTGACAGATGTGTTAATGTAGACACATGGCCCTATGTGCCATCATATCACCTTCTTTGTTTCCAAATTTTCTCTTTTTATTAGAACAATCAGACTGAGTTAAAAGCCCATGTGATGATCTCATTCTACCTAAATCACCTCTGTAAAGACCCTATTTCTAAACAAGGTCACATTTCGAGGTAATGGAGGTTAGAATTTCACCATAACATCTTTTGGGAGGACAGAATTCAACCCATAAGGATAAATTTCTTCTTTTTAGTTATTTATTTATTTTTAAAGTTGTCAATGAACCTTTATTTTATTTGTTTATATGTGGTGCTGAGAATCGATCGAACCTAGTGCCTCCACACATGCTAGGCAAGCACTCTGCCACCAAGCCACAACCCCAGCCCCACGATAAATTTCTTCTTTAGCTATCATACTCGGAATCCTCTTGTCCTCTCTTGGTCTAAGCAAAAACTAATTTACATACTTTCTTGATAGATTGCTCTATTCTAAATTTTCATGGGTGCACTGCACTGATCTTTTGCTACAGACTTCTCTTACATACTTAATTCAATTTCATCAATGCTTACAGCATGTATCAACATTTCATTCCTTTTTAAGGCCAAAAAATATTATTCTATTGTATAGAATAGATATAATCCAGTCATCTTTTTACCTTTTTGAACTAAAGTCCAGTTTGACTACTTTCCCTTTTGTGGCTCATATTTTTAGAGTCACATCTAGAAGTCCTTTGTCAAAACCAAGGCCATGAGGATTAACTCCTATATTTTCCTTTAAGAGTTTATGGGTTTTGTTCTTTTCATTTAGATCTTTGATCTATTTTCTATTAACTTTTGTAAATGGTGTGATATGAGGATCAAACGTAAGTCTGTATCATTTGTCAAAAGACTGTTCTTTTCCCATTAGTCTTAGCACGCTTGTTATAAAGCAATCCATCATAAATGCATGTTCATATTTCAACTTTCAATTCTTTTCCATTTATTTAATGCCTACTTTTTGTCCCAGTTTTACAATCTTTATTTTAATGTTGTTTTCTGCTAAGTTTTGAAACTGAGGGATGTGAGTCTTCTTACTTTGTACCTCAGAATTGTTTTGGTTATTCTCTCGAGGTCTCCTGTAATTTCATACAAAATGTAAAGTCAGTTTGTTAATTTGTACAAAGAATTCAGGTGGAGTCTGTAGTCTGTACATAAGTCTGGGGAGTACTGTCATCTTAACAATATTGTCTTCCAACTCATGATTGTGCAGTTTAAAAAAAAAAATTAGAAAGCAGTATGGAGAATCATTGGAAAACTGGGAATGGAAACACCATTTAACCCAGCTGTCCCACTCTTCGGTCTATCCCCAAAGGACTTAAAAACAGCATACTACAGGGACATAGCCAATCAATGTTTATAGCAGCACAATTCACAATAGCTAAACTGTGGAACCAACATAGATGTCCTTCAGTAGATGAATGGATAAAGAAAATATGGCATATTTACCCAATGGAATATTATTCAGCATTAAAAGAGAATAAGATCATGGAGTTTACAGGTAAACGGATGGAGCTGGAGAATATAATGCTAAGTGAAATTAGCCAATCCCCAAAAGCCAAATGCCAAATTTCTCTGATTTAAGGATGCTGCTTCATAATATGCTGGGTGGTGGT
>NW_025999990.1:45874938-45904517 GCF_001458135.2 Marmota marmota marmota | reverse complement strand
GAAAGGGGGGGAGATTAAATGAACTCTAGGTAGGGCAAAGGGGAAAAGGGGAGGAAGAGGACGTGAAGAGGTATAGGGGTAGGAAAGACAGTGGAATGCGATGGTCATCATTATCCTAAGTACATCATTATCCTAAGACACGAAGGATGTCTCTTTGTGTACAACCAGAGATATGAAAAATTGTGCTCTATATGTGTAATATGAATTATAATGCATTCTGTTGTCATATATACCAAATTAAAATTTTTAAAAATTTATTTAATCTTTAGATTTTTGTGAAAAATGTTACATAGTTTTTATTTTTTAAAAAATATTTTTATTTTAGTTGTACACAATACATTTATTTTGTTTATTTATTTTTATGTGGTGTTGAGGTTCGAACCCAGGGCCTTGCTCATGCTAGGCGAGCGCTCTGCAACTGAGCCACAACCCCAGCCCCTTACATAGTTTTTAAAGTAAAAGTTTTGCATGTCTTTTGTTAAATTTACTGCTAAGTGTTTTATTCCTTTTGATGCTATTATGAATGGGATTATTTTAATTCCATTTTGGATTTTTCACTACAGAAGTATAATTGATTTTTGTATACTTATCTTGTATCCTTCAACCTTGCTGAATCCATTTGTTAATTCTAAGTTTTAGTGGATTCTTTAGGGTTTCCTATATATAAGATCATGTCATATGAAAGCAGAGATGGTTTCACTCTCTAAGCTGGATATCTTTTCAATTTGCCTAATTGCCCTGGCTAGAACCTGTACTACAATGTTGAATAGAAGTGACAACAGTAGACATATTGTCTCATTCCTGACCTTATGGGAAAGACATCCAGTGTTTCAACAATAAGTTTGATACTATCTGTGGATGAGAAAGTGCCAATTTAATATTAGTTAGTATTTTAATGAAAAGCATTTGGATTCTGTTAAATGCTTTTTCTGTATCTATGGAGATACAGATTTTTATTTCATTGATATAGCATATTGATTTTTAGATATTAACCCAGCCTTACACTCTTGGGATAAATTCCACCTGGATAGGGTACATAGTTTTCTTTATATGTTCAATATTTGTTTTGCCAGTATTTTACTAAAGATTTTTACATACACATTTACCATTTTTCATTTTTACAGAATTTTAAAAAAGTTTTCTTGACTAGATGTTTCTTTCTTTTATTTTTGGTACCAGGGATTGAATTCTGGAGCCACATCCCCACATCCCCAGCCCTATTTTTCGTATTTTATTCAGAGACAGAGTCTCATCGAGTTGCTTAGTGCCTCACATTTGCTGAAGCTGGCTTTAAATTCATGATCTTCCTGCCTCAGCTTCCTGAACTACTGGAATTACAGGTGTGTACCATTGTGCCCAATTAGATGTTTCTTCATTGCCATTTGCTCTTAGGAATACCAAAGGTTTCAATATCGGGGGTTGCGGAGTGGGGAGGTGGCAGTACTGGGGATTGAACCCAGGTGCGCTTAATCACTGAGACACATCCTCAGCCCTTTTAAAATATTTTATTTACAGACAGGGTTCTCAATGAGTTTCTTAAGGCCTTGCTAAGTTGCTGAGGCTTGTTTTGAACTAGAAATCCTCCTGCCTCAGCTTTCTGAGCCACTGGGATTACAGGCATGTGCCATCATGCCCAGTGAGACATTTGCTTTTTAAAAAATTTTAAATTTTTTTGTAGTTGTAGATGGATACCATGCTTTTATTTTATTTTATTTATTTTTATGTAGTGCTAAGGATTGAACCCAGTGTCTCACACATGTTAGGCAGGCATTCTGTTACTGAGCCCCAGCCCCGAAACATTTACTTTTAAATTAAATAGGATTATTTGACAATTCTATAGTAATACAATGCAATAATTTTATGAGTGTAAGTAACCAGGCAATATAGTCAAAAGTATAAAAAACTTAGAAGATAGAATTTTATCTTTTCGACAGTAATATTTTACAATTAATAAGAACCAATTTCACTTAAAACAATTCTCAATGCTATAATGCAACAAATATTAGTCTCTATAATTAATTATTTTTTGTGCCAGGGATTGAACCCTGGGGTGCTTAACCACTAAGCCACATTCCCAGCCCCACCCCCTTTAAAATTCTGAGACAGGGTCTTGCTAAGTTGCTTAGGGCCTTGCTAGGTTGCTGAGGCTGGCCTTGAACTTGGGATCCTCCTGAGTCACTGGGATTACAGGCATGCGCCACAGTGTCAGGTCTAAGATAATTTTTTTTAGAGCTTTAAATTAAAAAAAATAAAATAAAAACACTTATCTGTTCAGTAGGGAAGAAACAATTCTGTTTATTAACCTCATTGCATATTCAGAAAGGATTAAAAAACACACATATTTCCTGGACAAAAACTGTACCAAAAGTTTTCCTTACAAAATAACCTCTCAGACCAATCGTTTGGATTTACACAAAGACATATATACTGACACACATTAACTTGAACTAACACACAATTTAAATGTTTTTGCAATAACCTTCTACCAAACTCTTATTGCATTAATGTCAGAGAGTATGTTTTCTTTAACATCTTAAAAATAGTAATAAAAAGTTACAAAATAATGTAAGTGTAGAATTAAGGCTGAGACTATATAATCTAGTATTAATAAAGCCAAATAATACTTATAAAAAAGATGCTGCTGCACATTTTATTTATATACAGAATAAGCCTTTGAAATCTGAAAAGCAACCTGTCACATATTCACTCATCAATTTAACGTTATTCTGTGTATCTTAACATTTAAATTCCAAGATACCTGTGCTTTTTTTTAATCCTGAATTCTTCATCAAGTTTCCTCACATATTTACAATTAAATATCTAGTCTCCAGAACCTTCCTTACATAAAGGCCAAAACGCTTCTGTTAAATAAATTCACACAAAAGTAATAAAAAGGCTGTTTTCAAGAAATAGTTCTAACATATTCATGATAATTATACTGAAAAATAGTACATATACTTTTCTTCAGGATTAACAGATGCCACGTGCCAGTTTTCCAGTCATTGACATATGAGCATACGTTCTTCTGACACATTTGCAAGATAATGACAACCAAAGGGCATGGTGACTGGAATAATTCCAGTAAATCCACACTGTCCACTGAGATTCATAAAATTGAATGGTTGCTTTTAGTCATCTGGATACACATGAAAATTCATGCCTAGATACTTGTACTGTCCCCAGAAATATTCAGTTTGTTAAGTCACCTTTTGTTCTTCTGAGAGAGATGCAGAGGCAGAGTATTCTTAGTAAGACCAGTGGCCCCTTCACCTTTTATACATCTGATTTAGTTGGAATCCTGGTGGAAGTAGGAAAAGAAAAAAACATAGTAAGTTTTATGTACCAAAAATTTTCTTTCCTAAATTCACTCATCAATAATTGTTTACTTCACATGTATGCCCCCCCCAAAAGAGTCTGAAAGGCTAAGTAGTTATTGTAGATGGACACAAATACATGTATGTCTATAATGCATGTAAGTAATTTGAAACAGTTCTTTGAAATGGTAGCATCTTGGATCCAAATTCTGCAGATACTAACCTGTCTTGTGCTTTCCCTAAACAAAATTATGATTTTAAGAATTAACAGGAATTCTAATGCTTATTGTAGAAGTCACAAAATAAAGACAAGCAAAAGAAAAAACATTTTAAAATACCTATAATCTCATTAATGTAGAGATGAACACACCAATATCTTGGTAAACATCAATACTGATGTATTTTTATTCATATACATCTAAATGTTTTCTTTTCTAATGATATCCCCTGAAAATGCCACCCACGAACAGAAGATACACTTTTTTAAAAAAAAAATATTTATTTTTCAGTTGGACACAATATCTTTATTTATTTATTTTTATGTGATGCTGAGGATTGAACCCAGGGCCTTGTATGTGCTAGGCAAGCGCTCTACCGCTGAGCCACAACCCCAGCCCCCCCAACACTTTTTTTTTTTTTAAATATTGGGGATTAAAACCTAGGGGGGTACCCCACCACTGAACTATATCTCCAGCATTTTTTATTTTTTGAGACACAGTCTTGCTAAGTTACTGAAGTTCATATTAAGTAGCTGAGATTATAAAACATTTTTGATAGTGCTAACTTAAAATCTTTTCAGTAGAAAATGCATTATAAAACTGTGTCTATTTAAGAAAACAAGATGGTCTACTGAATATCATGTGCTAAACATGGTTAATACTTGCTTTTTTAAAAAATTGAATATTCCTGAAATCCAGATGCAATTTATGAGTTAATTTGAAGTTTTTCTTAATAGTTCATGAAATGATGGTATTTCTTATAATTAATGACATCTCAGAGTTGATAAAACATGGTATATTTCCTCTATTAAGAGATAATACATACACATACATAATATAAATATATACAGAAACAAATACTTTTTTCTGTTTCTACTATTAAAATTTGTTCCTGATTTTGGTATTTCAATACCGTTAAAAGACATTTTAATTTTAGACACTCTGACACTTAGAAAGTGTAAGAATTGTCAGTTCAAAACTTATAGAAATAGAGACTGGGAATGAGAAAATTACCTCCACAAGAGGCTTTATTAGAATTTATGCTGCAGCATAAATGGAAGTAATACAGGGACTGATCTTGGTAACTGTAATTTTTTAGAAGACTAGTCTCTTTACTGAATTATATTCCAGGGTTTGTTTTGCTACTTATTTTCTCTCTCATGTTGCTGACTCCCCTCATATGTATGATTTTTGATTATACAATTACATTTAAGAAAGAGGATTATACTGTTGACTTAGATTTCTTCTGCTGTTAGAGAAACAGAACTATTTTCCCATCAAGTGAGTGAGAATTATAACTGAGACAGAATAGAACAGGGTCATTGAAGCCAAAGGTTTTGCTTTCATTGTGGGTGGACAGCCAAGTACAGGTCACTGGCTCCTAGAGGCTGACATCAGACAGGGCTGTAGGGTGCCAGCAACTGTACCAGAAGCCAATATACCAACATTTAATTGACCAATTACCACTGCTATCTAAATATGTGGTATCAGCTTTTTATCTGGAGACAAGATAACATTAAGTTTGGGCTGAAAATATGGCATATTTTAGCTGTGGTTTCCTTTCCTTTTCCCATTCTGCTCCCATCCTTTTATCTCACATTGCTCCTTTTTAGGGCTGGGCTTTTCACTCTTTGTTATACTTCCTGACTTGGGAGTCCAAAGTCTCCATCATGCAGACTGTCTCTCATTATTTCTAGTCCACTTCCCAATCCTTCTGTGTCTAGTATAGTCTACCCCTTATTTCTGTTCCCTATTTCCAGAAACCTTTAACTGATATTCAGTTAAAGGCAAAATGACATTTTCAGACAAAATATGGCTCCAATTTCTTTCTTATTTTTTAAAAAAATATTTTCTTAGTTGTAGATGGACACAATATTTATTTTTATGTGGTGCAGAGGGATTGAACCCAGTGCCTCACAAATGGGAGGCAAGCACTCTACCACTGAGCCACAACCCCAGCCCAATTTCTTTTTTTAATTGATGTTTTTAATGTTTGACAACGAAATATATTACAATTCTTATTACACATATAGAGCACATTTTTTATATATCTCTGGTTGTATATAAAGTATATTCACATCAATTTGTGTCTTCATACATGTACTTTGGATAATAATGTTCATCACATTCCACCACCATTTCTAACCCTCTGCCCCCTCCCTTCCCTTCCCACCCCTCTGCCCTATCTAGATTTCATCTATTTCTCCCATGCTCCCTGTCCCTGCTCCACTATGAGTCAGCCTCCTTATATCAGAGAAAACATTCAGCATTTCGTTTTTTGGGATTGGCTAACTTCACTTAGCATTATCTTCCTCCAGTGCCATTCATTTACCTGCAAATGCCATGATTTTATTCTTTTATTCCAGCCCACTTTCTTTTGGTACACTTTTTCTACAAAAGTTACGAGAGAGAAAAACATGGTATCCAAGAAACAGTGATTCAACTTAAGAGAGTAGCCAAGGAAGCCTGAGGAAAGCAGAGCTGCAGGAAGTTTATACAGCAACTATCACTAATGCAGGAGGAAGAGGATCTGATCAAGATACGTGGCAAGTAAAAAAAAAAAAAAAAAAAAAAAGTGGGATGGGGGGCAATTAGAAACTTCAGAAAAATTAACATACAAGAACTAGTCCAATAACAGGAATACAATTTAATATGACTTTAAGAATGATAGGAGTACAGAAGTTTTATGTGAGCCTGATGTTTGTAACACTGAATAGTGGTCTAAGTAAGAGTTATAACATTAGAACCAAATATAGAACTTTGTGAGGTAGCCAGAAATAAGATACCCTTGTTTAATCCCTGGTACCAGAAAAAACAAAACAAAAATATACAGAATGTAATACTCATACACAACTTTGCCTAGTACTACAAAATATTTACATAGATATCATAATGTAATAAGTTATTTGAAGGTTTCTACTCTTGAAAAAAACATGGAGGACTTGGGTGTGGTTGCAAGATAGAATATAATTAAATAATCATGATAACATTAAATGCTCAAATAATTTAGAACTCAGTTCAAAAGTCAATAGGTGAGCAAGGCAAGACAGACTTCCACCCCCAAAGGGACAGGTGAGCTATACCCTCTAAAATTTAATACAATAAGACAGACAGAAGTACAATCAGAAGTAGGAGAAGTTATACTCCATTTATATATGTTGTATCAGAATGTATCTACCTGCATATATAACTAATTAAAACTAATTAAAAAGAGAATGACTAAAAATTAATAGTTAAAACAAAGGTTGTCTCTGGGAAATGGAATAGGTGTGAGGATACATAGGACGAGTTATTTTATTATCATAAGCTCTGTCTATACCTTTTGTCCAAAACAGGAGCCACTAGCCATGTGTGGTTCCAGAGCACCTGCAATATAGTTAGTCCTAATTGAGATTTGCTATCTTCTGAATTTTGAAGACTTTGTATGAAAAACAAACAGGTAAAATAGCTCTTTAATCATTTCTTATATTGTTTAAATGTTGAAATAATATTTTGGATACTGGATTCAACAAAAGCTATTATTAAAGTTAATCTCACTGTTTCTTTTTTACTTTTCAATATGACTCCTAGAGAATTTTAGATTACCCTGTGTGGCTCACCTTACTTTGGCGTCTCCTCCCTACTCCCCTCACCCAGGGCTGAGGACTAAACCTAGGATGTTTCATTTGCTAGGCAAGTACTCTGCCACTGAACTAAATTCCCAACACTACGTGCTCACATTATATAATACTATAAATCTATACCCCTATTCAGCTTCTATACATGTATGACTTTAATGAAAATGATACAACTATTAACGATGATAAATTAAAAAAATAAACTTTAACCCAGTCAACCTCCAAATTGCTATAAAATCTTAACAAGTTTCAAATCAATGTCTGTAGTAACTGAGAGGTCTAGGCAAACTCAGTACTGAGATTGGCACATATTCAGAAATATCTATTTACTCTATTATCCTTAGTCTAGAAATGGTCCTATGGAATTTCTTCACTGGGAAGAAGGTTCTGTTCTCTTAAAAACCCGGAAAAATGCTCCCCACTACCTGGGGGTGGCGGGGAGAAACTCCTTAAAAAATTATGTCAATGGGGGGTGTAGATCAATGGTAGAGTGCTTACCATGCTAGGTCCTGGGTCCACTTCATAGAAGTGCCAAAAAACAACAAAATAAAACAAAACCCAAACAAAACAAATGAACAAAAACACCTGGGTAACATCTTTGGGCTGGGGATGTAGTTCAGTTGCAGAGTGCTTGCCTAGCATTGTATGAAGCTACGGATCTGATCACCAGCAAGGATGTATATACACAAACAGAGAAATCTACATAAAGGCAGAGGGAATAATATAGTGATATAATAATATAACATCCTGTTTTTGAGCTTTAGTAATTATAATATTTTGCCAAAATTTTAAATATCCTTTGCCTGTTTTCTAAAATATATATTTAAAAATATACCCAGACAACACAAATACCTTAGTATGCATTTCTAACTATACATTTATTTTAATGTAAATATTATACTGTTATCCATAAAATGTACAATTTAACATATTAAAGTATATTAAATACTTATATTAAAACAAATATGATTATACAATAATATTTATATGTAACATGAATATATCTAATAGCTAGGTAATATTCAAGTTTCTCCAATTATTTTAACATTGTTGTTTTATTTATATAATTTTGTGATTCTGGGGACTGAACTCAGGACCTACACACATGCTAGGCAAATGCTCTACCACTGAACTACATCCCCAGTTCTTTTTCTTTTGAGACAGAGTCTCACTAAATTGTGGAGCCTGGCCTCAAAATTGAGATCCTTCTGTCTCAACCTCCTGAGTAGCTGCTGTCTGGTTCAACCCTGTTATTTTAAAGCTGGTTTATTCAAATCCAAATATAAACCAAGGTCTGTACATTGCATGCAATTGTTAAGTCTTTTAAATCACTTTTATTGATTCTCATTCCTTCCTTCTTTATATCATTTATTAGCAAAACAAAAGCAGACATTTGTTCTATAATGTTCTGCATTTGGCTGACTGCTTCCTTGTGATATCTTTTAATTTGGCTCCAAAATTCTACATATTTTCTGGTAGAATGGTAGTTAATAGTAAATGGTGAGCCCTTCTCAAATATGTGAATCAGGGTCTAATGCCTTAAGTCATTTATTGTATATAATAAAGTAATCTTCTTCTTATGTACCCAGAATGGTAGCAGAACACTGAGAAGAATCACTCAAATAATTTTCTGCTGTGTTAAATTCTTCCATGGAACTCTAGTTGAGAAAGTCTAAGTAGAAGTGTCATTAGATTCAGGTTACTTCCTCTGAGGCACATACAATAGCAAATGTCCTATGACTTTTAGAGTTACTAAGATTGATAATTGAGATCAGGTGTGCCAATTTGATCTTTCCATATTCAGTTTCCTATCAAATTTTTACTTAATTGTTGAGTACTCTGCTGATTATCATTACCTAGATTCTTTATTAGCAGCAGCAAAGTCATGATGTTTTCATTTTACCATACTTCCTATACTTTGTTCTTACATAAGAACTTTTTCTATAAAGAACTTTTTAAAAAAGAATGTTCTCCAGCTTTTCGTTAACCTAAAAGTTCATATAAGAAAGACAGAACACATCTTTTCTTTATGAATACATCAATTTTTGTAGTAAAGAGTTGGTATCCAAGCAATGCCTATGATGATCAATGACTTTACCTTTTTAAACACCATAATTTTTTGCAACATGATGGGGAAGTGTGTTTCATAATCTGGCCTCTGCTGATATGTTCAACCTCATTTGTCCCTATCTCTCCCTCTCACCTACCATGCTTGCTATCTACCGGCTCACACCTTCCAAGCCTACTTTTTCTCCAACTGACAGCAATTTCTATATGGCCGACTCCCTCCCATCCTTCTTCAGTTCTCTGCTTCAATGAATTTTTCCTGACAACTGATACTGTTTTCCCACTACTTTGTGTCATATTATCATTTCCTCTTTCCTTACACGTAGAAAAAAAATAAAATTATCCCTCTTCTACACAGAATTAGAGAACATGATGAAGAAGCAAGAACCATGTGACTTTTATTCACCCAGGAATATACAACACAAAGTGAGCATTCAAATATTTACTGAATATGCAGGTGAACAGGACATGGAATACCAATTATAAAGTTGCCAATATCAAGGGAACTCCTTTATGGTTATGAGAAAGTTACTCAAATACAGTCTATACTTATACCTTTGAAAAATCCCCTATATACCATGATGCCCTTCTGTGGGTTGCCCTTACTGATATCTAAATCTAAAAAGGAAAGGGTTAGGCTGCAAATAGCTTGTTAGTTTTTTGGTAGCCATCTAAATAGTATCTGATTCTTCAAATCGAACATTATAAGCAATTTTTAAATAATGTACAAATTTAAAAAACAGAACAGAAGCCTATATGAAATGTGGGGGAAAAATAAATAATTTTGCATGTCCTATATTTAGGTATGATGATCCTATGAAGCAGAATGCAGGGCATTTGAAACTTAACCCAAACAACAAAAAAAGCAATTTCACTCTTAATGAATTTTAGTAAAACATAAACAACTAACATTTCCAAATAGTAAAAATCATTAAGAAAACTGAATATCCTAGGAAAACAAAATAATTTTCTTATCTTCATTATCATTGCTTAGAGTTTTTTTTTTTTTAATTCTAATTGTAGCTCAAGGAATAAATAAGAAATAAACTTATAGTGTTATCATGATCCAGGAGCTTTGATAAACTAACCAATGATAATTTTCAGGTTATAACGTGCTCACCTATTTTGTCTTGTAGTTTCTCTTCTCATTCTTTTAGGAGGAATTGGACAATCTGTCATCTCAACTTTTGTTGAATGACGCAATGAATCATTACACTTACGTGTGGGAGTCATACCTATAAAGATACAAAATGCAGAACAAACTGAAATATTATATGAAAGAAAAAAATATAAACATATCTTAACTTATAAGATAATAAGATAAAATACTGAGAATGTCTCTTACTAGTCCTGCTAAGAGAACAGTTTAAACCATTCTGAGATGACTTGGAGATTAAGAGTTTCCTGTCAATTTAAATTCTGGATCATTTGCATTCTTTCTTTTTATAGCTGGACTCTCTATCAACATAAATACTTATCTCTACACAGAAAAAGTAGAAGTTAACAAGAAATAAATATATACCAAGTTTCTGCTCTATTAGTTTCAGACTCTTTTCTTGTTCATCTAGTTCTTGCTTTTTCTTCTTCATATCAGGAGTATGAAGGTATTCTAACTGACCATTAAGGTCCTCATTCACACTGCCTAGCTTGCACACAGCAGAACGATACTGTTGAAGAAGATCTGCAAAGAAACCAACCAGACTTTTGGTTAAATTACTAATATCACACCATTTTAGGGAAAAAATTAGCAACATTAGGCATTATGTTATAGTAAGACATGGAAACTACTTTTAAAGTCATAACACATTCGATGTAAAGCAATGAAATAAGCAAGCATAGTTAAGACCACAACAAACGACCACTAAATTTGAATATTCTCTGATTGCTTGACTTAGTCTGTGTCAGGAAAAGTTCTCCATATAGAAGTGCTTGGTTAACTGGATTACTCTCTCAAGGCTTACGTCCTCTCTGATTCAATTCCACAGAGATGAAGGGAGGGGGTGAAAGGGAGGCACTATAAAAGGAACTAAACATTGTACTGTTAGAAAACCACTGCTTCTCAAATGAAAACTGACTAGAAAGTTTTTAATAAAACCATTTGTAATTATAAGCGTGACACTGAGAATGCTATGACAAGTCATGGAGTGAATATGGCAGTGCTGCAACTTATGAAACATTGTACACTGGAAGGAAGGAGGGAAAAAGGAAAGAATCAAAAACAGTGATTATAGAATTCTTTAAAAAAATAGTAGGGTAAATATTTAATTTTAATAAAACTTAACTTTCCTTAATTTGTCTAAAAATGCATTACATTTGCTTTCATAGTATAGTCTGTTTACACGATTTACTAGACAACAAACATTAAATACAGTGACTAGTTTGTTAGTAAACTATTTTGTAAGTAAACTATTCTCCACAGGCCAAAATAGAAATACATTCACAATGTTCTTAATACTGTGACTCACAAAGCCTAAAATATTTACTATCTGGCCCTTTTAAACTCTTAAATGTCACAAAAAAACAATCAATATTTGTGGGAATGAAGAAACACTTAAATATTTCACAAATATATATAGTAGTTTACATACAAAACCGTCCAAGATAATTATTACAAGAACAGAGTATATCAAGTATAAAAAGATGTAGTACACTTAAAGTGTCAAGAATGGTTTAAGCAAGTATCCAACATGCTGGGAATCTACACTTAGAATGAGTGAACAAATACACTTGCATATGTATCTGTGTGCTTGTGTCCCTTTATCAGAGATGCATAGAACCATAAACATTTCAGATTTTAGAGTTTTTCAGATTTGGGAATACTTGCTTAGACTTCATAGGTTGGTCATCCCTAATCTGAAGATCCGTGGACTACAGATACTCAAGCTGTACATTAAATTATAAGATTTTTATTCTTTCTTTCACTTTTTCTTTCTTCTTTTTTTTTTTTTAGATGGGGTGTCATCATGTTTTTCAGATATTTCAATTATCTGGGGGAAAAAACCTGATTAAAGCTTTACTGAGATATGAAGAACAAAACAAATTTTTTACAGAAGGGCAGGGGTGATACTGAGGATTGAACTGAGGAGTGCTTTACCAAAGAGCTACATCCCCAGCCATTTTAATTGTTTTTTATTTAGAGACAGGATTTAACTAAGTTGCCCAGGCTGGTTTCCCAAGGCACTGGGATTATAGGTGTGTGCTACCATGCCCAGTGGCAAGATAGTTTTTCAAACAGATTATTTCAATGTGAAAATAATAGAAAAGAATTGAAAGGTTAAAAAAATATAAAAAGATTAAAAATATATCTTAAGGGCTCTTACTGGGCAAGTATTTAATAAGAACCCAACTGTCTAAGCATGAGTTGCTTTGGAAGACAGAAGCAATTAGAGGGGTAGGTAGATTTTCTTAATAGTTCAATTTGCACTTTGTGCTCTACACGATTTTAAGATGTTTATTGGCAAAAAACTCATAAGCACTATAACTATAGAAAAATGTCATGAAAAATTTATACCAGCTTCTGTTTCAATTTGCTTCAAAATAAGCAGAAGGAAGAGATAGAAGAGTAAATAAGTTGTTAAAAGGTGGAAATAAATGAAACAAGCCTGGCTATATTTTAATAATTCAAAGCTAGTGATAGGTCCCTGGGAGATAATTACACTGTTCTATTGTCTTATAAAATAAAATCCCCTTCCCTGAAAGCTGTAGCACTTAATAATCTTGGTCACTATTTATAAAAATATTAAGAATATTAAAATTAAAATATTAAGAACAAACTGGTCAACAGGGCAAGACATATTTCAAATAAATAAATAAAATTTATTAAGAATAGCTTTATAAGGAAGGGCAGCAGAATAGTCAATTTGATTGATGTATGTACATTCCATGTATGTATTATATGTCAAAACTCATTCTACTGTCATGTATGACTAAAAAATAAATAAATAAAAATTAAAAAAAAGAATAGCTTTATAAAAAACAATAAATGGGAGTGTAATAATTGGGAGCTCAACCTTTAAATAAATTAAGAAAGATATAATAAAGTGTAAATATAAATAATGTCTAATCTGGTCAGATATGTACTTTGGAATATATGAACATAATAAAAAGAGTAATAGTTTTGATGTCATAATTATAAACTACATATTAATTTCTCTAATTGCTATTAATAATTCTCCTTTTTCTCTTTTTGTACTGGGGATTAAACTCAGAGGTGATTTACCACTGAACTACATCCCTAGTTTTGTTTATTTTCTGAGTATCTCACTAACTTGCTGAGGGTCTTGCTCAGTTGCTGAGGCAGGCCTTGAACTTGGGATCCTCCTGCCTCAGCCTTCTGAGTACAGAGATTTATAAGCGTGCCCTACCCAGCTCTGTCTTCCCTTCTTTTAAAAATCCACATCCTGGCTTCCTTAGTCATTTTCTTTGCATTTTAAAAGTATTCCTACTCACAAGAATGGTATGGAAAACTTGGAATAATACAGGAAAGAAGAAAGGTTTTTTACTAGATAAAAATTTTTTATTAGATAGGTTTGGAGGTTCAAAAAAAATTTTGCGGGGGTAGTACTTGGGATTGAAATTAGGACTTCACATACGTTAAGCAAGTGCTCAATTACTGAGTTACACCCCAGCCCTTTTAATTTTGAGACAGGGTCTTACTTTGTGGCCAAGGCTGTCCTGGAACTTTAGAACTTCCTAAGTCAGCCTCCTGAGTACCTGGGATTACAGACATGCACCATAGCACTCAGCTTGGAGGTTCATTTTAACACATAATTTTTATGTTTTCTATTCCGTTTCTATTTAACTTTATCAGAGACAGTCACAAGATTAAAAAATTCAATTAAAGCACTTAAGATTTCTAATGTTTTGCAGAAATTTACATTTAAAGTTCACTTCTAAAATACCTATAGGATGAAGTTAACTTTCTGAACACATCCTTAGGTTAATAGTCTACATATATTTTCTGCTATTTCCTACAATTTAGTTCATTTCATTTGTAGATTCTACATATATTATAGAAATTATATAAACATTTAGTCATTTTTTCAAGTCTTATGCTTTGATTTCATTTGCTCTTAAACCAAATACTATAATGTAAGACAATGTATACCTTAGATTACAAACACTCAGTTTTAACTGTTAGTAGTTGACAGTTTTTTAAAAAGTATTTTTTAGTTGTAGGTAGATACAATACCTTATTTTATTTTTATGCTGTGATGCTGAGGATCCAACCCAGTGCCTCATGTGTGCTAGGTGAGCATTCTACAACTGAGCCACAACCCTAGCCCCAGTAGTTGACAATTTTTGTGGTGGTCTGGATTAAAATTGTTTTTGTTCCAAGAACAATTAATAATACACAGAAGGGAGGTTCCCAAAGCTGTTTGTTCACTTTGATCTTTACTAAGGGTAGTTGACTCAGGAGGGAATTTTTGTCCTTGGAGTGGTGGAACCTGAGCTGTTAAAAAAAATGGCACTCCAAGATGAAGGTGAGGGAACTCAAGGCTGCTAACTCTCTTAAAGTCATTTTTGGTTTTGTCTTGGCTGTTTCCAATTTCCTGTATCTGTGATTTATTCCAGTCTCCTTCTAATACATTCTTATTTAGCTTAAAGTAGTCAGGGATAGCTGCTCTTGCTTACAACCAAAAGACCTTTATACACAAGAGTATCTCTGTAAACTGTCTCATCTGATTTGAATTTTTGTTGTTTAATCATCAGTCTGAAAATGTATCTTTTAAGATATATCAAGAAGAATAAATGTTAAAAACTTGAAATCCTTGTGTTATTAATTTTACATATATGGAAAGTCAGAAAGGCACAGAAATCTTTAATAATTAGAATAGTTTTTTTCCTCAAAGACATACAGATATTGCCTGTTATATATTGACATTGAGATGCATAGGTTAACTCTTGCAACTTCTATAAATGTGGCAAAATAAATATGTATTTTTAAAAATATATTTTAGTTGCAGATGGACACAATATTTTATTTATATTTTTGTGGTTCTGAGGATCAAACCCAATGCCTCACACATACATGCAAGGCAAGCACTCTGCCATTGAGCTACAACCCCAGCCCTAAATATGTTTTTTGTTAAAGTTACACTGTTTTCTTTTTGGTTTTGGAGAAGAAGCCTCCTGTTGCTGGTGGAAGTTAGCATTAGCACACTTGGCTGCGGGCTAACACCACTAGAGACCCGCTATCCCACAGCTTCCCTCTCAACTGCAGTTGTGTTGCTCTGGGATTCAGTCAGGCAGTGAGGGGCCTGCAGGATGTGGTGGAGACATGGCTGAGATTGGAGTTGGGGGCTATACTACCTGTGATGCCAATATCAGCAGAAGCCATTGGTATCTCCCCTGTGGCTGCCACTGCCTTGGTACTGGGTCCGGCTGTCATCATGACTGGTAGCTGCTCCAGAGGCCCCAATCAAGCCACCATCCCTTTTGCAGCTGCCACTGTCCTGATTGCCGCAAAGACTTCCACTTCAGCCATGGCTGCATTAGACACCCAGTGGCTACTCTAGAAGACTTTGCTTTGGCTATAGCTACTCCAGATGACTGCCCCCCCCACCCCCCAGCTGCTATGGATGGCTCCATCAACCTTGAAGCCACTCTGTATATCACCACCCATGATAGCCAGAGGTAATGTGGGTTCAGCATTCTTGTGCAGAGTGGCTTTAAACTGCAAAAAGTCTGTAGTCAGCAGACAGAAGACTGCGTATGTGGGCCCTGCCTCTGTCTATAAGTCTTCTAGGGTCCAGTCCAGAAACCTCTGTCCCATATACTGCTCTCCATTATGCTGAAGTATAAACCACAATAAAGTTCTTTTAGATGGTTTTATTTTTCATATTCATGATTTATATCTCAAATTGAGCAGGCCGAACTGGTGGCTCTAACAGCTCATAACATTATCTCTAAGAATGGCTAGAAGTCAGTGAACTATTGAGAGCTGCTCAGAGTTAGCAGTCTTAGCTAAGAGCTGTTAGGAGACAGCTAACAATGAGGCAGGAGAAAGAACAGGAATAGGCAGACAGAAAACTTGGGCCCCTTCAAGGTTAGGTTTCTGTCTAAAAGGGCTCAGAGACCACAGATGCAAGCTAGGCCCCATGATGGTCAGGCCAATTTCTGTTTAAGGAGAAAAACTAACAGTGAGACACCTATTGCCTAGTGCCCAGACCCCCTCCAAAAAGGCACAGTAACCTGATTGGACCAAAGGGCATGTAAAGAGCTCATATGGACAATGAATGCCTTACCCAGGATTGGGTTGGGAGCTAACTTCCTTACCCTATAGATTCATATAAACCCCTAGACAATAGTCACTCACTGGCAACCCTCTCTTGGGATCCCTCTCCTTTGGGAGCTCTGCTTCCTTTCTTTTACTTTAATAACTCCTGTTACTTTGCTCTCACCCTTTCTATTTGTAGATTCAATTCTTCGAAATCACAAGATGAAGGACCCAACCAATCCTACACTCTGTGTTACCATCTTTACAACTACCACTTTTAAAAGGCTAAAATAATAACCCCAAACTGGAAACTATACAAATTCCTCAACAGTAGAATAAGGAAATAAATTGTGATATATTTATACTATAAAATACCATTCTGCAATGAAAATGAACTTCAACTACATACCAAGAATGAACAAAGACAAAAACGTATGCATTGCATGATTCCATTTATATAGAGTACAAAAATCAGCAAAACTGGCCGGGTGTAGTAGTGCACGTCTATAATCCTAGCAGCTCAGGAGGCTGAAGCAGGAGAATTGTGAGTTCAAAGTCAGCCTAAACAACTTAGTGAGACCCTGTTTTTAAACAGAATACAAAAAAATAGGGCTGGGGATGTGGCAAAGTCAGCCTCAGCAACTTAGTGAGACCCTGTTTTTAAATAAAATACAAAAAATAGGGCTGGGGATGTGGCTCGGTGATTGAGTGCCTCTGAGTTTAATCCCATATTTTTTTATTCTGAGATAGGATCTCCCAAAATTGCTTAGGGTCTTGCTAAGATGCTGAGGCTGGCCTTAAACTTGGGATCCTTCTGCTTCAGTTTCCTGGGTTGCGGGGATTAGAGGCGTGCACCATCACACCTAGCCTAGAAAGCTAAAAGTATATGACAAATACACTTTGCATTATTTATATGTTACCAGTCAATTCTTCATGTTAGATTCTCACTACACTAACCCTTAAATAAAAGGTTAAAATCAAATCAGAAACTGTTATTTATTTCAACCTACCTATTTGTTCCCCTAAGATCAAACACTGTTTTGGGACTGGAGCTCCAAATACCATTCCTCGAAGTTTATCCATTGGAGGAGCTTTATTCTGAAGGCCCCCAAACTTTCCATTACTTCGAATTCGATCTCCATCTCTGGTCAGCAATGTGGGACAGTGTGTAATTTTAACAACCTATTGTAAGTAAATGGAAATAGTGGGTAACTTACTCTAACAGATAAGTGAAATAAATCACTCAGAAAAATCAAGGGTTGAATGTTCTCTCTCAAATGTAGAAGCTAGAACAAAGTAAGGGGAAAAAGTGGGAAGCAGGAAGGTCATATACCGTAAAGATAGAGGGAAGATCAAGGGAATAGAAGGAGACTGGAGGAGAAATAGAGAAGGGGAAAAATGTGGAATGAATTTGATCAAATTATGCTACTTGCATGTATAAATATACCATAGTAAATTCTACTTTTACGTGTATCTATAAAGCACCAATCAAAAATAAATGTGTGAGCCGGATGCAGTGGTGCACGCCTGTAATCCCAGTGGCTTGGGAGGCCAAGGCAGGAGGATCGTGAGTTCAAACCCAGTCTCAGCAATGGTGAGGTGCTAAGCAACTCAGTGAGACCTTGTCTCTAAATAAAATACAAAATAGGGCTGGGAGTGTAGTTCAGTGGCCGAGCGCCCTGAGTTCCATCCCTGGTACCCCCTCCCCCCCGGCAAAAAAGAAAAAGAAATGAGTGGATGAAGGACAGGCAGAGTAGAGGAAAGGGAGTAGGGAGAGGGAGGAAGAAGGAAAGTGGGGGCACTGGGGACTGAAATGGAGTAAATTAAATTTCATGCATGTATGATTATGTCAAAAGGAACAACTATTATGTTTAACTATAATGAATTGATAAAAGCCAAAAACATTACAGTTCTACCAAAATTATCTGAGATTATCTAAGAGTATCTCTTTTCTAATATTGTCACTGATAATGCTGTCCTGAGTTTCAATTTTATAGTTGAAAAACATATCTCATTTTAATTTGTATTTGGCCTGTTAATTCATATATTTTAACCAATTTTATGTTGATCAATGTGCAGAATTTAAATTGGTTTTGACAAGGTATTTAGACATTTGTATATGTATTGGCAAATGAAATGGTTGTTGTTTTTGCAGTACTGGGGATTTAACTCTGGGGTGCTCTACCACTGAGCTATATATCCCCAGTCCTTTTTATTTTGAGACAGGGTTTAAGTTGTAAGGCTGGCCCTACCCCTTGTGATCCTTTCCCCTCAGCCCCCCGAATAGCTAGGATTACAGGAGTGTTCCACCATGCTTAACTGGAATGACTTTTGTACATAGTTCTAATATAATAAAATTTAAAAACATGTTAGAATTGGAGCTACAGATTTAAAAAGAAATAAAACATATACCTCTTTTCTATAATGATTGGCTGCATCTAGATTATCCAAAATAATGGTGTCTCCTAACAGCATACCAAATACTGAAAAAGTTAAAATAAAAAAGGAATTAAATTATTAATGAAACTATCACTTATAACCTAAGAAGATATTTTTCATAATCAGCATTTTATAGATCTTTATCATAAACGTAACATCTGTATAAAAGAAAGCCACCATAATATCCTTTACCTGTTTCACAGTGTTCTATATTATCTGGAAATGTTAACAAATCTCGGGCAAAAACTGGGTCTCCAATGGGTTTAAAATATAATTTTCCATTTCGAAAATGAGGTAGAGGTCTAAAAAAGAAAAAAAAAAAAACTATAAAAACAAAAAATCCAAAACTTTTAAAATATATTAAATAAGTACATATAGCTTTTTAAAAAAATTATTTATTTTTATGTGGTGCTGAGGATCAAACCCAGTGTCTCACATGTGCAAGGCAAATGCTCTGCCACTGCCACATCCCCAGGCACCCCCTATAATTTTGTAATGTAAAAAAATTGGAAAACATTAATATACTGAATGTCATTTTAATCATATAATCAACTCCAATTCACAAGTGATATTCCTGAATGATGAGTTATATGCCCTTAGAAACTAAAACAACACTTACCATATAAAAATTTTCTGGTTTTATCTGTACTACTACCTTCAAGTAGTTTGTATTACCAATATAAACTACTTGTTATTGGTTTGCAAGGAAAAGAGAAAGGCATTCTCTTAAGTTGACCCAGATGAGGATGCGAGATACACTGCCTCATGTGGAGATGGGCAAGACAGAAACACTGATAAAGGAGGCAAGTCTTGAGTAAACTGAATCCCTGTCCCTCCCAAATAAAGAATAACTGAAACCTTGAATAACAATGGGATTTCAGAGATGGTAGCTGATTAGGGACAGGGACTACTTTTTGGTACCCAGGATTGAACCCAGGTGTACTTAACCGTTGAGCGACATCCCCAGTCCTTTATAATATTTTATTTAGAAACAAGGTCTTGCTAAGTTGCTTAGGGCCTCACTTAGTTACTGAGGCTGGCTTTGAACTCTTAAAAACTCCTGCCTCAGTCTCCCAAGCTACTGGGATTACAGGCATGTACCATGGCGCCCAGGGGGACTTTCTTTATATATAAGGAGAATGAAGAGATGGTGGGAGCTTATGCAAATAGCTAACTTTAGCAGGACACAGAATAACCTCCACCTTTAGGAAAAATAATAAAGGGAAGAGGAATACTGGGAACAGGAACAGGGAGCATAACCAGTTTCTAGAGCAAACTTTGGTCCTAAATACTAAATTCATACTTTTCTTAAATTAACCCTTCTTAACTTGGTCTTTAGGGATTACAGAGATAAAAAGAGGCTTCCTGGAGGGAAAATTCTCCTCACAAAAAGTATTACTCTTATCAACGCAGTAAAAAATAAATAAATTTCTTCTTTTTAATTTGTCTCACAAAAAATATTACCCTTATTAACATAACAAAAATAATACTTTAAAAAAAAAAAAAAAACATCCCCAAGCTTTTTATTTTGAGACAGGGTCTCCATAAGTTGTCCAGGCTGGCCTTGAACTTGCAAGCCCCTGGCCTTAACCTCCCGAGTCTCTGAGATTATAGGCTTATACCCTTATGCCTGGCTCAACACTATTGGAATCTTCTATGCTATCTAAAATGGATAATAATTAGCAGCAGAGTGGGAGATTTGAGCAGAATCGATAGATTTGAGTTCAAATCCCAGTTATTTTCTCAATCTTATTTTAAATTACAAAATAACATGTAAGTTTATTGACATAGGATATGTGTATTTGAGTTCCTAGTCTCTTTTACATCCTCACTTATTCCCACTTATATAGGCCTTAAAACCAAACATCTACTTGAGTCTGAAAAAGATAAAATTGGCCAATACTGTTAAACATTTTAATTTTTTTGTTTTGTTAGCATTTCCTTCTAGTATTTTGAGATGAATTTAAAAAGAGAGACATAGTCAGAATACTTATACAATATTAAAAAAATTAGAATGCCGGGCCGGAGTTGTGGCTTAGCGGTAGAGCGCTTGCCTAGCATGTGTGAGGCCCTGGGTTCGATCCCTAGCACCTCATAAAAAAATAAATAAATAAAACAAAGGTATTGTGTCCAACTACAACTAAAAAACAAAAATAAAATGAAAAAGAATGTCTATGCATTCTTCATTTAAAAAATAAAAACGTGTCTAAGCAGTATACAGTGGTGCATATCTATAATCCCAGCTCTTTGGGAGGCTATGGTAGAGGGACTGCTATACAAGGCCAGCCCAGGTAACTTAGTGAGACTCTTTTCAAAAAAAGGCAAGGAAAACAAACAAACAAATAAAAAAAAGAAAGAAAGAAAGAAAGAAAAGCCTAAGTATTTTCCACAATTTTCCCTAAAACATATTTGAAAAGCAGATGAAATAAAAATTTACTTGAAGAAACTAGATTAATACTATCCTCATATTAAAATAAGAATGTGATAGTCAACTAGATGCTCTTTTACATTTCAACTGTGCTACTGGCCAGTTGTAATATTTATGAATGACTGTGCCAACAAACCCTTTTACCTAAATGATGGCATATTTTTCACAGGACATAAAATAGGACAAAAAAAAATGTGTGTGTGTGTGTGTGTGTATGTATATATATATATATATGTACAAATCTCTATATATTTCATTACACACACACACACAGCCTATTCCGAAGATATTTTGCATTCTGCTAACGATAATAATATTTTTCCAACTTTCCTGTTGCAAAGGTAAAAAGACTTGTTCTGAATTTGTGTGTGCATATGCTTGTGTGTGCATGTATATCACATATATAACCGAACATTTAGGCCAGGTGGTACTGCCCACCTATAATACCAGTGATGCGGGAGGCTGAGGCAGGAGGATTCAAAGTTTGAGGCCAGCCTGGGAAATCTAGTGAGACTCTGTCTTAAAAAAGGGCTAGGGATGTAGACTAGTGGCAATGCACCCCTGGGTTCAATCCCCAAAACAAAACAAACAACACATTTAACCAGCAATAAAATAGCATATATAATGAAATATACTACAATATAGATATTAATGAAATATGTTCATCTGTGATGAAGTCAAGAATAATGCAGATAATTTGAGTCTTTTTTCTGTTTTGGTTATCTTTTAGAGAAATTATTTTTATTTATTTGTGGTGCTGGGAATTGAACCTAGTAACTTGCACACATTAAGGCAAATGCTCTACCACTGAGTTAGACCCCCAGTCCTAGAAATCTTAAAACAAAAACAAAACAAACCACTTATATTTTTTTTACTAACCTTTTCCAATCTGGAAGAGTCTTCTTATAAATAGAATCCAGGGGTAACACTTGTTGACGACCTTGGGTTTCATCATAGATACGACGAGCAGCATCAGTGGTTAGGGTGACCACACAATCCATGTCACTTGCCAGATGCCAAGAAATAACCATTGCAGCTCTATCATCTTCAATTTGTGCTAGATGTGCTATCTATAACCCATTTAAAAAAGCCAAGTGGAAATTTGAAAAATAAACATAAAAATTTGGTACTATTCCAAATAAAGGTGTTCTATGTTCTACTACTAGTAAAAATGTACTAAATAACTAATGCCATTTTTAGATTTAGTAAACGTAAATATAGTTATAATTAATATAATCTCTTAAGCAAAAAAAAATTTTTTTTCTTTTTGTGGTGTTGGGGATTAAACCCAGGGTCTTATGCATGCATGCGAGGCAAGCACTCTACCAATTGAGCTATATTCCCCAGACCTTAAGCAAAAGTTTTACTTAAGTATTATAATATTTCTTTCATAAAACAAATCTAAACATCACAAACAATAAGATTTTATTTCATCATCTGCCGATAAGAGTACTTCTTTCAAGTTCAGGAAAAATGATCATTTTTCTATTTACAAATACTTGCTGTCACAAGAATTCCTGCTCAAGGTCCACCAAGGTTGGGCTATTGTGGCTAATATCAAACATTCATCGTATTGGTATGGTCATGACTACCCTTTATTTTTTGCCCAATGTGGTAACAAAATTTGCCTAACAACAAGAATATTTTGTATCTATGTTAGAACCTTCATAGTGCCTGCCCTTGTTTTCCAATTCAATAGAAGTAGGTGGGGAAGAAAGTAAGAAAACGAACATGTCAAAAAATAAAAAAACAAAAAACACTAGTAAATATAAATGAAGAAAAAAAATTTCTAGTCAACGTAGGGAAGATTAATAGAGGCAAATAAAAGCAGAATAAACAACCCTTGTTTGTTACAATTAGATTTATTTTCTAAAGAAATACTATAAAACAATGGAGTAAAATCTATTATGATGGTATATCAACTATAAACACACCTATATTTAATTGAATCAAAAAAATCTTAAAAATGCTACGAATTCTTCCTTCTTTAGGGATGAGATTTCAAGATATTTTAAGTTGAGGAGGAAAAGACTAAAATGTCCAAGTTAAGTGAGGTAGTCACATGTTAAAACTAAATACACGAGAATACTTTGGAGGAAATCTTCTATTGCTCCTCACTATATTTCCATTATTTCCTGCTTTACTAGTTTTATGGCAAATTCCAGAATTTTTTAAAAGGAATCAAGGAAGAAAAATTAGGGACGATTTGGAGGAGTTAGAAAGTTTTCTGTAATAGAAGGGTTTGTACTTCTGAGGGGCAGAGGAGAAATTATATAAAATGAAATTTCAAGTATTTCCTCCAGGAGTTTCAAGATACATGATAAGGAATACTTAAATAGGGGACTTTTAAATATTTTTCTTCTCCTGAAATTTATTTCATACCTTGTTAGACATATTATACTCTGAACAAAGAATTTTATGTTGAATGAACATGAAAATGCACGAAGAGATTACAGATATCCACATGCTTAGAATAAGGACTCTTATTATAAACTGGTTGTAGAGAACACCATTTTACAACAATGTCTTAGCATCTTCTTTTCCAATTTATAAATACACATTCTTAATTTTACAATTTGCAGATTTGAATTTGAACAATAATGTAACATGGTTTGATCCATAAACACTGCTACATATGACCCTTTATTTTCAGTGTGTAGTTCAATTCCAGGGTAGATGACAACGTATAAAGAAACTTTCTTGGATTCTGAAGTCAGAGACACCTGGGTTCACATCTAAGCTCTGCCATTAAGTATATCTTAACAACTAATATTTAAGTTCCTTGAACTTCAAGGTCCTCATATATAAGCCAGAAATACAATAAACTGTTTACACAGTGGTTATTGAAGTAGAATAACGTACATAAACAAGTACAGACTTTGGATTCAAACTGCCTATTTGAGCCTGTTGCTAGCAGTCCAATTGTGAGCAAGTTTTTTAGTCTCTCTATATCTTCAGTTTTAGTTTAATTTTAAAATGGCAATAAAGGCAACGAGACGTAATATATAGAAAAGTCTAACAAGTAAAACATACATATATGCCCAAGTGTGTCAGGAAAAAAATCTATTAAAAATATAAGAAGCAACACTTACTGAAATAACTTACTAATAGTAGCAAATAGATATTCTAACTGAGAAAAATATAATACAGAATGTTCATGATTAAATAGTAGGATCAAAACAAATATAATTTATTTGACAAAAGTAACCAAAGAGGGAAAGGAAAACAGGAAGAATGGTAGAATGGTACTCTTGCCATTGGCAGCAAATATATAAGGAATTTGCTACAACATTAGACTTGGAACTCAGAATTCTTCTGATAATAAACTATAAAAAAATCTTAGCTCTCCTTAAAGACCTACAACATAAAAGCATATTTAAATAAGCCCTGATTCAGGATATGTGAACAATTTCTGCATAGCTCTCAATGACAGTAATAATTATTAATTCAGTTTTAAGCTCTGCCAAATCCCTATTAGGGTACTCAAGAGTAGGCAATTCACTAGAACAAATTAACAAATACAAAGAAATTTGACATTAAAATGTCACTTTTAGACAACATATTTTCAATAAGTAAAAACAAGATAATAAAGAGTGTACTGCTTCTTAAAGGGCTTCAATACATACTTTCCCCAAAACATCTCCACTGCCTTTTGTATAGTTTGGTAGAGTACATGATCTTCTGGGTTTTTTCTTTAGTTCTTCCTGTTCTGACATCTTTCTTTTCAAAAGTGCTTCAATGTGTGGTATCTATAATTTAAAAAGGAAAACTATCTATAAAGTCAATTACTCTTGTACCAGGCAGCCAATAAATACAGCAAAGAAAAGTGAACAATTTGGAAAATTTGAGAACACTAAGTTAATCAGCGGACATTACTTAAAACAATGACAAAACACAACTATGTTTAACAGTAACATAGAAAGAATTCTCATCTTCACGCAACGCCACCACCCCTAAGTACTGGGAATTGAGCTCAGGGGTGCTTTAACACATCCCCAGCCCTTTTTATTTTAGACAGGATTTCAATAAGTTGCTTAGGACATTACTAAATAGCTGAGGCTGGCTTTGAACTTCAATCCCCCTGTTTCAGCCTCCAGAGCCACTGGGATTATAGGCATGTGTCACCACACCCAGATCACTGAATCTTTTATATGTGTGCATGTGTAGTGCTAAGGAATAAATCCAGGTTTTTGTGCATGCTAGACAAGCTCTCTATCACATAACTACACTCCATCTCAAAGACAGAATACTTTTTTGTTTGTTTAGCAGTGTTGGGGGAGTGAGCCTGGGGTCTGGAACATTCTAAGCACACATGCTACTACTGAACCTACTCCTATGTTTTTTATCTTTGTTAAGAAATTTCTATACATACTATTTTTCTTTGAAGTTGAATTGCACATATAAATTTTTAAAAACTCTAAACTTCTTTTTGTTACTTTATTTTCTTTACCATCGTGTATGTTATTACTTATGCAGCCCCTTAATGCAGCTCTTCAGCTGGTGTTTTTATTGGTATAATTACACTGAAAATACAATTTTTCCCCCTTTGGTACTGAAGATTTAACCCAGGAGTGCTTTACCACTGGGCTATATCCCCAGTTTTTTTTATTTTTTATTTTGAGACAGTCTCACTAAATTGCTAAGGCTGGCCTTGAACTTGTGTTCTTCATGTCAGCCTCATGAAACAAACTGCAATTTCTTGGAAAAGAGCATTCTATCATTTTGTTTGTACCTTTTAATGTATAGTAACTGGAGTATAATGTACTCCAGTCTTTGTACCCTAAAATAATAGTGCCCATAGCATTCCCAATAAAACATAAGTAGCTGAATATAATTTAAAAATATTCCACACACAGTTAGAAACTATACCTGTTGTGTTACAGGAATGTCAATATTATGTGCTTTCAGTTCATTTCGCAACTGGGCCTCTTTTAATTTTGCCTCCTCAACTTGGCCTAAAATTATATATAACAAAAAAATTCCATCAATTTCTGATAGTCCCCAAAACAAAGTTTGTGGAAAAAAAAAATTCATTTTCAATTTCTTTTCTTTCCTCTTAATGTATAATGCTAAAATGAAAATTGACAGATGATTATTTTAGAAATTCAAAACTAAACTATGAATCTCAAAGTTGAACTCTAATATATAAAAAGGAGAGACACTGCAGCTAAGGGAGATAAAATATGCTCTAGGATCTTGTACAGATATACAAAAAGTATAGCTTGAGGCGGGCAGCATATATTTATTGGTACACTGATTAAAATTTTAACTATGTAACAAATGCAAAGTAAAAAACCTAGCAAAAACATCTGACAAAAGGGAATAATATAGATAATATAGTACAACTCAGCAAATGCCTTATTTTAATTGTATACAAAAATTATTAAAAATTGCAGCAAATATTCTGAGAATGGACTCATTTAAAAATAAGTTATGTATTTCAGTATTAGTGTGTGTAGTATCATAACACCATGGTGTATAATATATATATAGGTGCATTACTCAAACTAAAAAATAAACTACTTATTACTCTCTTAATAATAATGTTATCCAATATCTTTTGCCAGTACCTAGAGGTAGATATTAACATTAACACTGTATGGAAAACCATACATTTTCCACAGATCAGATTTCTAACAGAAAATTCCAAATTTTTATAATTTGTAAATATATAAATTTATTTAAAATGAGGACTATTTCATTTTAAAACTTGCCAATGATGAATAACAAATTATTATCACTACCTTTCTACAGAGTTCTGCATTTCACTTGTAATCCAGGAAAACAGACACATTTGTGTTTCATGGTCTCCACCATCTGCCTCATCATTCCCCAAAGCCTAATTTTTTATTTCCTCTGACTACAAGATGACTTACATTTGATTTCATCAAGAAGCTGTTTGCTGGCATCAAATAAACTTCTATACATAACAATAGACTTAGATAACTGGTCCTTTTCTTTTGTAAGTGCTGCCATTTGTTGCTGCTTCTTAACATCTAAGAAAAAAAATTCAGATTTAACTTAAACAACTTAAAAATCACAACTTTTAAAAAATACATCACAACATTATGTTAATACACAGCAAAGCAAGATTAATCAAGTACCTCTAAACAATAGGGTTTCATTATCTATTTTCCTAGAAACTTACCATTGTAAAACATAAATGGTAGGATATATGGTTCTAATGTTCTTGATAAAGATGGTAGCCGAGGCTCAAAAACAATAAAATATTCAGTACTATCCCTTCCAGGACTATTTTCTGCCAGTACTAGACTCTGTATAAATAAAGAAGCATTAAGGAAAATAAAGATTTGAAAAGAAAAATTTCAGTGTTACATATCTGATCATACTGTTTTCAAATAAGTGGTAAATTAAGGTTTATTAAACTATCACCACCACTCAAGACACAAAATAAAACATTTTACCTTTAGGTATTGGTTTAAAAGTCAAATGATCTTATCAATACAGCTTATGGAAAAATTATGTATAATAGAAAATAGAAAAATATAGTAGCATTCCCTTCACACCAGATACATAATGGCCACTTATATGTTGATTTGCAAAATCTTCATTCTCACCTTTAAGGTGAAGCAATGTGAAATAGCTTATGGGGTGAACATTATAAAAACAACAGAGAGAAATACCCAAACCCCAATGCTGAGATTAAGTTACAGCTGTTACCATGGAAGTAGACCCACCAGTCCCAGGTGACATTTCAAAAGGTACTGAAAAGCTCTCAGGATTTATTCTTTAAAATTTTATTTTTTCACTAATCCACAAAACACCTTTAATATACTTTAGCCAAGACCACATCATATAACTAGTAAATGATGCAACTTAAATATTTTTATCCTAAATGATTTTTCATATTTCCACAGAAAATAATTTATTAGTTGCTTTTTATGATAAAATTTACATAAAGTAACATTTTTTTAAAAAACCTGAACACTGTAGATGAATTATTTTTCCAAATTATTGAGAACATAAACCCACCATTAAACCAATTACCAATGCCTTTGTTTCTGAAAGCTGTTTCCAGTGCATTATATATGAATGCAAACACATGATAATGAGAAATATAATAACTACTTAAAAGCATTTATTTTTGTAGGTAAATATCAAATTTCTCTTCAAAATAAAAGTGTTATCAATTTATACTTTCACAAACAGTATGTGAGCGTACCTAATTCCCCTGATGCTGGCCAACATTTAACATCAACCAAGTATTTTTTTTTTTTTTTTTCTAAAAAGTAGGAATTTAAAAACCAACCAATCATTATTATTTTAAATCACCTTTCCCTGAGTGGTACACTGAGGTCATGCTTCTTATGTTTACTGCTCATTTATATTCACTCTTCCATTAAACTGCCTGCTCAAATTCTGTGCCCATTTACTTGTCTTTTTTTCTTACTGATTTGCAAGAAGTTTGTAAAGAGGTATTAAATTATGTTCAATATATTAATCTTCTATTATATATATACATATATAGAATACTATTTCTCAGCTGGGCATGGTAGCACAAGCTTGTAATCCCAGGGGCTCAGGAGGCTGAGACAGGAGGATTATGAGTTCAAAGACAACCTTAGCAAAAAGTGAGGCACTAAGCAACTCAATAAGACCCTGTCTCTAAATAAAATACAAAATAGGGCTGGGGATGTGGCTCAGGGGTCAAGTACCCTTGAGTTCAATTCCTGGTACTCCCACAAAAATAATTTCTCCACAATTTATCACCCTTAAATTTTTTCCTCCTTCTGTTATAGAATGAGGTTAATGAATCTTTAAGTACTAACCATCATAGATTGTTGAAATTATTAACACACTGGCACTTCTTTTAATTGTTTAAGATATGCTTATGCTACATTAAAATTTAACTTTTAATGTAATTAAACATAATCTTTTCCTTCATATCTTGTTTGTTTTACTGTAAAAGCCTGAGATAGAAAGGACTTCCTAAATTTTATAATCAATGATTTAAAAAAAAAGATACACAGAATAACAGAAACAAACAAAAGCAAGGATTTAAGTATAAATAAGGATTAGGCAGAAATAAAATGGAAAAATGAATATCAGAATAAAACTGAGTTATTTTTCAGAAATTTCCAGGTCAAGTAGGCAAACAATAGCAAATTTGAAGACAAGAATTAACAAACTTGAACAATTTATAAATTTATAATTTAGATTATAATTTGAAACAAAGCAATATATATTCTTTTCAAGCAAATATGGAACATTTACTAATTTTAGTTGTATTCTGGGAAAGTGTTTCCTACCCCCCCC
>NW_025999990.1:45863520-45871814 GCF_001458135.2 Marmota marmota marmota | reverse complement strand
CATATATATATATATATATATATATATATATATATATATATATATATATATATCTCAAAACAGATCCTACTGTCCTGTATAACTAAAAAGAATTAAAATAAACAAACAACAAAGTGAAGCCACTCCACACAAGCTTGCCCTGTTCTGCATGAGGCCATTTCCCTTCCTGCCTCTCTACCATGTTGTGGTGCAGCCAAAGGAGCCCTCACCAGGTGCCAAATAGATGGTGTGGCCCGATCCTCAACTTCCAGCCTCCAAAACTGTGAGCTAAATAAAACTCTTTTCTTTATAAAATACCACACCTTGGGTTTTTGTTACAGCAATAGAAAAAAATATATATATACTGTCAAAATATTTTTCTCCTTCCAATTTTCCCAGAGTTCTTGCAGCTATGTGTGGTCATGTAAGTAGTCACTGTCAATGAAGTTTGAGGGAATGGTGCGGGTCACTTCTGGGCAAGTTTCTTTTCTTAAAACTTTAAATTCTGAAATAACTAAATATTCATAATAATTTGCCAACAAATGCACAGGAAAATGGCTTGCACTTTTTAGTTACTCATCTACAGTGGTATCCTGCATAACTATAACACAACATTAAAATCTACATGTTAACACAGAATATATTTAGATGTGTGTGTGGCAACTCATTTTATCACATGCATGACTGTGTAACTGCCAACCCAATTAAGACACAGAACTATCCTGTCACCCATGCTACCCTTTTACAATCACAACCTCCTGCTCCTTGCCCTAAATTTCAATATCAAATCTGCTCTTAATTTCTACATTTTTTTTAAGTTTCAGGAATGTCTATCCAATTGAATTGGACAGTTAAAAAAAAAGTAATTTACTTAAAAAGTTCAGAATAAAAGTTATGCCAAATTAATTTTTTAATAAAATAAGCATCTAAAAACAAACTGAGAAGCACTTAAAGAGTTTAAGTATTTTTTAAAAATTTAGTACATTGAAAAAATTAAATAGAAATGACATATGTTGGAATTAACTTGAACTTCACTACCTAGTATACTAATAACTGAAATGTCATCAACTAAAAATTTCTCATGTATGATTAACATGAGCAACTTTACCATGATATACACCTCCCCCTTATCCATAGATTTGTTCTCAGTAGTTTCAGTTGCCTGAGGTCAACTGTGGTCCAAAAGTATTAAATGGAAAATTTCAGAAATTAACAATTCATAAATTTTAAATAATTTTTAGCTGGGCATGGTGCCACATGCCTATGATCCCAATTACTTGGGAGGTAAAGATAGAAAAATTACAAATTCAAGGCCAGCATGAGCAACTCAGCAAGACTCTATTGCAAAAACAACAAAAACCAACCCACACATGAATCAACTTTTTTTTTTTTTTTTTAATAGAATACTGCTAAAATTGTTCATGTGAATCTCCTGTTGTATCTAGTTTATAAACTAAACTTCATTTTAGGAATGTATATACAAGAAAAAAACAGTATATATAGTAGTTGGTACTATGCATGGTTTCAGGTACCCACTGGGGATCTTGGTATGTGTCTTCAATAAATAAGGGGGGGAATACTGGATTTATACCTTGCATCCAATAATTAATTCACTTTTCAACTAAATACTTTATTCATAAACTAAGAGAAAAATGTAAAGTTAATCAAAATATATAAAGAAAGTAAGCAAACCTGTTCGCTGCTGAGAACATTTGTTTTATCCATCATAAAACCAAACTGGATACAGTATGTCCCCACTTTGTTAGGAATTACTTTATCCCTAGATTGAAAAGGAAGTGATAAGGTTTTTGACAATTTAAATAAAGGGGAAAGAAATTCAAAGCATCAACATTTCCTTTCACAAAAAGTTAATTAATAGTAATAAGATAATTACCAATATTATATTTGTCTTCATTTGTTCAACAAATATCGTATATTAAGTTAAATCCCAGGTCCCCTTTACTTGTATATTCTTTCACAAAACAAAGGCTCTGGATATAATAAGAATGGAAATAGGAATACAGTAGCAAGCACACAAAATATGATAAAGTATATAGGTCAAGTGAATTTTGTTTCACTTCTACATTATAAATTTCCAATGAATGGTTTTATATTTCAAAATTATGAGTCATCTTGCTGAGCTTCTATGTTGCTTTATTTTCTATTCAAACAGTTGTCTAAATATCTGACAATATATCCAAGTTATTTACTGTAATTTGATTTCTTAACTAATGTTCCTACTAGGAACACAAACATAGTTATACTTTAACCCAATGAAAATATGAATAAATGAATGAATGAATGATGTTACAGTAAAAATTAAACAAGACCTGCTTCCAAATGGTCTGTCATGATGAAAACAGCCATGTAAAAAAATGTTTTTTGGAAGATGCTCCAGAGTTAACAAAGCATAAAGAGGACTCAGTATCATATAATAAGATAGGATAAAAACCCTGGTAGATAAGTTTCACATATAAAGCTGCTTTATTCCTGGGAGAGAATTCTAGGAACATAGGTAGACCTAAACTACACAGGCTTTCAAGGGAAATGCAAATTGACAGAGACAAATGTAAATCTTCTCTGGGGAAAGATTATTATCCCAGGCATATATTATTTCCATACATATTAATAAATAAAAATGTCTGATACAATAGCAAAATAATAAAGAGGCAATAAATAGACTAAAATATCAATAGAACAAGAGAAAATAAAAAATGACCTACAGGAACTTTGCACTATTACTACTCAGGTTGATAAAAGACAAGACTACAAATGCTGACAACTGGACCTTTAAAAAAAAATGTTAAATGTAAGCCAAGAATAGTTTTAAGTGCCTTGTAGTCCCAGACATTCAGGAGGCTGAGGTGAGACGAATGCTTGAGCACATGAGTTTGAGACCAGCCTGGGTAAAAGAGCAAGACCTTGTCTCAAAAACAAACAAACAAACAAAAAAAACCCCTTAAACGTAAGTATGAGAACAAAAAATGTCAAATAATTGAAAGATTATGTAACTCAAAAGATGGACTTAACAGCAAATCATACTGCATATGGAATTAGTTACCTGAAGACAGTTCAAAGTCAATAGTATGAGAAGACAGAAAAGAATGGAAAATAGAGAAAAGACAGTAACAGAGCACACTGTGAAAAAGGCTAACAAACTTACACAAGAAACACCTGATGAGATAGTGACTGACAATTGTTCAAAACTAAAGACAACACAATCAAATCCGAGACTAGGATACATGCTCAAAAGAACTCCAAAGAAAATCAAGTCAGGAGAGGTTTTTATGTGTGTGTACAACACACAAAGCAGGAAGAAAGAAGGTAATAAGTGGAAGAAGAAGGAGGTGGGGCTTCCATGACAATGGCATTACTTCTTGACTTTAGTAGAGGGTGCACATTCACTTTGGGCAAAATCACAATGTTGCATATCCTGCTTTTTGTATTTCTTGGGTACTGTATCTCACTTTCAAAAAGATTAAAAAATTAAACAAGATTATATGTACAACCCCAAAAACAGTTTGGGTTAGGAACACAGACACATTAGGAACCTAAATATTATTTTCATTTATTCAAACACAATTAATATATGTAAGCATATATTAAACAATGATAGAATGTGATAATTTTTTAATGAGGTAAAATTCATAGAACATAAAATTAACAATTTTAAGACCTATCATTCATTGATAGTACATGCACACTGTTATGTAACTAACCACCTCTACTTAGTTCCAAAACATGATTATTTTTAAGATTTATTAAAATGGATGGAGGGCTGGGGTAGTAGGTCAGTTCTAAGAGTGTTTGCCTCACATGTGTGAGGCATTGGGTTCAATTCTCAGTACTGTATATAAATAAATGAATATAATACAGGTCCATCAATAATTTAAAAAAATTGAAAAATAAGTAAATAAAATGGACTTCTGAAACAGAGAGTCTCAAAATAAAATTTTCCTCTCTAAAAAAACAAAAAAAATAAAAAGATTAAAAGGTTTCTTCAAACTGATGCTCTGGGTTGCTAAAATAAGACCTAACTGAAAAAAACTACATATTTTGGAATACCATAAAATAGCCCAATTCTTGCATGTTAATAGACTTCATACAACAATTTAACAGATTGAAAAGATAGCAGTATGCCCCTTTTAGAATGTCTAAATCAGCTTCTGTAATAATTTGGGTATATTTAAAAGACTGAAGGCAATGTTGGTCCAAGGACAGAGGCTGGTCTGAACATTCTGCTATTGGTCTGTCATAGAAAATTATATAACTCGAGTGTTCACAATCATTGATAGCCACATTGACATTGCCTTGACAAGTATACATTCAGTGGACATTTTTTATTTTAAACAAAAAGCATCAATCTATCTATCACTGATTGAGAGTTTTTAGAAATCTAAACCTGGTCCTTTATCAGTATGAAAAGGCACTGAACAAACATAATAATCATTTTTTACTCCATTGACATTAATGTAAAGAACTTACAAAGAAACCTTGTGAGGGAGGGGAAAGAAAAAAGAAATCTTAGACATAATCCTTTCAAAACATTTTTCAAATTTTAGAATGGTGGTCCAGAATGAAGGTGCAACAGATCGTAGTCACATAAACAGTAGAAGCCAGTCCAATCTTACTTCATAAAATCGTAGAATAAAAATTTCCTATAATAAAAAACCATACCTTGATAATATAAAGGAAGTCTCATGACTTTCAAAGTTTCTAATACTGATATGGACCATCACAAAAATCTTTCCCCAAACCATATTACAAAAGTCTATTAAAAACAAACAACACACATCTTCTTCCGCCCCCCCCCCCAAAAAAAACCTACCCAATAACAAAATCATAAATTACTTTCCTTAGATAAGCAGGCAAATGTCTCTAAGGGAGAATTACTTTTGTAATAAGTCAGGCATGAAAATGATTTTAAAAATACCTGAAATAGAAGCAACCATCTTCCTTGTCATTATCTTTTATTTTATTACAACTAAATGTTTCTGCCTAGAAAGGAGAGTAGGAGAAAAGGGGAAAAAACAAAGTCAATTCACAATGAAAACTTACACACACATGTATCTTTATAAAATATGCAAGACAATGAAAAAGTCACAAAGAAACATCCATTAAAATGTATATAGCAGGGGCTGGGGTAGTGGTTCAGTGGTAGAGCACTCACCTAGCATGTGTGAGGCACTGGGTTCAATCCTTACCACCACATAAAAATCAAATAAATATATTGTGTCTACCTACAACTAATAATATTTTTTTAAAAAGGTATATAATAGATCTCTATACTGATGACAATATTTTAAAGTACTAGCAGTTTCACTGTCTTACTGGTGTAAATTGAATGAGTGAAGATCATGGTTGCTGAAACCATGGTAACTTTTGGGACTATCAAACAAGCTAGTTTCTAAAAAAGATAATGTGATAAACCGTAAATGCTGAAGTGGATTATGAAAATGGGACATTCTGACAAATTTTAAAATTTAGTTTCCAATTTGATATTTATCTCAAATTTTTACTATCCACTATGGAAGCCAATAGCTGTATGGAGCTTAATTATTAAGCATTCAATATATAGCTGGTCTGAATTGATAAGGTTTAAGATATAAAACAAACTGCAAAGAAATGGAAAAAGAATGTAAAATCTCATTAATAAATTTAAAAATACTGAATACATGCTTAAATGGTAATTTTTCATATTTTTGATATTTTATGATTAAAAACAATTTAAATTAATTTTACTTATTTCTTTTTACCTTTTTAATATAGTTACTAGAAAATTTAAATGCCACCTATGATATTTATATAGAACAGCAATGTTCTACACCCTCAAGCTCTTCTCCCTATGTTTATCTGCCTTATAGTTTATCAATATATCTTTCCTCTCTCATTTTCTATGTTAACCCTTGGTGATATTTAATGGCTTTTTCTATTCTATTTTACAAAATAGTGTAAAATATCTTAACATGATAAGAAAAATCACAATGTAAGCTACTGTATTTCAATAGCATCAACAAGCTACGTGCAATGGTGTGCACCTATAATTCCAGCTACCTGGAAGGCTGAGGCACAACTGGATGTTTAAGAAAGATCAGCCCTGACAACATAGTGAGAGCCCATTAAAACAAACAAACAAACAAAAAACCCCAATATCTTCAACACTTAACTTTGAAACATATACTGATGCATATTTTTTTAATCCCAAGCAATAGAGTATATTAATTTTCAATTCTCAAATATAGACATGTTGCATTTTACACTAGATTTAATTTTAACTTAAATGTAAGGGCTATTTTTAACTTTTAAAAATGGTTCCCATTACTCACATTTGCTGGTGGTCGGTTCATACTGCTTACCAGCTTCCACATTTTCATGGAAATACGTGCTGGGTTGATATTTTTAATGATACTGTCATCTTCAGAAATAACACTAACCATAAAATCTGCCATGATAAACATAAACATATATTTTACTAACTGCAACAGAAAAAAACTCTAGTGCTAAATCTGAACATCAAGTTCTCCTCTAGAAATCTAAGAAATATCTTTGCTCCTAATAAGCCCTTCACTTATTTTTAGTCCACCATGCTATAAATTCTAGCATGCAAGACCAAAATGGCCAGATTATGTATACTCAGCAATTTAGAACTAGGTCAGTTGGCCAGGTGTGTTGGCACACACCTATAATCCCAGAGGCTGAGACAGGAGGGTGGCAAGTTCAAAGCCAGCTTCCTCAAAAAAGCGAGGTACACTAAGCAACTCAGTGAGACCTTGTCTCCACAGCAGTACAAAATAGGGCTGGAGATGTGGCTCAGTGGTTTGAGTACCCCTGAGTTCAACCCCCATACTCACCCCCCCAAAAAAGAATTAGGTCAGTTGGTCAAAACATATGCTTTATGTATTCCAAGAACAGAATGTTTAATTTATATGAATTTTAATGGTGTGTAATAGCTAAAGTTTTATTATATATAATAGTCTCATTATATTTACCATTTGTAATTTATTTGGCACCTATTAGAGTTTTTAATTATAAGAAACCGGCTTTATTTCCCCCAAAGAGATTTAACACAATCTATAAAGCTGTTATAAAAGGCAATGTATATAACATTTGCAATTTATTAAAATTATTGTTAAAACATTTAAAATCTAAACTTTTTGGTATGTTTCTCTTTTAGTGCTTATAACTATGTTCAGGCATTTATCCCTTCAATAAGAGGAGTTTTCCAGAAAATTAGCTGTATAAAGCAATTACTAATTTCCTTTGGACTTAGCAAGAGCTACACTATGTTGAAAATTTCTGCTTACCCACTGTATTCATTGAATACTTTAATATTAATGACTGTAACTAGGAGCCCAACATAGTAAACATTTGTTGTTCTGAAATATCTTAAATCTTGATGTGATGCTATTTCCACCCAAATTAAGTTAAGTGGCTGGTTCTGGTTCTGATGGGTATAACTTCACAACATATTTAGTGAAACAGAGCTCCATAGTTCTCACCATTTACTTCTTTTTTTTTTAATAGAATTTCATAACTCAGTGTACAAACATCAACTGAATTGCTTGTCTCTGGTTACCAGTTTATATACAAACCTTCAGAGCTCACTATTAAAGGATACCGGACAAAGAGATAAGAGTAGGCACAGCAAAAGTGGTAAGTATTTTGCCATTTAAAAGGCAATGACATGCATTATTTTTAATCATGCTGAGGACCAAACATAAATAATTTATCCCACTGATGTTATTACAAGGCAAATTATAGTTACAGTTTTATTTAAATACTGTCAAATACTCACCAGTGAAAACACCCCCTGCTAAAAAGCAAGCATCTTTGTCATATTTAACATTGAGACGAATGGGTTTCTCAGGGTCTGGAAGAATCATTAACTTAATTATAGGTCCTTCTATAGTACTCTTGTTATAGACAGCTTTAACCTGCATAATATGTTCTCCCCTAAAAACAAAAACAAAAAAAATTAAGGGGACAGGGAAGGATAAAAATTCAAATTACATTAGTTATGACCTAAAAATCTGAAGACAATTTATGCAAAGTTTTAACTCTTTTAGGGAACCTGTTTCTACTTAGTTCCACCTCCTATCTTAACACTAAAAAAAGGATGGTTATTATTCTTTTTTTTAAATTTTTATTGTTGGTTGTTCAAAACATTACATAGTTCTTGATATATCATATTTCACACTTTGATTCAAGTGGGTTATGAACTCCCATTTTTACCCCGTATACAGATTGCAGAATCACATCAGTTACACATCCATTGATTTACATATTGCCATACTAGTGTCTGTTGTATTCTGCTG
>NW_025999990.1:45848105-45861671 GCF_001458135.2 Marmota marmota marmota | reverse complement strand
GTCTAATTGCTCTGGCCAGTGTTTTGAGAACTATGTTGAACAGAAGTGGTGAGAGAGGGCATCCCTGTCTTGTTCCAGATTTTAGAGGGAATGTCTTCAATTTTTCTCCATTCAGAATGATGCTAGCCTGAGGCTTAGCATAGATTGCTTTTACAATATTGAGGTATGTTCCTGTTAAGGATGGTTATTATTCTTAACCTCAGCAAGTAATAAGAAAAATCAAGATCGAAGATGGCAGATTAGAGTTACCCTTTATTTACTCGCTTCTCCATGACACAGAATCAAAACCACTGGAGAGCTTCTGTTTATTGAGGTAGGTGACTGTGGATAGTAGTCAAGAAATGTGGAGAAACCCAGAGACTTTGGATAGTTGAACAGAGGTAAGATAGAATACCCTTGAGCATGCTCCTTGGCAGCAAGTGGGGTAGAAGTAATGAGGTAGAGTTCAAGTGAGCAGCACTAGTACAGAATTTGGCACTGTGGAGACAACTCCATTTTGAACAAAGAGAAAACCCAGAATTGTCATAGCAATCTGGCTCTGGAAAAGTTCCCTGCACTTTGTAGCAGATACAGTGTTATAACAGGGAGCAATCTTGAGTAGGTCTTGTCTGAGTCTGCCTCTCCGCAAGTGTAAGGCCTCTATATTTTACTGTCTCCTTGGAGCCCACAGCAACATTACTGAAGAGCAACATTACCTCACTTACTCAGTGGGTATCTGCTTTGAAATTCAGTTTAGACTCAGAGCAAAGCCACTGAAATAACACCTGAGAACTCTACAGTGGTGGGAAACAGATCTGTGATGCTAAAGGGAAGTTTAAGGAAACCAAGATAATTTCCCATTTAAGACTAGCAGCTTGGAATGCCAAAAAAACCAGTGTAGTGTGATTGTGCATGGTAGTTGTCTCAGAACCCGAGTCATGGGTAGTGGATTGTGTGGGGCCCATCATTGGCCCCCTGCCCCAACCTGGACTAATATAGGACCACAGAGTCTCTCTGCCCTCCAAGTGGGCTGAAAAAAGTGCCAGGGATCCTGACATGCTGCAGTATTTAAATCAGGCCTGTCCTTGAAGTGTACAGAGCGAATAGCTATGGAGCATATCATTGTTGGAGGAGTTCTGCAGTTCTCCCAAGTTTGTACAGATGCGCAGGGAAGCTGAGATGTATTTCAACTAGCTCCAGCCACAAACCAGTCTAGCTGGTCACCTAGAAAGCAACACAACCAAAAGAAGGGGATAAGACCCTTTCAGGCTTTGCTTTCTCCAAAGGGCTCATAGCCTAAGATGACAAGGAAAGAAGTTCTGAAAATCAGCAAAGATTGTGATTATCTACTCTTGCATGCACAATTGATCACTTTAGCAAAGAGAAAATCTTTATTTTTTAAGACTTTTTTGGTTATCACTGCATTGTGTGTATGTGTATTCTCTCTTCTCATTTTAATATTTTTTTCCTTTCATTTTTCTTGTTTAAAAAAATCATTTTTACTTTACAAATACTTCAATTTTTTATCCTTTTAAATTCTTCTTGAATTGAAAGGCTGTGGCTGTGGCTCAGTGGTAAAGCACTTGCCTAGCATATGTGAGGCACTGGGTTCAATCCTTAGCACCGCGTACGAAATAAAGGCATTCTGTCCATACACTACTACAAAAAAATTTAATAATTCTTCTTTCCTTTTCCACTTCTTAAAATTAATTTTATCTATTTTTTTAATTTTTAAGCTGTAATAGACACAATACCTTTAGTTATTTTTATGCAGTGCTGAGAATCAAACCCAGTGCCTCACACATACTAGGCAAGTGCTCTACCACTGAGCTACACCCCCAGGTCTAATTTTATCTTCATTATTATTTTAACTGTTGTTTATTCTATCTTATCTTTTCTACTTTCTTTTCTGTTGTTGGTGCTGTGGTTGTGGTTACTGAGTTTTTAAACTTTATTTCTTTATCCAGTTTGCTTTTATTTAGCTGATGTTATTGTAGTTTGCCTTCTTTTTTCTATGTCATGTTGGGGATAAAGCCTCATACTTCAAGCATGTTGGGTGGATGCTCTGCCACTGAGCTACCTTCCTAGCCCGAGTGAGAGATGTAGCACTTTACTCCACACATGACCCAGTCCTGTGGCAGGTACTTCAACTTAAAGAATAGGGGAGATAAAAATCTCCACCTGATGACCAAGCAAAAAGGAGGCAAAGCAAAGTGGGGACCTGAAGTACTGTTTCTATATATTCACCCTCTTAGGAAAAGCAGAGAGAAATAACACAAAGGTGTAGATATACCACTTGAGAACACTTTGGTCACTACCTCTAAATCTTCTGTGCAGTTGTAGTCACTCCCAGTTTCCCCACCAAAGCCTCCTCTCCCTGGCCATTGGCAACCACATTTTGTCTCTGTAGATTTGCCTATTCTAGACATTTCCTTTAAAAAAATGGAATAAAAAAAGGTTGTGGACATGGCACCTATGAGGGACATTGGCATAGATTGCTTATATAACCTATCAGACCATATGCTGCCAACAAGACCAAAGGAATAACCACAGAGGTTGCATTGCATATATTCAGCTATCCATATCACTCCTGCCTATCAGAGGATGCCATTCTTGCAAGACCTATAGGGAAAGCATGGCCTCAGGCTCTTACAGTGTCAAAATCCGCAAATCATAGCTAAAGAAGTCACAGGAAAACAGCTCTATGTAGGTCAATTGGAATTAAACTCAACACCACACAACAAACAGATATCCCAGAAGTGCATCATCAAGAGTAGGCTGGCCATTAAGAAAGCATAAAAATATGATGTGCCCCTCAAATTCCTAATTTTCTGGCAACTGACTAAAGATACTGAGTGAATAAAGTGCTGGAGAAAAAATTCAAAAGCATGATTTAAAAATGATCAATGAAATTAAAGAGAATACAAACATACTGTTAAATGAATTAAGAAAGACTATTCAGGATATGAAAGAGCAATTCAATGAAGAGAATTTTTTTGGAAAATGAACAGAATCTTGGAAATAAAAAGCTAATTAAAAAAAGAATATCACAGATTAAAATTATTATTATTCAGACAGTAATAAAGAAAAAATAAGACAGAACAGAACATACATGTCTATGGGACACACCACTAAAAGATCATATATATGTATAATTGGAATAAACAAGGAATTGAGTTATAGGAAAAGGCACAGAAAACCTATTCAGTGAAACAGTAGCAGAAAATTTCTCAAATATTTGGATATCCAGGTAAAGGAGGCATTTAGAACTCCAAACAAACATGACCAACAAAGGTATTTTCCAGGACAAATTATAGTTAAACCACCAAAATACAGAAAAAAGAAAGAATATTAAAAACTTCAAGAGAGAAGCATTAAGACACATATAAAGGCAAACTCATGAGAATAACAGCATTTTTAAAAGAAACTCTAAAGGGTAGGAAGCCACGAAATTATGTATTTCAAAACCTGAAAGAAAATAAGTTCCAACACAGCTTACTATATACCCAGCAAAGCTATCCTTTAAAATCAAAGGAAAATGAAGACCTTTCAAGATATGCATAAATTAAATGAATTTATGGTAACTAAAACCCAACATATATAGAATACATTTCATATCTGGTGCAACCACTCTGAAAAACAGTATGGAGATTCCTCAGAAAACTTGGAATGGAACCACCATTTGACCCAGTCATCCCATTCCTCAGCTAATACCCAAAGAATCTAAAATCAGAATACTATAGTGACATAGCCACATGATGTTTATAGCAGCTCAATTCACCATAGTTGAGCTATGAAACCAACCTAGATGCCCTTATATATACAATGGAATATTACTCAGCTATGAAGAAGAATGAAATTATGGCATTTGACAGTAAATGGATGGAATTGTAGAGGGATAATGCTAAGTGAAATAAGCCAGTTCTCCCAAACCAAAGGTCAAATGTTCTCTCTTGATATGTGGATGAAACCTGTAACAAAGGAGGGTAGGGAGGGGAAGTATAGAAGTTCAATGGATTAGACAAAGGGGAATGAAAGGAAGGGAGGAAGGATAGGAACAGGAAAGACAGAATGAATCAGACATAATTTCCTATGTTCATATATGAAACTCCACATCAACCACAAGAATGAGATCAAAATTGTAATGGTTTGCACTCCATGTAAGTACAATGTATCAAAATATGCTCTACTGTCATGTATATCTGAAAACAACAAATAAAAAATACATACTTATTTATGCTCAGAAAAGGAGGCAAGTTTAATACAATCACAAGAGCATAAGAACGAATAAACCTCATTAGAAGAATAGATAGATAGCAAATAAGCAATTAAAAAAGACTCAGATAGTTCAGTAAACCATCAAACCTCTTGAAAGGAAAAAATGAACACAGAATATTCAAAACAACCAGAAGAAAAATAACAAAATCATAGGAACTAGTACATATCTTTCAATAATAACCCTGAACACAAACGGTCATACTTCTCCAACTAAAATATGCAGCCTGATTGATTACATTAAAAAACAGGAGGAGGGGCCCAGCCTCCCCCTGCACGGTAGGCAGACCACGTGGCCTGGAGAGGGGGCACAGCCACCCGCCTGCATGGTAGGCAGACCACCCCAACTGGAGTAGGGGCCCAGCCGCCCGCCTGCACGGTAGACAGACAACCTCAGCGGGTGGAGGGGCCCAGTGGCCTGCCTACACGGTAGGCAGAACACCCCAACTGGAGGAGGGGCCCAGCCGGCCGACGTGCGGTCACCGGACCGAGCTCTGGACAAACATAAGGTCTCCCCAACACCCCCCACCTCATCAAACACCTTATGACAAAAACTGATGGAACTCATCTTGGAAAATCCCACCAATCCTTAAAACCCATCAACCAGTGGGCGTGGCTACAAGCTCGGTTCTGCAGCGGATCAGGCACCTGGTTTACATCTCAGAGAATAAGAATAGAGAGGCCACAGGTGGAAGCTCAAGTCCTCTCACACTGACTACCACCACCACCCTGAACGCAGAGACTCAAGCTAGGAATAGACATTGCCACCTACTGGAAGAAAAGAAAAGAGAGTTCTGAGAGACATTTTTTTTCTTTCTCTTCTCTCTCTTTTTTCATCCATTCATCCAGTCTCCTCTACCCTTCTCCCTATGGTCCTCACAACCTCAACAGATGCGAAACCAAGAATTGTGAATGGAAGAGGTCTTTAACTACCGAATCAAAAGAATAATATAATATAGAGGAATTGCATATGCCCCACCTCCCCCCCACTTTTATTTCTTTTCTTTTTTCTCTTATTTTCTTTTTCCCGCTCTCTTTTTTCTCTTTCTTTCTTTGTTATTTGTTTTTCTCCTTCTTACTCCCTCTATCCCACTGGCAACCCCCTAAATTTTGCTACTTATAAGTAGGGTAATCTTATAAATCCAGATAGGAGTTTGAATCTATACATTCTTCCATAAATTACCCATCTATTGGTGAGAGATCTCCAAAGTTACTAAGTTAGATTAACCCCATACCCTCACTCCTTTCCCCCTAAACATAACATCCTACACCTGAAATTCAGTTTTCTTCATGCTACCAGAAACGGTATGCTTTTCATAAAACTAATGACTATATTTGTAAATGATAATTGAAACCAACATTTGTAGACATAGAGTCTAGCTATAAATGTAGTAATAAGGAAAACATGTGCTTAGATGATGTACTATTGATATTGGGAACTGTTAACATTGTCTTTCTCCACAAAAGGGAAACTTTGGAACTATACAAGAGCAATATAAATATATAGGGGGAAAATCAATAACAACAGTTTCACAAAGCAGAAAGAAACGTGAGCAGTATAAAAAGACAAGGAAAGAAAGGACCACAAGCAATGCACGTCAACTCAACTTTAGAAGAGGAAATATCTGCAGCAGATGGAATGTCAGATAAAGAATTCAGGATATACATGCTTCAGATGATCTGGAGTCTCAAGGAAGACATTAGACAGCAAAATCAGATAATGAAAGATCACTTTGACAATGAATTACATAGACAAATCCAAGAAGCAAAAGATCAACTATACAAGGAGATAGAGGTTATATATATATATATATAAAAACCAAACAGAAATCCTGGAAATGCAGGAAGCAATAAACCAAATTAAAAACTCAAATGAGACTATTACCAGCAGAGTAGAACACTTAGAAGATAGAATATCAGACAATGAGGTCAAAGTATTTCAACTTGAAAAGAACATAAGACAGTTCAGCGAGAATGTTAAGAAACCATGAGCAGAACATCCAAGAAATATGGGATAACATAAAGAGACCAAACTTAAAGAGTTATTGAAATACAGGAAGGTATAGAGGTCCAAACCAAAGGAATGAGCAATCTGTTCAATGAAATAATACGAGAAAACTTCCCAAACTTGAAGAATGAAACAGAATTCCAAATCCTAGAACCTACAGGACGTCGAATGTGCAAAATCATAAGAGATCCACACCTAGACACATTATAATGAAGATGCCCAACATACAGAATAAGGAGAGAATTTTAAAAGCTACAAGAGAAAGGAGGCAGATTACATTTAGGGGTAAACCAATCAGGATAACAGCTGATCTTTCAACACAGACTCTGAAAGCTAGAAGATCCTGGAACAACATATTTCAAAGGCTGAAAGAAAATGGGTTCCAACCAAGAATCGTGTATCCAGCGAAATTAAGTGTCAGGATGGAAGATGAAATTAAAACCTTCCACGATAAACAAAAGTTAAAAGAATTTGCAGCTAGAAAACCAGCTCTTCAAAACATCCTTGGCAAAACATTACAGGAAGAGGAAATGAAAAATAACAATGAAAACCAACAGTGGGAGGTAGTACGTAAAGGAGAAAATAATCAAAGAGGAAAAACAAATCATGTTAAGTAACATAAATAAACAAATATGGCTGGAAGTACAAACCATATCTCAATAGTAACCTTAAATGCTAATGGCTTAAACTCACCAATCAAGAGACACAAGGCTAGCAGAATGGACCAAAAAAAAAAAAAAATATCCAACGATATGCTGCCTACAGGAGACGCATTTGATAGGAAAAGACATACATAGACTGAAGGTGAAAGATTGGGAAAAATCATATCACTCATATGCACCTCGGAAGCAAGCAGGAGTGTCCATACTCATATCAAATAAAATAGACTTCAAGCCAAAGTTAATCAAAAGGGATAAACAAGGACACTACATACTGCTCAAGGGAACCATACACCAACAAGACTTGACGATCATTAATATATATGCCCCAAACAATGGTCAGCTGTGTTCATCAAACAAACTCTTCTCAAGTTCAAGAGTCAAATAGACCACCATACAATAATTATGGGAGACTTCAAAAACACCTCTCTCACTACTAGACAGATCTTCCAAACAAAAGTTGAATAAAGAAACTATAGAACTCAATAATACAATTAATAACCTAGACTTAATTGACATATATAGAATATACCACCCAACATCAAGCGGTTACACTTTTTTCTCAGCAGCACATGGATCCTTCTCAAAAATAGACCATATATTATGTCACAGGGCAACTCTTAGAAATTATAAAGGAGTAGAGATAATACCATGCCTCCTATCTGATCATAATGGAATGAAACTGGAAATCAACGATAAAAAAAGGAAGGAAAAATCCTATATCACTTGGAGAATGAACAATATGTTACTGAATGATCAGTGGGTTACACAAGACATCAAGAAGGAAATTAAAAAATTCTTAGAGATAAATGAAAACACAGACACAACATATCGGAATCTCTGGGACACAATGAAACCAGTTCTAACAGGAAAATTCATTGCTTGGCGTTCATTCCTTAAAAAAAGAAAAAAACCAACAAATAAATGATCTCACACTTCATCTCAAAACCCTAGAAAAAGAAGAGCAAAACAACAGCAAAAGTAGTAGAAGGCAAGAAATAATTAAAATCAGAGCTGAAATCAATGAAACTGAAACAAAAGAAACAATTGAAAAAATTGACAAAACTAAAAGTTGGTTCTTTGAAAAAATAAATAAGATTGACAGACCCTTAGCCATGCTAATGAAGAGAAGAAGAGAGAGAACCCAAATTACTAGCATAGGGGATGAAAAAGGCAATATCACAACAGACACTTCAGAAATACAGAAGATAATTAGAAGTTATTTTGAATCCTTATACTCCAATAAAATAGAAGATAGTGAAGGCATCGATAAATTTCTTAAGTCATATGATCTGCCCAGATTGAGTCAGGAGAATATACACAATCTAAACAGACCAAGATCAATTGAGGAAATACAAGAAGCCATCAAAAGACTACCAACTAAGAAAAGTCCAGGACTGGATGTGTATACGGCAGAGTTTTACAAAACCTTTAAAGAAGAACTAATACCAATACTTTTCAAGCTATTTCAGGAAATAGAAAAAGAGGGAGAATTTCCAAATTCATTCTACGAGGCCAACATCACCCTGATTCCTAAACCAGACAAAGACACTTCAAAGATAGAAAACTACAGACCAATATCTCTAATGAACATAGATGCAAATATCCTCAATAAAATTCTGGCAAATCAGATACAGAAACATATCAAAAAGATCGTGCATCATGATCAATTAGGATTCATCCCTGGGATGCAAGGCTGGTTCAATATACGGAAATCAATAAATGTTATTCACCCCATCAATAGACTTAAAGATAAGAACCATATGATCATCTCGATAGATGCAGAAAAAGCATTTGACAAAGTACAGCATCCTTTATGTTCAAAACATTAGAAAAACTAGGGATAACAGGAACATACCTCAATATTGTAAAAGCTATCTATGCTAAGCCTCAGGATAGCATCATTCTGAATGGAGAAAAATTGAAGGCATTTCCTCTAAAATATGGAACAAGACAGGGATGCCCTCTCTCACCACTTCTGTTCAACATAGTTCTCGAAACACTGGCCAAAGCAATTAGACAGACAAAAGAAATTAAAGACATAAAGATAGAAAAAGAAGAACTTAAATTATCACTATTTGCGGATGACATGATCCTATACCTAGCAGACCCAAAAAAGCAGACCCAAGAAACTTCTAGAGCTAGTAAATGAATTCAGCAAAGTGGCAGGATATGAAATCAACACGCATAAATCAAAGGCATTCCTGTATATCAGTGACAAATCCTCTGAAATGGTAATGAGAACAACCACCCCATTCACAATATCTTCAAAAAAAAATAAAATACTTGGGAATCAACCTAAAAAGAGAGGTGAAAGAACTATACAACGAAAACTACAGAACCCTAAAGAGAGAAACAGAAGAAGACCTTAGAAGGTGGAAAGATATACCTTGTTCATGGATTGGCAGAACTAATATCATTAAAACGACCATATTACCAAAAGTACTCTATAGGTTTAATGCAATGCCAATCAAAATCCAAACGGCATTCCTCGCAGAAATAGAAAAAGCAATCATGAAATTCATCTGGAAAAATAAAAGACCCAGAATAGCAAAAGCAATTCTCAACAGGAAGAGTGAAACTGGTGGTATAGCGATACCAGATATTAAACTATAGTACAGAGCAATAGTAACAAAAACAGCATAGTACCGGTACCAAAACAGGCAGGTAGACCAATGGTACAGAATAGAGGACACAGAGAACAATCCACAAAATTACAACTACCTTATATTAGACAAAAGTGCCAAAAACATGCAATGGAGAAAGGATAGCATCTTCAACAAATGGTGCTGAGAAAACTGGAAATCCATATGCAACAAAATGAAATTGAATCCCTTTTTCTCACCTTGCACAAAAGTGAACTCAAAATGGATCAAGAAGCTAGGAATCAAACCAGAAACTTTGCGTCTAATAGAAGAAAAAGTTGGCCCTAATCTCCATCTAGTGGGGTCGGGCTCCAAAATCCTTAACAGGACACCTATAGCACAAGAGTTAAAATCAAGAATCAACAAATGGGACATAGTCAAACTAAAAAGTTTTTTCTCAGCAAGAGAAACAATAAGAGAGGTAAATAGGGAGCCTACATCCTAGGAACAAATATTTACCCCTCACACTTCAGATAGAGCTCTAATCTCCAGAGTATACAAAGAACTCAAAAAATTAAACAACAAGAAAACAAATAACCCAATCAACAAATGGTCCAAGGATCTGAACAGACACTTCTCAGAGGAGGACATACAATCAATCAACAAATACACGAAAAAATGCTCACCATCTCTAGCAATCAGAGAAATGCAAACTAAAACCACCCTAAGATACCATCTCATTCCAGTAAGAATGGCAGCCATTATGAAGTCAAACAACAACAAGTGCTGGTGAGGATGTGGGGAAAAGGGTACACTTGTACATTGCTGGTGGGACTGCAAATTGGTTCAGCCAATTTGGAAAGCAGTATGGAGATTCCTGGGAAAGCTGGGAATGGAATCACCATTTGACCTATTCCCCTTCTCGGACTATACCCAAAAGACCTAAAAAGAGTATACAACAGGGACACAGCTACATCAATGTTCATAGCAGCACAATTCACAATAGTTAGACTGTGGAACCAACCCAGATGCCCTTCAATATATGAATGGATAAAAAAAATGTGGCATTTACACACAATGGAATATTACTCAGCACTAAAAAACAACAAAATCACGGCATTTGCAGGGAAATGGATGGTATTAGAGCAGATTATGCTAAGTGAAGCTAGCCAATCCCTAAAAATAAAAATGTAGAATGTCTTCTTTGATATAAGGGGGGACGACTCAAAACAGAGCAGGGAGGAAGAGCATGAGTAGAAGATTACCATCAAATAGGGACGAGAGGTGCGTGGGAATGGGAGAGAGAAGGGGAATTGCACGGAAGATGGTAGGAGACCCTCATTGTTACGCAAAATTACATATAAGATGGTGTGAGGGGGAAGAAAAAAGAGAGAGAGGGAGAAACGTGTCACAGTAGATTGGGTAGAAAGAGAGGAGGGGAGGGGGGGATAGAAGGGCAAAACAATACAATAGACACTAGTATGGCCCTATGTATAAACATGGCTGTATAACCAATGTGATCCTGCAACCTGTAGAAAAATAAGATTAAGATTACGTACCCCATTTGAATCAAATGTATATGTCAAGATCATTGTAATGTTTTGAGCAACTAATAAAAAATTAATCAAAGAAGTAAAAGAAAAAAAAAAAAAAACAGGACTCAACAATTTGTTCAACAGCAAAGATGGGCACAGACTAAAAGTGCCCAAAGGACGGAAAATAATATTGAATAATAGAATAGAATGATAGAATAATAGAGTAATAGAATTTGGGTAAGTAGGAGTAGCTATACTCTTATCCAATAAAACAAACTTCAGTCAAAAACTGGCCAGGAGACTAAGGTGGTCACTACATATTGATAATAATGATATATCTTATCAATAAGATATAATAATATAAATATATATTTCCAAATGCTGGCATATTCAATTTGATAAAACGAATGATACTGCACATAAAGACCTCATGCAATAATAGTAGGTGACTTCAACATCCACCCTACTCTCACCAGCAGATAAGACAAAAATCATCAACTGAAACATCAGAGTAAAATTAAATTATAGATCAAATGGACTTATCAGACATCTACTAAGTGTCATGTCATCTGCAGGAAAATGGATAGAATTAGAGAACACCATGTTAAGTGAAATAAGCCAGACAAGGAAAGACATGTTTTTTATCAGATCTGGAAAAGAGGGGAAAAAAAAAATATGATCTAGAAGTAGAAAAGAGACTCTTATAGGAGGGGAAGGGGACAAGGTGAGAGCAGTGGGGAAAGAGAAGAGGGTAACAGAAGGGAAGACAGACAGGATCAAACCTTAATATATACATGTATTAATATATCACAGCAAAACCTTTTAACCTTTACAATTAATAAGCATTAGTAATTATATATTTTTTTAAAAATCAATCTCTATAACACCAATATCTAACAAACTTTGAGTTCTTACCTAGGGGCAACAACAATGAACACTCCCAAATTAGCCCTGCCCTTTTCATCTGTTTTATGCTGCTGGTTTGAAGGCATGAGCTAAAATCAAAACAAAATAAAATAGTTAATTATAAAAAATTCTATATATCAATCAAGGTGTGTTCCTCTATTACAATGTGGTTTTCATCTATTCCTATTTTAAAAGTTATATTTAAACACACTTCTAAAAATTTGTCATCTGACACCAGTTGAAATAATGTCTTATGCAATCATGTAATCCAAAAGAGAAGAGTCATCCATTTTGGTCAATTAAACTAGAATTTCATGTTAAAAGTTGCAGGATTCTAGGTTCACTAAATATTGGTATAAATCATATATATGGTTACTAAAACACTTAAGGTGCATTTCAAACTGGGCTGGTGTGGGGGACGGCTATAGAGATATAAATATACCCGTACATTCAATTCTAGGCATCATAAAAACATCTGTTCAATTTTACTCAGGTGTGTCTTAAATTTTACTGCAATATTACCCTTTATAGTGATAAAAAAGCTTTCATTTTCAAGTGACTAAAAATTGGAGGCGACATTTCCTAATAATAGGTTTGAAGAGTCTCAACCTTTATGGATGCTATTCCAGAAACTAGAATCATACCCTTATTCTTAGGTTGAAAATAACCACTATTTCACTTTCTTGGAAGCAAACGTTCAGAACAAAATGATTTGTAGACTGTAGTAGTGGAAAATCAAGTGTCTCTTAAACTCTAAACCTCATTTCTGCTTAAGAGAACAGAGTATGGAATAGTGTTACATGCGGACACAAAAAGCAATGGATAGAGAGGGGGAAAAAAAGGAGAAACTGACATTTCACTAAAAAATGGAATCAAAGACAGGATTAAAGCCTTATATTAACACTCATCCCATTTACCCTTGGATCGATTGCCTTCTGACACATCTTAAAGTTCTTCCTCTCCCCATCTGGATCCCAAATCCCTGTTGCAAAGTCAAAGGAATCTTTTTTTCTTTTCTTTTGATAATATTTTAGAAAAATTATTTTTGTAGTTGTAGGTCCAAACAATATCTTTATTTATTTATATGTGGTGCTGAGGATCGAACCTAGTGCCTCACAGGCTAGGCGAGCACTCTACCACTGAGCCACAACCCCAGTCCAAGTCAGAGAAATCTTAAATGTCATGTTACATAGCAATCCCATAGGTTTGTTGGACAGTTTTAAGAACCCTGACTCTCATTATTTTAGTAGAAAAATAGGTCCAAGTATCATAAGCCATTTTTGGTACTTTAATCTCCTCCACTGACTTTTAAGATCAAATCTGAAGTCCTAGAAAATCTCTGTTGGGAATCTAATTGAACCAGCTGATTTCAAGAACAATGCCACCTTGAGGCAATGTTTCTTCCATTAATGAAATATTTGTGGCCCAACCCAGTGGTGCACGCCTGTAATCCCAGCAGCTCAGGAGATTGGGGCAAGAGAATCCTGAGTTCAAAGCTAGCATCAGCAAAAGCAAGGTGCTGAACTAGTGAGACCCTGTCCCTAAATAAAATACAAAAAGGCTGGGACGTGGCGTAGTGGTCAAATGCCCTTGAGTCAATCCCTAGTACCCACCCACCC
>NW_025999990.1:45833928-45848080 GCF_001458135.2 Marmota marmota marmota | reverse complement strand
CCACCCTAAAAAAAGAAATAAATATTTGTGGAGGGATATTCCAGACTGTCTGAATATAATCCCAGTAACTTTCTGTGGATTGCCTAGCAACAACTTGGCCAACAAATTTCCTTCAATCAAAAAAAGGTACTGTGTAAAAATAAAATCTTAAAAGGAGCAGTAGTTTTTCTTCTTTTTCATAGTAAGAGGGCCTCCAACATTGCATCAGGAACCTAGTTTCCATTAGATGATGAGCAACAGCCTGTCCCAACATTATGGAAGCAGCTGATACCTAACACTGAACTCTTTGGTACCCAAGCACTGTGTTTCTCCCTAGACCTTAGTAGGCCACATTCACACTTGCCACATAAAAATAATAATAGAGGAGAGATGTTTCACCCTAGAAAACAATGTAGTATAAGGTCTAGCAGCTCTGTCCTGGCTCTGGTAGTTCTCCATAGGATTAGAGGACAGATATCTGCATGCCTCTTTTGTTCAGACTCAGCATGTTTTCCCAATAATACCTACTCCTTAACCCACACTGTAGATCTTCATGGTATGTCTTCATTCACTTTGTTAAAATTATCTATCTTAATCTGAAGTGCAAACATTATTAGTACTATATGAACACTCAAACTGCCCATACAATACTGGCCCCATTACACCAGTTGTATATGTAAATTTTACTTCCTCAAAATAAATATAAACATTCTTCAAGTTGATTTATACTGAGTAGTAATAAAGACTACACACACACACACACACTACACAAAATTACACATGTGTGTAATTTTGCCGTACTGGGGACTGAACCCAAGATCTTACATATGTCAGAAAAGTGCTCTACCACTAAGCCACATACCTCACTTTTGAATTTTATTCTGAGACATGGTCTTATTAGTTGCCCAGGTTGGCCTTTAACTTGTTATCCTTCTGTCTTGTCTCCCGAGTAGCTAGGATTACAGTTCTATACCACCACACCCACCTAAGACTATATTTTAGAAAGAGAAAGAATGTAACACTAAATCTTTAGGTAGAATTTCTTTTTTTGTGTGTGGCACTGGGGATCAAACCCAGGGTGCTGCTCATGCTAGGCAAACACTCTACGAGACAGCTACATCCCTAGCCCTGAAGTACAGAGGTTTAAGTGAAAAATAATTAGGGAAGAACTTACCTTTAAATTGTTAGCTTTTATGAGATTTATTTTAACGTGTGGTACTGGTGCTGGATTATCCCACTGATCACAAAGTTGAACAGTGAGAGGATTTTGTAATTCTCTTCCATTAATCACTGGAATGGGCTGAAATGAATATAAATATTTAGAAGCATTAAAACACACATGCCAACCAATGTACTTACTTGCATACTTATAAAGCCCTGAAAGCCAACTAAATTACCATAAATGTCACTCGTATAGAAATGATTGACAATTTGATAAAAGGAAAAACAGCATTTGACATCAGTGGCTTTTAAGGTACTTTGCTATAAGTTACATACTAGAATGAATTCAGTGGAAACAAGTTTATCTTTGATTCTCAGATTTAGCATTGGCAATCTGTAGTTTAGCTCCTCTGGAAATATTTAGCTCTCTGCCATTATGTATTATGTGGGATAGCTTTCTAACCCTTGGTTAAAGAGGACAAATGATCTACCCAGTCTTGCTGGTTTTAAATGCTTTTTGTTTTCTCCCTAGAAAATATGTAAGGCTTGTTTAATTCTAGGACTCTGTCTGCTGATCTATTAATATTAGATATATCAAAGGACATATTGTTAAGCAAGGTAACTGCTAAGAGTCCAATTCTGTGTCAGATTTTTTTTTTTTTTTTAATTCTTTTTTGGTATTACTGGGAACTGTGCCCAGGGGTACTCCACCACTGAGCTACATCACGAGTTCTTTTTGAGTCTCCCTAAGTTGCTGAGGGTACCTAGAACTTGTGTTCTTTTTGCCTCAGCTTCTTGAACTGTGGGAATTACAAGCATGTACCATTGAGACTGGCTTTGTTTCAGAGTTAAAAGTTACAAAAAGAAGATGGGAGAGAATGAAAGAGTGAAAAAGGAAATTTATCATTTCTCTCCTATCTATGTTTCTTCTGCTTTCTCCATTTCTCACTCTGTGAGAAGTTTATTAGAAATGGGAGAAAAATTAATGCTGTGTAAACAAAACAAACAAGAACCTTGAGACTAATTTAGGTATATTGCTTATCTCCCATGAAGTTTACAAGGCTATAGTTGAGTGTATATTTCATTTGCCAAAAATATAAAAAACTTGAACTTTAGAAAGTGCTATAAATTTCTAAGTACTTTAATCTTATCACAAATAATTATCCATCTTAACTTCTTTTAAAAGATATCCTAACTACTTTTAAAGGATATCTTTCAGTAAATGACTTTTTTTTTTTTTTTTCAGTACCAGGAATCAGACCCAAGGCCTCATAAATCTTAGACAAATGCTCTTACACTGAACCCTAGTCCTTTCAAAAGTTTTATTCAGGGGCTGGGGATGTGGCTCAAGTGGAAGTGTGCTTGCCTAGCATGCATGAGGCACTGGGTTTGATTCTTAGCACCACATAAAAATAAAATAAAGATATTGTGTCCACCTAAAACAAAAAAATAAAAGATTAAAAAAATAAATAAATAAAAATAAAAAGTTTTATTCAGAGACAGGGTCTTGCTGACTTGCTCAGGCTGGCCCCAAAGTTTTGATCCGCTTAACTCAGCCTCCTTGAGTACAGGTATGTGCCACATCTAGCACAGTAAACAACTATAGCCCAAGCCAGCAGAAATGAAATTTTCTGGGAAATAGTAGAAAAAGTCAGTTTCCAAAATTAAATGTTTGTGAAAAAAAGGAGCTGCATCTCCAGGCCTTCTGTCAAACTGGCATGTTATTTAACATTTCAGAATTTGAGTTTCCTAATAATTTATGTAGATACTTATATATTTATTTTTAAAATTATTTTACTAGGTTATTATGTCAGTTCCATTTTGTACTTACTTTCTATGGGAAGAGGGTGAGTCAAGAATTAAATTAGGAAAATGAGATACAAAGTGATAATTTTTCCAGTCTTATGGATATACAAAACACATGACTAACAGATGAATAAATTCGTTTTATGTTTTATTTTAAAGTTCCTGAATTATTATGCTATCTACAAATAAATCTTGTAACAAATTAACAAGCTGTCATTATTTTTACAGTCTCCCCCTTCAAAATCATACAAAAAGATAAACATGTTAGTAAGATTTTTCCCACCTGATAAGCACTATAATATAGTCAACTATATTAACAAGTTCCTGATTGGTAACAATAGCCACAAAAATGCTTTAATTTACACAATACATACACTCCCATTGGCTTTTCAGTGAAATACCTTGCTCAACACACTATTAAAAAAATTTTTTTTAAGTACACTAGCATAACCAATTTTTTCCTGTTTTTTAAATTCACAAATCAAAAAGGGAAACATCAAAGTGGGGCACAGGCATGTAAATTTTCTTATACAACTTGCTTCTTTACTAAAATCATTTTACCTACTACTATGGGTAAGTGAGCTCACTTTCTTTTAAAAAAGTGTAAGTCACATCAATAATTAAAGCCTGCTATACCATAACTGAGTGCTAGAATTCGAACATTTTAAAATTATTCTATTAAAGGTCACAAAAATTTCAGATAGGATGTCTAAGTTCAAGAGATCTATTGGAAAATATGGTGACTAGTTAATAATGTATTTTTGAAAATTGCAAAGAGTAGATTTTTAAATGTTCTCACAAGATGTGAGATCATATATATAATTAGCTAAATTTAGCCAATAAACAATGTAATACATATTTCAAAAGCCATATTATACATAATAAACATATATAATTGGCAATTCTCAATTAAAAATAAATAAAAATGTTAAAAAATAAAATTAGAATTCTAAAATTCAATAAAAAAAACTTTAAAGGTAAAATTGGGCAGATATTTGTAAAAAAACATTTATATTTAAATGTTTTGTCATTAGTCCATGGCCACATAGATGTTCACATAGATGATAAACAGACTGAACCCATGCCAACAGCGGCATACCATTAAGTACTTTCATAGGTTGGCATACTAAAATATATTTGGGTATAATGACCTTATGTCTAGGATATGCTTTTTAAACACTCCACTACAATTTTTTAAACTAGTAACTGGCAAAAATCAGTAACCAATAAAACTGGGTTAACTGAATATTGAGGTTCATTATGGTATTTTTAATTTTTCTGCATGTTTGCAAATTCCTGTAATGCAGTTTTTAAGACCTGAACTATTATATCTGTTATATTAGCAAATTAAGACATGGTGATCAATTAAATAAGGAAACATTAAGCCTTGCATTACCTTGCTCTTTTGTTATTGTTACTTTCACATTAGTTGTTATTTAACAACAAGATATATCTATTCTGATCCACTAACCCCTGACAATCTGAAATTAACAAGCTATGTAATATTAAACTTTTTCCAATATATGAAGTTGCTTACCTCTTTTAGTTCTGGCCAGTCTATAAGGAGAAGTTTAGCTGGAGGTCCAGAAATTAGCTGAACTCGAATAAAGTCAGAAAACTCACGCCAAGTAAAACAAAGATCCTTATTTCCAGGAGGACCTGGAATAAATTTGATCCCTCTTACACTTATACTTTGTGTGTTTTCCTAGTGAGGAAAGTACATTGAAAAAAGACAGGGTGATATTGCTTAGTTAAAAAAAAAAAATTATATTTAAATGTTTTGTCATTAGTCCATGGCCACATAGATGTTCACATAGATGATAAACAGACTGTACCCATGCCAACAGCGGCATACCATAAGTTTTACTTTAAAACAAGGAGAAACTAAATTTCCTTCTTTCTTTTGGTAGGGTAGAATCTAAAGTGTTGTTTGTTTCTTTTTTACGAGAGATTGAACCCATTCTTTTTCACTTTTTATTATGAGACAGGCTGGCCTTGATCTTGTGATCTTCTTTAGCCTCCTGAACCCTAGGATTAGGTGTCACTGTACCTAGCAAATCTGAAAGGTTTTGGCTACATATTACCTTATCATTTCCTAATTTTCCTATTCCTTATACAGAAAGAAATGCTTATCTAAAGTGCTTGAGAACCAAAAGTACTTCAGATTTTAGTTTTTCAATTATGAAATATTTGTATAAACTTGACTGGTTGAATTGTTCCAATGTGAAAATACCTCAAAGTGTGAAACTTTTTGCACATCATCTTCAGTACTCAAAAAGTTTCAGATTTCAGAGTTTTTCAGATTTTGGATTAGCAATAATCTGTACTGCTTCTTTTCTGTTACCCAAATAGCCAAGCAAGTGCCTGCTGCCAGATAACAGCCTTTATACTTGTGTTCTTTTCCTCAGTTTGCAACAGTATGTATCAGATATCTATATGGCTTTTCTTTAATTATTTGCATATATGATACCTTAATTAAAGGGGTCTTCCATAACCACTCTACATAATGGCACACTATCACCTTCTCTTTTTTATTTTTCTTATCACTTTCTTCTTATCTATTACAAGCCATACCCATGACAAGGTGATCTCCAAGGGTAGGGGCTTTGACTCTATATGATACTGTAGTATTCATATTTTAATAGTTGACCTTTACTGACTTAATCATTTTACATTTCCTCTAAGTAGAAATACACTTCATCAAAATTTAAAAATCAGAGATAAAATTTCAAGTTTTATATTCTAGAACAAATGTTTATACAGCATTTTAGGTAAAGTAAACATTGCAATAATCCAAACTAATCTCCCTTAAACCCCATGGTTTAGCAAAATTTTCAATATGAAGAAAAATCAAATAGATATTCATCCGTAAAACATATTCAAAATTCAAAATATATGAAGCCTATCATAGGATTGTACATTTAACATCATAAATAAGAGGTGATTCCTTTTTAAAGTCATGTTGGAAGTTGTTCTGATTTTATTTCAAATCTTGAAAACAAAATTGCGTTTACAATTATGGGTAGGTACAAACAGAATTAAATATAAATTTCTGAACATGGGCCAGGAGAGTATGTATTGGTTGTAAAATAACAGAAAGCTGAAAGAGGTTCACTTGGCTGTAGAATAAAAAGCTATGGAGGGTAAGAGGGGAGGGAGAAAGTTGTGAGTATACTAAGTGGAATATTATAAGGTATTGCAGACTAACTAAAGCAATAGTCTTTAAATATAGTATTGTAGGATACAATATTGTAATATTATAGTATTGTTTGAGGCCAACCTCAGCGACTTGGCTACATCCTAGTAACTTAGAGACTATCTCAAAATAAAAAAAATGTCTGGGGATGTAGCTCAGTGGTAAAGTGCCTTTGAGTTTAATCCAAAATACAGAGGGAAACTGAAGATGTAGAAAGACAGGTTACAATTTAATAGCAATTAGGTGAGAGAGGATAGAACCTGTGCACAGAGTTAGGAAGCAGGGATTATGTATGAATAACAATAGGAGCACATTTACTTCTCATTTCATCTGCACATGGGATTAAAGCTAGGTAAGGAAAGAACCTCAAAGTCAAAGAACAGACTTTATCACTGTACAAAAAAACATCATTAAAAGTTGTTCAGCAGGGCTCCAATATAGTCATAGTTCCATTCTGAAAATCAGAAAATAATAGCTATAATAGATTAGCAGAATTATAAAAACTCTACTTGGGAAGGGCAACAACGAGGCTATTGTGATTAATCTGTCAAATGAAAAGTGTCATGAAAGCTCAAAGTGGAGGAAGAGTCTTAAGAAGGTCAATGTTATACATAAATTTAACTTCACTTAGGCCTGAGAGAACACTCTCACTCATGCTGGCCTGGCAGGTTTCTTGAAGACACAACTCCAGAATGTCCTCTTCCCTAAAGTCACCTTTGATTTCTCCAATCATGCTTGTTTGTTTTAAATTCTACGAATGCCATCAGGGTTTATATTTTTAAAATTTTTATTAAAAGTTTCTTTTTTACCTGTAGATGGACACAATACCTTTATTCTGCTTATTTATTTATTTATTTATTTTCAGAGAGAGAGAGAATATTTTTTAATATTTATTTTTTAGTTTTCAGTGGACACAACATCTTTGTTTTACTTTTATGTGGTGCTGAGGATCGAACCTAGCGCCCCAAGCATGCCAGGCAAGCGCTTTACCGCTTGAGCCACATCCCCAGCTCTATTTATTTACTTTTTTATGTGGTGCTGAGGATTGAACCCAGTGCCTCAAACATGCTAGGCAAGCACTCTACCACTGAGCCACAATCCCAGCCCCCAATCAGGGTTTTTATTTTTCAGGCTGAATTAACTGTGGCCAATTTTAACAATAAGTTTTCTCCTTGGTATCCTGTTTAATGCAGGCTGTAAGAAGTTTAATAAGCTACTTGAAAAGTCACTACACATAATACAAATATATATACATATGCAAAATATGTATGGAGAAATGATATAATATCTATAATTTGCTAGAAGATGATATGATATAGAAAGACGTGATGATCACTAAAGTTGAGTGAGGGGAACACAAGAATAACTTTTGTTATTCCACTTTTGCATAACTGCAAATTTTCATTATATAAGTTTTGCTTTTATGACTTTGAAGTTTGAAAAATCAAGTCAAACCTCTTAGATATTCTCCTTTCTCACCCAATGCTTTTTATACATTAAAAAAAAAAAAAGGTCTGAAAAAACTGTTACAGAAAGTAGCCTTACCTGCAAAGTTGTTTTCAAATTTGAGTTATCAAGTCCAACCCCAGCAATTGACAAAGCAGATAAACAACCTGGTGAAAATGCTGGAATCTGATTTCCATACTGATCTGTAACTATTAGGACTTAAAAAGAAAAAAGTTTTATCTTTGTGTTATCTCTTTAATACAAGATATAAATATATATGACATACTTAAAACATACTTAGAAATTTTAACTTTGTTCTCTTACATAAGTAATTGTGGGCACTAAATGAGTACACTCATTTCTTTTATAATCATTAAAAATTAATACATCAAAATCTACATAAGAACATTTAAACTATATACTTAACATGATGTTAATGCTAGCTTTCTTTCTTTCTACTTTTTCGGTGGTATTGGGGATCAAACCCAGGGTTCTCATGCATGCTAGGCAAGCACTCTATCACTGAGTCACAGCTCAAACCCATCCCTTAATCAGGTTTTTTACCATGAAAATTTAAAGAAAATATTTAATATTATATAATTTTTAGATATAATGAATGAACAGGCTGCATAGGAATACATTTACTCTATACTTAATTATTATTTCTTCTGACAAAAGGTCAAATTAATTCTTATTTTTTGGTGGCAGTGGGGCACAATTTAAGCAAAATTTGCTGTACCACTAAGCTATATCCCTTACCTTTTTAAAGATTCCTTATTTTAATTTTTCACAGGGTTTTGCTAAGTTGCCTAGGCTGCCCTCAAATTTTTGAATCTCCTGCGTCAGCCTCCCAAGTACCTGGTATTACAAGTATGTGCCACCATGTCTAGCTGCTAAATCGATTTTGAATGGATGTCAAAGCTTGCCTTTCAGGGGCTGGAATCGTGGCTCAATGGTAGAGTGCTTGCCTCATATGCATGAGGCCCTGGGTTCAATCCTCGGTACCACATAAAAATGAATAAATAAAAATATTTTTTTAAAAAACTTGCCTTTCAGATTATGCCTATTAAAATACTAATGTAAGGGCTGGGATTGTGGCTCAGTGGCAGAGCGCTTGCCTTGCATATGTGGGGCACTGGGTTCAATCCTCAGCACCACATAAAAATAAATAAACAAAATAAAGATATTGTGCCCATGTATAACTAAAAATTAAAAAAAAATACTAATGTAAAAAAACCACCACAGAAGAAAGAAAGAAGGCCATACTAACCTACTTCTCCTTGAAGCTCTTGGCCCATTTGTACTGTTTTTCCCCCCTTTAATTCACATTTTAAATGTTTGGCTTCATCAGGAAGTGGTCTGAAATTGTTTAAAAGGCTTTAGTTACACCATTAACTGTAGAAAAAAAATTTAAAGTAGTTCCAATATTCCAAAGAGCAATATATATATATAATTTTATAAAACTTAAAATTAAGATATCCTTCCAAATACCTCTTCAACTCATAAAGTATAGCTATTAACTCTAAAAATACTTAAAAGTCATATAGTACTGATACAGGGATAAAAAAAATTATGACAAACGTGCACTGAAAAATCAGATTGGGACCTCTCTTCAATTCATACAATGAAAAAAATATATATATTTTTAAAAACCATTTTATGTCATAGTTAAATTAAAAGGAAATTAAAACAACAGTGCAGTGAGAAAATAAATGGGTAAGAACAACTCATCAAGAGAATTGGTTATGGTCAGAAAAGTGATAAATCCAAAGATTTTATTTCAAATTCAGAGCTGATCTAAGTGCTGGAAATATTATGGAAACAGGTAGAAGAATTACAATGCAAGAGATCACTAGAAAAGAGGTGGCCAAGGAATTGACAGGCCGGGAAGATGATAGGTTTTTACATATTTACATAAGCCTTTCCCTTTTCTGAGTTCTTCATAATAACTATGATTGGAATCAGCCTAAAGTCATCAATAACCAATAAAAGAATTTTTCCTTTTAAACATCACACTGATCACTCTGCATCTTTTTTCATGCCATTGTCATTTTGGAGATGTTTTCACTGTTGCTTCCAAAATGGAAGACTTTCCTTTAATGAAAGTTTTTGTTCTTTCAGTTATTAGAGGGCAAATTCAATGAATGCAGGGTTATAATCATGATAAGAATTAATCACCATTTACAGTGAAGCTTTATTCCAAAGACAACCTACCCATATTTAATTGAAACTGCAATATGTTTATCTCATAAACTTTCACATGTTTGCATTGAAGAGAAATGTTTATGACATATGCCAAATTTTAAAGTATCTCAAAATATACTAAGTCCACAAACCTTACTGTAAATGCACTTTCCAAAGACACATGATCATCTTGAAATGAAACTTGGCAATAGCGCATATCTTTTACAGATGTTGGTACTTGTACATCAGGAAGCAGACCCTGTAGCAAGTGTTCTTTGTTAATCTCAGGAGTCCAATTAACCTAGAAAATAATAGCATTATTTAAGAATATAGAGTCTAATTTGTTTAAAGCACTAACCCCAAGCAGAGACAGAGAGTCCTTTTATGTCAAAAATGATTCTGGTTATTTATTAGGATGACGGGGAAAAAAAAGTATTGTCTTTGCTGTTATTGTGCCATAACTTTCAGTGTAATAAAAAAATTAAGTTCTTACTTTAGAACTCTGCCACAAAATTATCACCACTGTCATTATTATTTAAAACTACAAGAAAAGAGGGAAAAAACCCTATAGCTCAGATAATGTGATCAATTCAGAGGAGTATGGATAAAGGCTTTGAATGAGACCTGGGTGGACCTTTATATAGCAAAATGAGAAAAAGAAAGTCATATCCATTAATGTAATTTCCTTTCTGGTCATCTTTTGGTCTTAATCTCTTCTTGAATGTTTTAAGCTCTAAATTTTATATTCTTTGAATTACTTAATTTATTACTTAATTCATACTTCTTCAAATTGATTATGCTACTCTGTCGTACTTTTAAATTGAATCCTTTTAAGAATTTTTAGCTTAACACTCTATTTTCAGCCTTCTGTAGTTGTGATTTTTATTTATTTTATTTTATTTTTTTAAGAGAGAGAGAGAGAGAAGGGAAGGGAGGGGGAGGGGGGAGAGAGAATTTTTTTAATATTTATTTTTTAGTTTTTGGCAGACACAACACCTTTGTTTGTATGTGGTGCTGAGGATCGAACCCGGGCCGCACGCATGCCAGGCAAGCGCGCTAACGCTTGAGCCACGTCCCCACCCAGCCCCAAAGTAGTTGTGATTTTTAAATCATCAATATCCTAATATTGTTTTATAGTATATGCTACTATATGGAGGCAAGCAGCAATTATATAGAAAGGACAAAGCCTTTCTCCCCTTATCCCAGCTGTGCTGCCCTCTCAATTCAAACTGATTTCCCTCAATCTTGGCTTAATTCTCTAAAGACTACAAAACCTCTGTAAAAATTATACATTTAACTTAAGAAAATAGTAGTATTCACTATCTTTCCAGTAACTCTGGCAAGCAAAGAAAGCTGCTGTATTTTTAAAGTATTTATGTACTTCTTCACATATGCATTACTGTTTATATTTTGCCACTTGTTTTAGGCTCCTTTCTTTTTAAATGGGTTACTAATGAAGTTTGAGTGTTGTGCCTCTAATTCCATTTTCCCCATAAGCCTTGTGATTTTTTACTGCATGGTTCTGGACGGCACAGTGCATTTGAGGAATGCCCGTGTCTCATTATGGCAGAACTCACAGGACTTTGAAAGAAGCAAGCATAAATTGCCCAATATAATTTCAGTCAACCAAAAGGAGAATGCCACAGAGCTGTCTAATTTATACGGTAAAAAATTTATGTGGGGGCTGGGATTGTTGCTCAGTGGTAGAGTGTTTGCCTAGCACGGGCGGGAGCTGGGTTCGATCCTCAGCACCACATAAAAATAAAAGGCATTGTGTTGCGTCCATCTACACCTGAGGAATGAATATTTTTAAAAACTGTATGTGGTAAAAAATAATAATATGCTCCATATAGTAGCATATACTATAAGACAATATTAGGATATTGATGATTTAAAAATCACAACTATAGAAGGCTGAAAGTAGACAAAATATTAATAGATTTTGTTCCCTGTTCATTGATATGTTGTTTCACCATGCACATTCAATCCAATCTAAGTTTAAAGTTAGATTTATATGATAGCTATATCAATCTCAAATGGCCAATAAAGGCTCTGTAGTTAACAATATTATTTCACTGAAGGCTTTTCAACACTTCCATTTGTATAATACCTTCAGAATAACTATAAATACATTGCATGGGAAAAGGCAGAAATTACGACTGCAGATTTACATTTGATGAAAAAGTATATAACTAAATAAAATGCCAAAACCTAGAAATTTTGATTAAGGGTCAAAATAATTTTTCTAAGTACAAGTTTCTCACATGTGAATCACCTGCATTTCAGTATAGTCCTTGAAAAAACTTTCTCAGCCCAGAATTTTAAATAATAGTCATTTTCTCTAAGTTGCTTCTTAGACACTACCCATAAAACTTCTTGCTTATGCTCCACCTGTTTGCATGGTGGTGCACAACTGGAATTCTAGTGACTTGGGAGGCTGAGGGCAGGGAGATCACAAGTTCCAAGACAGCCTCAGCAACTTAGTGAGACCTTGTCACAAAACAAAAAATAAAAAGGTTTGCAGAATGTGGCTCAGTGGTTAAGCACTCCTGGGTTCCATCTCCATACCCCACCCCTTCAAAATCAAACCAAAATAAAAAAACTTCTTGCAAATAACCAATTTGAGATACTTACTTTAATTTTTTCTGCTAAAGCTGATGTTATGTTGATTTCTCTTTCTCCTTCATCATACATTTGAAAAATAAGATTACGCATAACATCCCCTGCTATCCAATTAACCTCATCCTGATGCTTGATCTGGATTGCCTTTTGTCCCTCTACACTAAATATCTGAAGTCGTGCAACATGGCTACTAGGAAGCAACTTGATCGTCTTCTCCACAGGTGACACATCTTTACAGCTCTAGGAAGAGAGAAAAATACAATCATGTACTTAGCGGCATCTCTACTAAAAACTTAAAAAATTTAGTAGTGAAATCCAATACATTGCTGAAGAATTTAGTTTCAAAGTTATGGATGATCATCATAAATACTGTTACACTTACAGGGTTTGTCATTAAGTTCGTTATATTATTAATAATTCCATGTTTTACACCATCAAGTTATAAACAGCCTTGGTTATATTCTTAAAACCAATAATAAGTATATTTGTACTAAAAGGATTTCTTCCCCCTCATTTCTGAATTTGTTTTAAAAGTACTGTAAACTTATAAAATTTTTACTATGTCACAGATTCAGTGACCATCACTTGAAAGTTACTAAATAATTTATTATTTAATTATAATGGGTTACATTGAAGCTTTCTATATTTTACCAGTTGATAACACACTGGGTAAATGAACATAGAAACCTGGATGCATAAAGCCAAAGAAACCTAGATGAACTGAAGGCTGAACTGATCAACATATTGGAAAAATATCAATTATTATTAGTATGCCAGTGTTCCACAGATCAGTGAAGAACTGGTTTATGCTATATAAATTGATTTTAAGTACACAAAAATATGACATCATTATTTCATAATCTCACTACATTCCACAGCATACACTAAGTTTAAAATAAGCTTAACTCTAAAATACTTTTTACCTTTACCTTGTTTAATTCATCTCCTTCTTCATCTAGTTGCAGCCATTCCTATGGAAATCCATTCAAGTGACTGATAATATATTTAAAATTTGTACTTCATTGACTCTCAGGCAATCTTAGAAATTTATCTTACTTGCTTGACTCCTTAAACTCTGAGGAATTGCCTTTGGATAAGATTTTGTAATTGCCCATTAGAAAATACACCTTGGTATTTGTTTTTAAGTGATTTGGACTCTTGGTCTTCTACCTACTGCTGTTTTTTAGTATTCACATAACTCCTACTTATTACTCTTGCCTCCAAGTTCAGATTCTTCTCTAAGTCCTGTACTTCCTGACCTTCTAGAAGATAGTTTGCTCAAAAATATGTTGTCTATACTAATGCATAAAAGAAATGAATCAGATTTATCAAATATAATCAGCTTGAAAACAAGAATAAAACTGAGTAATCTTCTTCTGATTAAAAAAAATGCAAGTCCTATCTTTTACTCCTTGAGGCTCAAGATTACTAATAATTGTTGTATAATCGGCAGACAAGTATGAGTTAATAAATTGATTAAGTTATCTGCCAATCATATCGATTACTAAGAAATCACATTTAAGTTAGGCATAGTGGTGCATGCCTGTAATCATAGCAGATTGGGAGGCTGTGGCAGGATTGTAAATTCAAGGCCAGCCTCAGCAATTTAGGGAGGTCCTAAGCAACTTAGTGATGCCCTCTCTCAAAATGAAAAATAAAAAGGGCTAGAAATGTGGCTCAGTGGTTAAATGCCCCTAGGTTCAATTCGTGGCGTGCGTATACACACACACACACACACACACACACACACACACACAC
>NW_025999990.1:45762303-45833903 GCF_001458135.2 Marmota marmota marmota | reverse complement strand
GGGGGGGGGGGGGAGATCACATTTACATATTTTATTTATTTGTTATCCCATTCAGCAATACTGCCTGTTTATACTGCCCTCTTCCATTATGTCTTCACCATCAGCCATGATGCATTTCCAATAAGAACTATTCTATTAGTAGGTTATGTAGGTTATAACAAAATCCTTTAATGTGGAAATACTAATAAAAAACTATATATCTATAAAAAATAGTATAAATCTGTTAAAGACTAATTGTTTTAACAATCAATAATATTAATAAATAATGACAACTTACAGGTATTTCAATTCTTGCTTTAAGTGTCTGGTCTTTTTTAATATTCTGAACATGAATTGTAGATCCTGTTAAAATACTGGTTCCAGAACTACTGCAATCCACTGTGTAGACTGGAAGGTTTGGAGCACCTGAAAACTATAAGGAGGATGAAAAATAATTCAAAACCCTAACAAATGTAACTGAGTATTTAATAATTAATCAAAAATTTCCAATGACTCACTATAGTTACTATTTATGGGTATAAATTGGAAAATTCTAAATTCAAAATTCTACAGAATTAGCCAGGCATGGTGATGCAGACTTATAATCAGAATGACACGGGAGAATCTCAAGTTCAAGGACAGCCTCAGCAACTTAGTGAGACACTGTCTCAAAATAAAAAATAAAGAGGAACTGGCAATGTAGCTCAGCAGTACAGTACCTTGGGTTTAATCCCAAACTAAACAAATAAATGAATAAATAAATAAATAAACAATCTAGAGAATTTCTGAACATAAATAATAATTTTCTACAATGCTAAGTAAAAGCTATTTCTTTTAGAAGGAAAACCAACATTCTCAATCACTAGTCTTTTCTTTTTTACTACGCTTTGTTGGGTTTCCTTTCCATTTCTGTGGTCTTTTTACCCACCTTCATTTATCCATCCACTGCTAATCCTGACAGACATTTGTATTCAGCCTGTACAAATAAAATACTTCATCTTAAATGGGGATGAAAGAAAGGGAGAAGAGAGGAGGAAACTTTCATCCACAAATCTCTTTCTGAAACTGGGCAAAGCTGGTGTCTTTCATTGGTTTAGGATTACTGAGAAAGTATTAGCAATAAGAGCTCCCACAAATTTCTCCACGGAACAATCATGTTAAGACTTACTATAAAGTAGTTTAAAAATGTAGTTATTGCCATTTACTACTACCATGGGATTTAAAATACAGCCTATAAGTATTCTTGTCTCACAATAAGTTTACCTTACAATGGACAATCAGTTTTGGTTGTGCTGTTATGTTGTCTGATTCATCTAGAACTTCCACCTGAAATGGGAAAGCTGTTCCATTTTCTATAACTAAAATTTCAGAATCAGGTTTCACTTTCAAATGACGAGGGGGACCTAAGAGAAAATCATACAATAAAATACACAGGTTTTAAAAACTCAAGTGCTGAAACATCAAAAGAAACAATGATTTGATATTTTAAAAATAATACAATCAAGCAAAAGCTAAGCAATGTCCAAGCTTAATAATTTCTGTCTCCAAAACGCATAGATTCTACATGTGATGAAAGCTGTCTCAACTATATAATAAAAATGTCTGATGTCTAGGCTTAGTTTTATGCTAGAAACTATGACAATGATAACTCATGCTAGAAATCATCTGAGTAGGTAAAATCTTAAAAGGATTGAGGTACAAAAAGTATTCAAGAAGAAAAATTAAATTTTATCAAACTACTTTGTATTTGTGATCTTTAACTTTATATAATATCTGACTTCTCAAGCACAAATAATGATAGGCTCTTTTCAGGCATTCAAAAGATGAGTTCTTGTATTGATATAACCAAGTGATTTACTTATTAGATTGCTCACTACTTCCAATGTCCATAAGCAAGTTATACCACAAGTTTCCTGGAAGATTAATAAAAAAGGGTTTATACCTCTGCAGTATACTGATTTTACTCCATAATCACTAATATTTTAAAATTCAATCTGTGTTAAATACTGGTAAATCAACGCATATAAAGACAGTCATTAGAAATACTTATTTTACTTTGTAATAATGTTAATATTTTATTTACTAAATGTGCTAGACACTGTGTTAAGTTTTAATTAAGCACTATTCTAACTGTAAATCTCACAATAATCTAAATGAAGAAGGTACTATTATCAGATCCATTTTATAGATGAGAAAACTACTATATATAATTAACCTAAGGATTAAATAAGGAAAATACTTAATCCAGAGAGATTAAATATTTTGTCAAGGACATGAGTAGCAGACTCAGATTTAAATTGTAGTTTGTAATTTTAAACCCCTTGACACTTTTTTCACCATACCATCTATTTCCTTTTTACCATTTTTGCTCTCAAATTCCAAAAACAATGCAGAAACATCTAATTACTAAGGATTTTAGTGCCCAAATCTATACTGTTTAGCTAACCTCTATAATAAAGCATAACAAGTACTTAATTAGCACAATTTTTTTCTTATGCTTCTACCAGTGTGCCAATTTTCACTTCTTTTTCAATGAATGCTTGGAGGAAAATTCATATAATTTGGATTTGTGAAAGCCAATAAGAAAATTTATTCCCTTTTGCTTAAAAATAGTACAAAAGGTAACAAAAGAAGATATGATTAAGGTTTGTTAATATCAGAGCTAAAACTTTCAAGTGAAGTACTATTCTAAGTGTTTCACGAGTATAGGCAGTTCTCACATTGCACAGTACTGATAATGAAAACTCATGCACTGTGTCTTCCAATCAGTTACAAAAGACTAGCAAGGGAGAACTACCTTTACTAACTTTTGAATTCTCACAACAGCCCTTTGAGAGCATATATTTCATTTTATGTGTAAAGAAACTGAGGCACAGGATCAAGTGTAACCTAAATACAAATTCAAAACGGCTGCTTCTAGAATAAACTCTTTAAATCTCCACAGCAGATTGCCTCTCAAATTAGTCAGCATTTTCTATCTTATGTAATTTTTATGCAATTTTAGTTTTTTGCATTGTCAATATCAAATTAAATAAATAAAATCAGAAACTTCTCTTCTTAAAATATGAAAGAGTTGTATCATGAAAAAATAAAGAACAGCACAGTTTTTAACATAAAGCTAATAATTATATACCTAGGAAAAATTACCTAAAACACTGTCAATAGTCAAATTTTTCTCCTAAGACTATTTTTAGAACTTCACTAACATATTCGTACATGTTTTCCTTTTTACTGGTCATTTCTGCCAGTGCTATTTGACAATTCAAATGTATTTTCAAGATTTATATCATTACCAACCTGCCCCAAACTCCAACTTTCTAGTATCATCACAAGTTTTAAGAATATCATTTAAAATAAGTTATTAGATATATTTCTTAAAATATTACCAGGTAGTAATCTAATTTTCAAAATCTGTGAGTCTTCTTTTAAACCTGGCAGAATAACCTTCAGGTTAAAATTCTGTTGGGGGAAAAAAAAATGAAAAAAATTAAACTCAATATAAATCAAATTCCTTTATTTACATGTACAAATATGCCACAGTGACACTAATTGAATTCTGTATCATTAAAATATAACATATAAAAAAGAAACTGAAAATACCAGAAAAAAATTAAACCAAATTCAAATACATACTTGGTTCATTGTCTCAACTCAGATTTGTTTTTTACTTTTATTTCCTTATCATTATAGAAATCTATTTGCTAATGTTATCATATATATGCAAGAGACTCAAAAGGGAAAATTTGATTTATCTGGCTTTCTTGTAGACAAGTGTCTTTAAACTCAAAAAGTCAACTGTGAATAATTATTTCAATCAAAGATATTACAAAAATGAGAAATTTAATAAGTAGAAAAAAATCTAGAAATTCCTAAATGTAGTGTAGTATTAGATTAGATTCTGAACAAAAAATTACTAATTACTTGATACATTTGAATAAAGACTGTAGTTCTCTTAATTATATCAGTGTTAACTTTCTGTCATTGATAAATATGAAGTTTTTAAAGATGTTTATAGAGTAACTTTCTATATAACTATTATATTTAAACTCCTCTGAAACTCTAAAGCTATTTAAAAATAAAAGTTTTTTAAATATAGTAATCTTTTTTTAGCAAGTTTATATTACTAAAGTTTAAATGTGTCATGAGTTTCTATTTCTGGAAAACTTTAATTCAGAAAGATGTGCAGCACGTGTTTGTGCTCCCAGTTACTTGTAAGATGAGGCTAGACCAGGCAACTTAGCTACAAAATAGTATATACTAAGTTGAATCCCTTATCCAAATGCTTGGGACCAAAGTGTTTTGTATTTTGAAATATTTGCATATACATAAAGAGGGATGAGATCCAAGTCTAAACACAAAATTCATTTACGTTTCATGTACACCTTATGTACATAGTCTGAAGATAATTTTATACAGTGTTTTTCGTGTGCTCATGTTTTCACTATAATCTATCAATTGAGGTCAGGTGTGGAATTTTCTACATTGTGGCATCATATATGCTTCAAAAAAGCTTCAGATATCGGAACATTTCTGATTGGGGATGTACTGTCTGCAATACATGAAGAAATTCACATGCTCTATTTAAAATTTATTTTATTTTTCCATGGTTGGGAATTGAACCCAGGCTTTATACATGCTACTCTACCACTGAGCTATATATACCCCCAATCCCAACATGCTCTTTTGAAAATCATACTGGGGGTGGGGAAGAGGAGCAGTACCCAGGATTTAACCCAGAAGCACTTAACCACTCAGCCACATCCCTACCCCATTTTTATGTTTTATTTAGAGAGAGGGTCTCACTCAGTTGCTTAGGGGCTTAAAGCTGGCTTTGAACTCACAATCCTCCTGCCCCACCGTGCCCAGTCTGGTAGGGATAGCCCCATCTAATAGGAATAATTTTAAGTATATACTAAAGGTAAATGATATAGTATTTTAAAAGGTAATAAATTATTTAAGGTATTAGCTACAATAGTCTCTAATAGCTACTGTATAGACCTAATTGAAAAGGTACCTTATGTAGTTTATGTATTTTCCTTTCTTAACCATATCCCTAACCAAATACCTTCACCTGAATACCAAACCAATTACATTTAAAGGCATAAGCTTAAGTTTCTCAGACTTCTATCATTTTTGTTGTAAGAAAAAATACTATAAAATGAACAGAAAAAGAGAAAAAAACAACGTTCCACTGGATAACTGTTGAAAAAAATGAAGATAAAGACAGTAGAAAAACATCTAATTCACAAATTTTAAAAAAATACAGTAATGATGGTGCCAATTTTTCTTAAAAATAAAACAAGTAAAGTGACATGATGCTAATTAATTCCTAACAACTCAATAATACTGTCTAGTGTTTACAAAAACAGCTCATTTGATATTAAATTTCCAATTTCATTTTTACTATAGAAGAAACAAATGACAAGTATTATAACATTTATGTATAATGCTTACCTTGCCTTGACAAGAATTTACAGGACCCTTAACTGTAACACCACGAATTATACAATTTGGTCCTTTGGTTATTTCTTCATAATGTAAAGATAAACCACTGGAAAAAAATAAGTATTTTTAAAAGTTCTCCTCTATTACCTATGAAAATAAGGTACAAATATGACATTGGCATGTTTAATTCATTTTTGTAATAAATAATTTTTTTCTTGGTATTAGGAGTGCTTAACCACTGAGTCACATCCTTAGATCTTTTATTTATTTTTATTTTTAGGTACTGGGGATTGAACTCAGGGGCACTCAACCACTAAGCCACATGCCCAGCCCTATTTTGTATTTATTTAGAGACACAGTCTCCCTGAGTTGCTTATAATGCCTTGTTTTTGCTGAGGCTGGCTTCGAACTTTCGATCCTACTGCCTTAGTCTCCGGGGTGGCTAGGATTACAGGCATGCACCACTGTGCTGAAATAACAAAATAATATTAAAATAAGAGGTAATAAACAGAACACTTATTTTGTTGGAATGAAACAAATAGAATGAAGTGTTGCCTACCTACAATCAAATATAAAGTCAATTAAGATCCTTAAATCCCACTTTTCAATTTTTATTTAATTAACCAATTTATTTGATGGTACTAGGGATTGAACTAAGGGTGCGCTAACACTAAGCTACAACCCAAAGTCTTTTATTTTTTATTTTCAAACGGGGTGTCTCACTAAGTTGCCCTGGCTAGTCTTGATCTTACAGTCCTCAGCCTCCTGAGTAGCTGGGATTATAGGTACGTACTACTACACCTGGCTCCCACAGAAAACTGATCCAGCAAGCATTTATAAGCATGGATAAACACAGTAAAAAATTTAAACTCAGGTTAAGGATATCTTGAGCATTTGTTATGAATTCTTTGAAATCTGTCATCCAGCTGAATTTTGGAGAATTTTTGGAACCTATTAAAATTATTGGCAATTTTAGAAAAAGTCTAAATAACCAGAGTCTTGTCATGATATAAGCTGGTTAAAATATATGGAGAGGTCCCCTAATCTACTGTTATGAGCAACTTGGTTCCTAAGTCAGCTTCAACCAACCACATGTAGACCTATTGACTAACATTTTACTCTCAGATAAGAAAAGGGGGAAAAAAAAAAAATACACCATGATGGAGGAAAAGGCCTAATTTTTTCTGAAGCATTTTAAATATAATATAAGTACTTTTGAATAGACTGGAAGATTTAAAAATGACAACAATTTAAGGATCTTTTCTTCTAAAATATTTAATTTTTAGGTGGAGATGGACACAACACAATGTCTTTATTTTTATGTGGTGCTGAGGATCGAACCCAGGTCCTGCCAGTGCTAGGTGATCGCTCTACCACTGAGCCACAATCCCAGCCCCAATTTAAGGATCTTAATTGACTTTATATTTGATTGTAGGTAGGCAACACCTTCATTCTATTTGTTTCATTCCAACAAAATAAGTGTTCCAATAAGCACAGCAGAGGAGGCTGATTTTGTAGACAAGGAATAAAGCAAGCAGAAACAAAAATAAAAGGCAAGTTACTTTCCCTGTAGGAAAAGGATAAGAAGACAGAATGATGGGGAAATAACTAGTTAACATCAGATTATTTCCTGTTACTTTTTTTGTGTGAGGATTATGATCAAAGGAACTTCATTATCATGCCAATTTAAACAGGCTTGCATGGGAAATGTGGATGGTATTCTCTCTAATCCTAGTTTCTCAGAAATTTAGATCACTTGTTGACTGGGACTTTAAGATGAATAACTCCATTTTGATATTTAGCTTGGATTGTTGGGGCCTACAGCAGAACCCTAGTCCAAAACTCTGATTCCCATGATTTATATTTAACAATAAGCCTTGTTTGAAGAAAAAAAAAAAAAGTAAAAGTGCCATACAAGATAATAACTCTCTAGGAAAGGTTAGCATGTTAAACACATCTATTTTCATTGTCTCTTTAAAATCTCACTAATATTGAAAGCAAAGGATTTCTTTTATTTATTATTAAAAGCAAACATAAGGAAAAGGTAGGAAAAAAAAAAAAAAACAAGGACACCAAATCTTCTTCTTCTTCTTTTTTGAGTACCAAGGAATGAACCCAGGGGTGCTTAACACTGAGCCACATTCTAGACCTTTTTATTTTGAGATCAGATCTCACTAAGTTACAGACTTGGCTTTGAACTCACAATCCTACTGCCTCAGTCCCCCAAGCCTCTGGGATTACGGTCTTGTGCCAACATGCACGGCTAAGGACAGCAAATCTTATTTGCTAAAACATAGGATAGACAAGGGGAATTAATTTCCAGGTACCACTCAGGAACTGGTAGTACTAGGAGTCTTTAGAAGCTGGAGTAAAGGATAACATTAAAGAGTGAAGACTGGGGGTGTGCCTAAGTGGTAGAGTGCTTGCCTAGCATGTGTGAGGCACTGGGTTCGACTATCAGCACCACATAAATATAAATAAATACAAAAAAAAAAAAAAAAAAAAAAAAAANGCATGAATGTAATGGGTTGTATTCCTCTTAAGAGTAAAATTCATCTAATACATCTAATCCCATACATCTAATCCCAGCTCCATGAGAGGCTAAGGCAGGAAGATCAGTAGTTCAAAGCCCGCCTGTGCAGCTCAGTCAGATCCTGTCTCAAAAGACCTTTACTCGCATGGATGAATCCCTAGGTACCACCAACAAAGGGCAGGTGGGGTGGGTAAGATTTCTTTGTATTCACAAATCTGATTTTTTTTTTATTTTTTATTTTTTGGTGGTGGTTGTTGTTTTTGGTACCAGAGATTGAATTAGAGGTGCTTAACCTCAGGCCGCATCCCCAGCAACTATTTTAATTTAATTTTGAGACAAGTGTCTCACTAGGTTGCTTACAGTCTTACTAAGTTGCTGACTGGCTTTGAACCTGCAATCCTTCTGTCTCAGCCACTCCCCTTCATCCCCCTAGCTGCTGGGATTATAGCAATGTGCCACCAAACTAGGCTACAAATCTCTTCAGCTTGGCTGCTTTGGTCACATGCTGGTTTAATGTTATGTATATAACTTTTTTCTTTCTCTTCTACCTTTGTTAAGAAGTTTTCTAGGTTAGGAAAAGGTTTTTTTGGTTTAATTGTTTCCCAAACACAGAAGACAGACAAAGGAAGTCCCCTGGATGAAAATGGAAGAAGAGTACAGAAAGAAAACTGTCAAAGCATAGAAACATTTACTCCAGACTAGTCCTAATCACATGCTCAAAGGGAACCGTCTCCAAGGATATGAAGCCAATGGACTATCTGTGTACCTAAAATGTACTTCCCTCTCCCCTCCCAGTTCTGGGGATTGAATCCAGAGGTACTTCTTTTATTATTATTATTATTATTATTGACAGAATCTTGCTAAGTTACTGAGGTTGTCCTTGAGCTTGCAATCCTCCTCATTCAAGTCTCCTGGGTTGCTGAGACTACAGGTGTGTGTCCCAAGCCTGGCTACATCTAAATATCTTGAAAAGAAACTAGACAATTGTAAAAGACAATTTCAGAGTTTATGGTTTAATCTGTAATAAGCTTAGGAAACAACAACAACAAAAAAGTACAGTAACAACACAGTAGTAACACTGACTAGAATTTATATTACTATTATATAGTAAATACTAAATATTGATCAAACCAGAATATAACTTCACTAAAGAAAGAGGAAACAAGAGAGATACTTATTTTAAAGGAGGTGACAATAAGACAGTATGTCCTAATCTTCTATAGCCATTAAGTAGAGATAACACCTAAAACTGAAGAATCAAGGACCAATATAAAATTTACTTAGAAATATGGTAATAATCAGAAGAATCAAGCAAGAAAGCTGAAAGAGGTTCTCTGAGAAGTAAATCATGGTTAAAGTAGAAAGGGAGGGGAGACCTTTGGGGTTTTTTCCCCCCTCAGTACTGGGAAAATACTGACTGGGTTTTTAATTTTAATTTTGATACAAGGTCTTGCTAAATTGCCCAGGCTGGCCTTGAACTTGTGATTCTCCTGCCTCAGCCTTTTGAATCCTTAGGATTGTAGACATGTGCCACCATGCCCATTGACTTATTGACTTAACTTGATTCTTTAAGGCATATACATGAATAATTTATTTAAAAAATTAAATAACTCTGAAAACAAGGAACCCACCCATTTAATAGTCATCCTCTCTTGAAGATAAATTCACACTATCATGTCACCAAGACATTTTTAAATATCCAAAATCTTAACTATCACTATGTGTGTATATATGAGGAAGACTTCATAAATAAGAGTATCCTACCATAGACAAAGTGAAGTTATAAAAGACAAGAGGTATAGATGAATGCATTAATATTATCATTTGTGGGCTGTGGTTGTGGCTTGGTGGTACAGTGCTTGCCTAGCATGTGTGAGGCACTGGATTCAATCCTTAGCACAACATAAAAATAAATAAAATATTGTGTCCATCTACAACTAAAAAAAAAAAAAATCTTTTAAAGATGTTTTAAATATTATTCATTTGTAATTAGATACCTTTACTGTTTTATTATTTAAAAATACATGTTTATTGAAATCTTCCAGTGCTATTTAATATTCAAATGAATATAATATGTCAAAAAGACAAAAAAAATGACCTTTTGCAACTTGAAGGAACATAAAACAACAAAAAATTCATTCTGATTTTCTTTTATAAGTAGATATTGCTTTTCAAGAATTTCACCAAGGCATATTCTAGATATAGCTCTATTTCACTAGTGTATGAGCTTCTGGAAGGCAAATGTCCTTTTTATTCATTTCTATTATTTTAGCTACCAGGTACCTAGAATATAATACATGTTCAAATAACTAAAAGTGAAACGTTCCACCACAAGGGGAAAAATACATAGAGACAATAAAAGGAAGTATACATGAAAAGATGGCACAGGCCTGGGGTTGTAAGCTTAGAGGTAGAGTACTTGCCTAGCATGCATAAGGCTTTATTTAGGTTTGAGCCCTAGCATCATAAAAATAAAACAAGAAATGGGTACAAAAAGAGAATTTTGGCAGCTAATGCAAAAAGAAATAATTGATATTATTATGTTTTATAAATAAACAACTGCTTAGAATCACAAGTTATCCTCTTAAGACTCTTTTTTCAGGAATTTCTTACTAAGCATCTCAAAAAAAGGTAATAGGAAATAATGAACATATTCAATGACATCAAGTGACATACTATTAAGAGCTATTTTTTTGATATAGGGCAATTATATCATTCAAAAGGGCTACTAAGTACAGGCAAATTTTAAGGAGGGACAGGAAATATCAATTTCACTGCTTAAAACACCAAAATAAATTACAATCCCATCAAGTTTGAATGGCATAACTTCTAAATAAACAAGAACTAAAAAAAATTGCCAGGAAGACATATCATACTTGCAAAAGGAAATGGATTAAGATCTAAATTTATATATGACATTGCAGTCTCAGAAGAGAGTTTGGGCCAAATAAGTCACCAAACGTCAGAAAATTCACCAAACATTTTAAATGACAACATTGAAATTAACCTCACAGAAATAATTTAAGCTTAGAAAAAGAATGAATGGTTAGCAAATATAAAAAGACGAATAAATCAACATTTCAAATTACCTTGCTTCAAGAACTGGCTGAATATCAGTTATTAGTTGGCTGGTATGACCAAATTCATCCTGAAATTCCAAAGGGATGTTGAATGGAACTCCAACACGAAAAGGAGGATCCAGCAGACCAAAAGAAAATTTCTCTGGCTTGCCCTCTTTAACAAAAATAAAGATTAAAAAAGAAAGAAAGAAGGTAAATTCATAGGTCAGAAAATTCACTAGAGGTAAGAAACAGACATTCATATATGGGAAGTTAGACTATGACAAAGATGGCATTTTAAATCTGTGTAAATTTTAACTACTATTAACAATCCATATGGGAAAGTAAAATTAGAACTTTGTCACACAACATATATAAAAGTAAAAGTAGAGGTAGAAATAGATGTTTATCTCAGAAACTAGAATATGATGAAGAATGTTTTTAAGTTTAATCCCAAGAAAAAATTTCTAAGGCAAAAAACACAATATACTGAACAGCTATAAAAGGATTTGATGAGTTTAACAGAGAAGCTGATTATGAGAGATTATTTGTAAAGCATGCAATGAAGAATTAAAATTCAGAATACATTTAAAATCTCCTATAAATCAGCTATTCTCTCTCTCTCTCTCTCTCTTTTTTTTCCTTGTGCTGGGGACCTAACCTAGGGCCTCATGGTAAACTTGTGTTCTACCACTGATACCTTAACACAGCTATTCTAAAAGCGTGGTCTCTAGTAGTTTTCACCATTCCTAGGATACATTAGAAATGCAAATGCTACAGCCTACCACCAAACATGTTGAAGCAAAAACTGGGGGTGAGGGCACAACATAATGTTTTAATAAGCACTCTAAGTGGTTCAGATACAAACTCATATGTGAGAATCACAGCTCTAAACTATTAAAATGGGCAATGCAAATAAATAAGCTTTCAGGTGATATACAATGTCCAATAAAGGCTAGAAGAGGTACACAAACTCAAAATTAGAGAAATCAGGGCTGGGGTTGTAGTTCAGTGGCAAAGCGTTTTGACAAGTAGCATGTGTGAGGTGCTAGGTTCGATCCTTAGCACCACATAAAAGTAAAAAAAAATAAAGGCATTTTGTCCATCTACAACTACAAAAAGAAAAAAAATTAGAGAAATCACCTGACCCCCCAATTTGTCTAAATAAATACATAGGGATTTGACAAATAAGTAGGTGGGAAAAAAATTCTTATCATCTGTTGATTGGTGCGATCTACATAGCCTTTTGAGAATTTGTTGTACCTAGAGAAATTCTAGCGTATGTACATAAAACAGAATAACTTTTATAGCCAAAAAACTGGAAACAACCTAAATGGATCATCAATAGGAAACTGCTAAAACTACAGGAAATCTATACTTTAAAATATGTTTCACTGTATTAAAAGAACATAGTATATTTCTATGTACAAAAAATAAATGATCTTTTAAAAAAAAGAAAATTCTGCTAGTGATCCTTCTAATTAAAGAAAACAAGGGGATCACAGGCTCTTAAATCAGTCCTGTCCAAAACCCCTTAATGACACTTTGGACTTGTTTGTTTTGGGTAGAGGGGCACTAGGGATCAAATCCTGGGTACTTCACCACAGAGCTAAATCCCCAGGCGTTTCTTATTTTTTTGAGACAGGGTCTCACAAAGTTGCTGAGGCTGGGCTTGAACTCATGATCTTCCTGTCTGAGGCTTGCAAATCATTGGGATTATAAACATATGCCACTGCACACAGCTTAGACTTTTTTTTTAAGGGAACTAAATTTACAAAAACATCACATAAGAAAAAAGATAATAGTGGGTTGGGGTTGGGATTGTGGCTCAGTGGCAGAGCATTAGCCTCACACATGTGAGGCACTGGGTTCCATCCTCAGCACCACATAAAAATAAAATAAACAAAATAAAGATATTGTGTCCATGTATAACTAAAAAAAAAAATTTTTTTTAAAGACAACAGTAATGAAATTTGAAAGCTGAAGAACATATGGGCAAATGTAACTGTCTCACAAGAAAAATCTAAGAAAATAAATTTCTCAGATGACAATAAAGTTGAGACTCAATTGAAGTCACACTCCAGGACACCCAAAAGTCTTAGAAATGGTTGTATAAATCTGTTGTGAAATTGGAATAAATTTGGAAGATTTGTTGAAGTCTGCTGAAGACACAGTATCTCAAATGCCCCATCTCTAAAAGTAAGGGCCAAATATTTTCCTCATCCCTGGCAAAAGATAATTTGTTCTCTGAAGAAGGAAAAGGGCAAGTCTAAGGAATGAGGGACAAAGCGCTAATAAAAGTGTCATAGTTAATAGAAAAATCAACTGAAAGATTATTTATTAAATTTGAGATACCCCTGCCAACAGTCTTCTGCACTTGGCTCCCAAAATGCTAGCAACCAGATTGTTACTTTCCCAGGAAGAAGCTGGAAGGTTCCACTCTGAGGAAACTGACCAGAGAGAAGACCTAAAAATCCTTATAATTTCCCCCAACAAAATACATGTTTCCTAAATACCCCATTCTTAAATGTGAGCAAATGACTAATTATATAAAAGAGCATTTCATATAACAGAGCAAACAGGCAAAAAGCAACATGGAGAAAACAAGTATTAAAGATAAGTTATACTCTGTGTATGTATAATTTGCCAAAATACATTCTATTATTATGAATAACTAAAAAGAATAAACATAAAAAAGACTGGGGCTGGGATGGTGGCTCAGTGTAGAGCACTTGCCTCACATGTGAGGCACTGGGTTCAATTCTCAGCGCGGCATATAAATAAATGAATAAAATAAAGGTCCAAAAACAACTATAGAATTAAAAATAAATAAATAAATAAGATTAAAGAAAAGTTCCTAATGTTATTGATAGCTTCAGAGAAGTAATAAAAGTAGTGAATCCATCAAATAGTAAGAGAATGCTTGGAAAAAGAGATAACCAGATAATAAGGAAAGTTAGAAACTAAAAAATAACAGCAAAGAAAAAACTCAATTAAAAGTGTAGAATATCAGGGGTGGGGTTGTGGCTCAGTGGTAGAGTGCTTGCCTGGCATGTGTGGGGCACTGGGTTTGATTCTCAGCACCACATACAAATAAATAAAATAAAGGTCCATCAACAATTTTAAAAAAAAGTGTAAAATATCAAGGCAATCTCAAATAAAGTAGAAAAATAAAACCAAGAGATGAAAAATTAAAAAAAAGAAAATTAGTATATCTGCCAGGCGATTCACCATCTTAATATTAGATTTTTTTTTGGGGGGTGGTAGGTACTGGGGATTGAGCTAAGGGGCAGTCAGCCACTGAGCCACATCCCCAGCCCTAATCTGTATTTTGTTTAGAGTTAAGGTCTCAATGAGTTGCTTAGTGCCTTGCTGTTGCTGAGGCTGCCTTTGAACCTGAGATCCTTCTGTCTCAGCCTCCTGAGCCACAGGGATTACAAGTGTGCACAATATTAGATATTATAGAAAGAAAGGAGAGTAGGAAATCAAATAGTTTAAGAAAAATCAATAGAAAATAAAACAGGAGTTTCATGACTAAAAGGGATATGAGGAATATAGCAAGTGGATGAAAACAAATTCACATCAAGTCATACATTTATTCCTCAAATACCTAAGGTCATGCAAAAGGTCACAAGTCAAAACAGCTTTACATTTTATCAGTAACAATTCAAAGTAAAAAACAAATGACATTTTTAAAATTAAAAATATGATAAGTAGAATTATAAAACCATTTAAAAATCAAGATGGCTACTCAACTGTCCAACAACTTTTATTTGACTATCTTATCTTCCCTTGATTTAAAAATTATATATTAGTGTTTTCCTTACCTTTAACAGAGAATTTAATTGCTTTAGATGGTAGTGGTCTTCCTGCATAGGTATCTGCATTACTTTCATTAAGTACAACTTGCAATTTCAATGTGTAATTTCCCAACTTTTGAATATTTTCTTAATAAGAAGAAATTAAAAATCTAGTCAACATAATACATAACTGTAACTATATCTACCTACACACACACACACACACACACATTTTTCCTTTTAAGACAAGACTTCGCCATGTTGCCTAGGCTAGTCTCAAACTAAAGTGATCCTAAAGTGATCCTCCCACCTCATCCTCCAGAGTAGCTGTCACCACAGGTGTGTGCCATCACAGCTAGTATCCTCCCCTTCCACCCTCAGTGGCACTAGAGATTAAACTCAGGGCCTTACACATGCTAGACAAAAAAAAGTGTAAAATATCAAGGCAATCTTGATACTGAGCTACATTCTTAGTGCCTGATACATATTTTTAACATTCGGAATAAGAACTCACCCATTTTTTTAAACCAGTAAGGCCATTTTCCTCCATGTTGACTAATATGAGAAATGATTTCTTTATTTCCACTTGAAGCTTAATAAAAGAAAAAAAATATTGTCTTGAGAAATTGAGAATATGAGATATCACAAAAGCATCAAATGCAGTTATCTCTACTTGAAGTACATTTTATGTTTATTTATTTTTTATTCCAATTTGTTATATATGACAGTAGAATGCCTTAAAGTAGATTTTAAAAATGATTCTGGAGCTTCAAAAGACCTCACACAATGCAAGGGAACATTCATTTAGCTCATTAATATCTTTATTTCAAATCTTTAATTTATTTTGTATAATATTTTATTTCATTTGTAAATAAAATTGACTGGTACAAAGAAAACAACTTTCCTTAAAAATTTTTCTCCAAAATTAAAATGGCATAGTTTATTGATAAAACTTATCTCTAAGATCTATTATTCAGAGAAAAAAGCAAGGAAAATGTATTGCTAAGAATTATAAAAGAAAAGCAGAAAAGCTAGGCCAAAAACAAATAAAATGGCTTATATGAAGAGAAAAGAGGAAAACAGAATAGAGTGGTGACATGATTCTCTGAAATAGTCCTTGTTACTTCTTGTCCATTTTGGAATTAGATTAAAAAGATTGGGAATGTAGTTCCAAAGTAGAGATACCCTGGACTCTATTCCCAGTACTGAGGGGAAAAATTAAAATAAGGCAGTTTATAAACAAAATCAAACTGTGCATGAAGTAGGTGACATGACTACATGAATTCAGAATGCCTTTTTTTTTTTTTGACTATTTACAAAGAAAAATATTTTAAGGAAAAAGAAATCAAATTTAATTCAATAGTCTTTAAGGGACTGGGGTTGTGGCTCAGCAGGAGACTGCTTGGCTAGCACATTCGAGACACTGGGTTCAATCCTCAGCACCACATAAAAATAAATAAAATAAAGGTATTGTGTCCAACAACAATTAAAAAAAATATTTAAAACCAACCAAACAAAAAAAGAATCAAGATGTTGGAGCCATGAATATAAGTTCCAGGGTAGAGCTCAGTGGTAGCTCCCAGCCCTTATTATTTTTTAATATTGAGACATGTTTCTCTCGCTTCAGCCTCTGCAGTAGATGGGATTATAGGCTTGAGCCACTGTGCCTGGTCTAATTCTGCTTTGGAATATTCAATATTAAAAACTTTACATAAATTCCAAAATGAACAATAAATAACAAGGATTATTTTAGAGAAGTCATACCAACCCTCTATTCTGTTTTCTTCCTCCCTCTTTAGTTAGTCATTTATTAGTTTTTGGATTAGCTTTTCTGTTTTTCTTTTATAATTCTAAGCAATATATAGGCCTTACAATGCCAAGGCCTAGGTTTAATCCCTAATACTGGGGTAAAAGAAAAAAAAAAAAAAAACTCAAAAAGATTTTCAACCTAAAAGAAGGGAAATACAAGTATAAAAGAAAAGTAGTTAAGTAAAAACCTAAAATATCAGTATGTATTTACTTTTTCTTTTCTTTTTTTAGAAACAGTCATTTCAAGCTATCAATTGAAAAAGCAAGAAGCCATTTCATACCACCATTCCCAATTGAAAGGAACTATGAGTAGAGGCTAAACTGGGGCGAGGGTCAAGCACATATATAAGATTATTCTAGGATATTTTAAGCCAGGAAACATGAAAACTTATATCAAAGACTAAAAGGATCATATTGAGTGTCCACAAGTCAACATGAAGGTATAATGTGGAGAGCAGTGACTTGAATCATGATCTCTGACTGCCTCATAGCTGCATTTGTATTGGGAACTTCCTGTGCAAATGTGCAGATCAAGATTTCCCAGTTGCTATGGTGACACCCAGTAAGGTCACAGAGTTATATCAGTCTGGACCTTGAGTTCAGACACCAGCTCCCAGGGATAGAGAATTCTGAGCATAATAAGATAACCCTAATGTCTCTCCAGTGCTGCCTCCTTTGCTCTGCCTCCTTTGCAGAAACTTTCCCACAAAGAACCTTTTGATGATTAAAGCTATAAAAATGTGCTAATAAGCTAGGTCTGGGTCACTGTTCCTCCATCAAAGGACAGTGTCCCTCCAGCTTTCTCTCTACATGTGTTTGTCTTTCTCAATCCCCCATAACCTCTCACTGATTTCTGAATTAACAGTCATGGCAGGGCAGCTGGCCATGGCAGTATAATACACCCAAATGAATCACATTAAATATATAAAAACTCTAAGTATACAAGAATACCTAAAATAAATTCTCAAAGGGCATTACTGTAGAGCACTAATTCTGTACTCTAAAAATCTGGAATAAAACAAAACAAGAACCAGACATGGTGGCATATACCTGTTATCCCAATCCCAAATACCTGGTAAATTGTAGGCCTGCCTGGGCAACATTAATAATACCCTGTCGTGGGGCTGGAGTTGTGGCTCAGTGGTAGAGCAATCGCCTATCATGGGCAAGGTCCTGGGTTCAATCCTCAGCACCACATAAAAATAAATAAATTAATTAAAGGTATTATATCCAACTACAACTAAAAAATAAATAATAAATAAAATAATATAATTGTAATTTTGTGGGTTAGTCTCTGTGTCCTCTATTCTGAACCATTGGTCCACTAGTCTATTTTGGTGCCAATTTCATGATGTTTTTGTTACTATTGCTCAGTAGTATAGTTTAAGGTCTGGTATAGTGATGCCACCTGCTTCACTCTTCCTGCTACGGATTGCTTTAGCTATTCTGGATCTCTTATTTTTCCAGATGAATTTCATACTGCCTTTTCTATTTCTATAAGGAATGTCATTGGGATTTTGATAGAAATTGCATTAAATCTGTATAGTGCTTTTGGAAGTATGGTCATTTTGATAATATTAATTCTGCCTATCTAAGAGCAAGGTAGATCTTATCATCATCTAAGGTCTTCTTTGACTTTTTTCTTTAGGGGTCTGTATTTTCATTATATAGATCAATTATCTTATATTAGACAAAGATGCTAAAAACATGCATTGGAGAAAAGATAGCCTCTTCAACAAATGGTGCTGGAAAAACTGGAAATCCATAAGCAACAAATGAAATTAAACCCCTATAAACCCCTATATAAACCACTCAAAACGGATCAAGGACTTAGGAATAAAACCAGAGACACTGCTTCTAACAGAAGAAAAAGTAGGCCCTAATCTCCATCATGTGGGATTAGGCCCCAACTTCCTTAATAAGACTCCTGTGGCCCAAGAATTAAAATCAAGAATCAATAAATGGGATGGACTCAAACTAAAAAGTTTCTTCTTAGCAAAAGAAACAATCTGTGAGATGAATAGAAAGCCTACACTTTTGTTTTGTCAATTTTTTTTAATATTTTATTTTTTAGTTATCGGCAGACACAACATCTTTGTTTTGTTTTGTTTGTATGTGGTGCTGAGGATCGAACCCGGGCCGCACGCATACCATGCGAGCGCGCTACCACTTGAGCCACATCCCCAGCCCAAAAGCCTACACTTTTGGAAGCAAATTTTTACCCCTCACACATCAGACAGAACACTAACCTCTAGGGTATATAAAGAACTCAAAAAGCTAAGCACCAAAAAAACCCAAATAACCCAATCAATAAATGGGCCAAGGACCTGAACAGACACTTCTCAGAAGAGGATATATGAAAAAATGTTCATCATCACTAGCAATTAGAGAAATACAAATCAAAACTAATCTAAGATTTCATCTCACTCCAGTCAGAATGGCAGATATTATGAAGATAAACAACAGTAAGTGTTGGCGAGGATTGGAGAAAAAAGTACACTCATACACTGTTGGTGGGACTACAAATTGGTGCAGCCAATATGGAAAGCAGTATGGAGATTTCTTGGAAAATTAGGAATGGAACCACCATTTGACTCAGCTATCCCTCTCCTCGGTCTATACCCAAAGGACCTAAAAAACAGCATACTACAAGGACACAGCCACATCAATATTTACAGTAGCACAATTCACAATAGCTAAACTGTGGAACCAATCTAGATGCCTTCAATAGATGAATGGAAAAAAAAAATGTGACATATATACACAATGGAATATTACTCAGCAATAAAAAGAGAATAAAATCATGGCATTTGCAGGTAAATGGATGGAGTTAGAGAAGATAACGCTAAGTGAAGTTAGCCAATCCCAAAAAAACAAATGCCAAATGTTTTCTTTGATATTAGGAGGTTGATCCATAGTGGGATAGGGAGAGGGAACATGGGAGGAATAGACGAACTCTAGATAGGGGAGAGGGATTGGAGGGGAAGTGAGGAGTTATGGGGTTATAAATGATGGTGGAATGTGATGATCATTATTATCCAAAGTATACGTATGAAGATAATAATAATAATAGAATTAATAATACCCTGTCTCAAACTTTAAAAAAAGGAGGGGTAGTGGGAGGATATAATTCAGTGAACACTCCTGGGTTCCATCCCCAACACTGGAGGTATCCTCTCCAAAAATAAACTAAGGCTTTATACTCCCTTTTCCTGAAAATGCTATTTTTCAGAATAACCAAATTAACCTCACTGATAAAGGAAACTTCTTCACATACAAACTCTAGAAAATAAATTAGGAAGAATCAGAATGCCAAAATTATCATTTCACATAATCAATAAAATAAAAGCAAAAAAATATGGATAAAATATTGACAATTTAGATATTATGTACCTGCAATGTAATACTATAATGTAATACTATAATAAACAGATTACTTATGAAGTACTGATTTCTTGCTTTAGGGGTAAAAAAAAAAAAAAAGTGAACTTAAATCTAATCAAGTTGTTAGGACTAACTTCCAGTTTGCAGGAAATAGAATATTGGACCAAGTTAAATGATACCTGTAATAATCTCATACAGAAATATATATAGTAATCCTAGGACACCCTCTACATACCTTCTGCACCCTGCAGATACCAAAATTTGCAGATGTGCAAGTCTCTAAAAAATGATGTAATATTTGCATATAACTTAAGCATAAACTCCCATATATTTTAAACCATCTCTAGATTACTTTTGACATCTAATACAATGTAAATACTATGTAAATACTGTTATACTACATTGCTCAGAGAATGACAAGAAAAAAAGTCTGCACATATTCAGTACAGAAGCAATTTTTTTACCAAGTATTTTCAATCTTTACTTGGTAGAACTAGCAGATGTGGAACCCCTGGATATGGAGGAATTTGAAGAGCTGGGTATATTTGGTTTTACTTGGAATTTTGAATACTGTGAGAGAAGCATTTCTTGCTATTTATTACAAAGTCCCTTTTCAACCACATTTGAGTTTGTTGATGAAGTAACTTTTGGAAACCACCCAAGGATGAAGGGCAGGTTGCCAGAGGAATGTACCATGTGATAGAAGACTGAACTTCCATATACAACTCCAACCTCAGGGGAGAGGAGAGAAGAGTTGGATATTGAATTAAATCACCGAATGTCAATAAATTAATCTATCACTATCTACTATAATGACATCCCCATAAGAAACTCCATAAGGAAGAAGTTTTGAGGGCTTCTGGGTTGTGACCTTATCAAGGTGTTAGAAGGGTCCCCTAAAAGCTACAAGTACCTCCTCCACACCTTGTCCTATGCATCAATTTGGCTCTTCCCGAGTTGCATCCTTTATAATAGACTAGTAAGCATAGTAAGCATAAGTATTTGTTTCTCTGAATTCTGTGAACCATGCTAGGAAATTATCAAATCTAGAGAGGAGGTCTTGGGAAAGTATGGATTTGGAACAGACTTCTTAATTGGGTGGCACAGTTGAGGTCTGTGCTAACTCTGGGCAGATAGTGCTAGAATTACATTAAACTCCAGGACACCCCAACAGTGTCTGGTAAGAAATGAAAAACTGGCTGGTGTGAAAAAACATACATGACATATTGGTGTCATAAGTTTTCTATCTGAGTAGAAGAAAAGCTTATTTTCCTCTTAAAACATTCCAATTAAATAATGAGAAATAAATAAAACACTACATAAGTTCTGTTATAAAATCATTGGCAAGGTAAAAAGGAGGGGGCTCTCCTGTGGAAAAGAGACTTAATACATAACTAAACATAATACATATATGTGCCTGATATCCCCCAAAACAACTATAAAATGTTATCAGTTTTGCAAATTGGGGAATATTGAGCTGGACTGGGTATCATATGGTAATAACTGAATTATAATTACATAAGAAAGAGTCCATAAGAGAAACGTACTTGTGATTCAACAACCATCAAAAAAGAATGGATGAAGCAAATGAAGCCAAATATTTGATAATTTTGTTGAACTAGGTTAATCAGTGTATAAGGGCTTGTTACATAATCCTACATGCGCTTCATGAATAACAAAAAATTTTAAAAATGGTGCAAAAAATTTTTAATTTTAAATAAGTTATAAATTGGTCATAGAAATTAGTAAATCAATATAAAATATCTATAAAAGGATTCAGCAACTTTCTGATTTTCAATGTATTTATTCAATAAATATGCATTAATTATCTCCTATATACTAGGCACTAGAAAAACATGAAGAAAACAACATGCTTACTTTTGTGGAGTTTTAAATCTTTTTTCTTTTTGAAATAGGGTCTCACCCTGTTGCCTAAGTTGGTCTCAAACCTCTAAACTCAAGCATTACCTAGCTTGGTCTTGAATTTCTACACTCAAGTGCTCCTCCTGCCTCAGCATCTTGAGTGACGGGGATTACACAGGCATGTACCACTGGGCCTGGTTTTGCATTTTTATCTTTTTTTTTTTTTTTTAGTTTGAAGACACTTTATTAAACAATTGTGGGTGTTGCTGCCTATCTTTTAAAAATGAAAAATGCATTTCAATAAAACAAATATACACTGAAGCGGTTTTCCTTTATATGAATGATGAGCTGTGCATTAATATTTAAGAGCAAAGTATGTCACCACCAAACTTCAGATATCTTAGGATATTCTAGACACACTTAAGATCACCAAGCTCTGTCAGTACCCTTGGGAATGGTGATCAGCCTATCTATGTTTGTTTCTTGAGCTTCTGTCTTAGAGCTTTTTGTCATTTTCCAATCTTTGCTGAATGGTGTAGATGGTATGAGAAGAATGTGATGCGGTTTCTGTCTCAATTCCAGCTTATCTTCAGTGCTTTCTTTAGTCTGTGAAAGGTGTGCTCTAATTCTTTCCTCAGAGCCTCTGGTTCCTTTAGTGTCTTGTGCCTGTCTGGATGATGCTGGATCATTTTTGCCAAAGCATCATGCTCTGGGCAATTTTTTTGTATTTGTTTGGCTTGAAGAATCTGCTTTTTCTGCTCAGCATTTTTTCATGTGCTCCAGCAATGCTGCCTTCTGTTTCTTTGTAAAATTTTTTTCTTAATTTTCCATTACTCTGAAATTCGTGTCATATACCTACAGGGTTCTACCCACATTGAGATGGTTGGTTCTGGCTGTGTCCTCCTTCTTGGGGTCTAGAATTGTAAAGTTAATGAAACTTTTGCTTGCAGACTAATTCTAAAGTCATCTCCGGCACTATCTGCATCACACAGGAGACGATTCCATATACCTTTGCTGTCAGTCATGGCACCCATGGTGTACCCCGTTCTCCCCTTCCACAGGCCTCTGCATCCCTGGCTTGTTGTCCCTTTCCTCCGTCCTGAATCAGTAACGGCCAGTCGGTTTCCGCTCATGCTTTCAATTGTTCCTTAGTTTTTTGTTTTTTTCTTTAATTATTGTCTCTCTCTCACTTTTTCACTTGTGTTCTTTTTTCGAGATGGTCTCTCACAGTGTTGCCCAGGTATGAACTCCTGGGCTAAGCCATCCTGTTGCCTACATCTTTGAGCAGCTGGGTCTAGAGGTGCATACCACCAAGTCTTCTCCTCTTTTGCTTTTCAGGGTCCACAGGAATAATCCAGGATACAATCCCCGTTTTAAGGACAGCTGATTAGCAACCTTAAACCCATCTCCAAATTAATTTTGACATGTAAAATAACATAGTCACAGGTGTGGGGATTGCAGCAGAGATGTTTGTATTCAGCTAATGACTGGAGCATCAGACAATTCACGGGATGAATCCAGTCTAGCAAGCCTGTCCTTCTAATCCTCTGGCCTCCCCCTCCACTTCACACTAGGGAAGCTCTGGTGTCTCTATCTCACTGACTTCAGGCCACCAGTGAGGCCAGTTCTTAAGTTTTCTGCAACTGTAACTCCAGTGACTCAGAAGGTTCTGGCAGGATCACAAGTTCGATGCCAGCCTCAGCAACTTAGCAAGACCCAAGATCTGAGAAGGCATGGACCAGGCAGCAGATGTGAGATCAACCCATCTTGAGGGATGGTCACCAGGGCCAGGTCTCCTTTTGGCCTGTCTGCCACAGCTGATTTTGGTAGTGGAATGTTGAAGCAGTCAGACCACACAAATTATGAAGGCAGAGATTCCCGGTTCCCGCATTTTTATCTTTTAAGGCAAGGAGGTCAGCAAACTACTATATTGTGCATGGCTGCTTTCAATTTACATTGATAATTTAAATAGTTATGACAAAGACCTTATGCCCCTCAAAGCCTTTTAAAAATTACTGCCTGATCCTTTAAAAATAGTTGACTACCCTGTACTAGGGGGCAGACATATTTAAGAAATAACTAAATTTGGTCCAGAGGTGGGAAAACTTGGCTTCTACAGGAACCAAAAGAAAGCAATTGTATTTAGTAGTATGGTGAATGAGAATGAAATGTAAGTTGAGAAGGAGGGAGAAAGGGTCATATCACATGTGGGGTTTTGTAGTGTTAGGACTGGTATTATCCTCAGCCACTAAAAGTGACGTAATACAAAACGAGAGTGACATAAGCAGATTACAATTTTAAAAGATCATTTTGAGGTACAAAGAGGTAAATAAATTGGATCAAGAGTGTAGCGGGGTCTTCAGTGAAGCAGGTACTAAATGGTTAGGATAAACCATCATGATGATTTGGACAAACATATATTTTAATATCAGTTTGGTGGTAGATTGGTTACAGGGGATTAAAAAATGAATGGAAACACTAGTCCTGCTCAAACTCCTCCAAAAGATTAAAGAGGAAAGAAACACCTCCTAATTTCTTTAATAAAATGAGCATTACTTGATATTGAAGCTAGACAAAGACATCAAAAGAAAACTACAGATCCATAACGCTAATGCATACTGATGCAAAAGTTCAACAAAATACTAGCAAATCAAGTTCAGCATGGTTTTATTTATTTTGCCCAAGTATTTTAAAAGGACTACATGATATACAAGTGGGATTTATTGCTGGAAAACAATGATAATTCAACAAAACAAAGTCTGGACTGAAGCAGAAAAAACATTTGATGAAATCAAAGGACTAAATACTTTTCCTCCAAGATTCAGAATAAAATAGGCAAACCTGCTTTCATCACATCTACTCAACATATTATTGTAAGTTCTACCCAAAGCAATTAAACATGAAAAAAACATGAATAGAAAGCATGAATTTGGGAGGGGAAAAAAAAGAAAAGTATTTCTGTTCATAGATAACATGATATTATTTATAGGCAGAAAACCCTAAAACAAAAACACCAAGGGGGGACCCAACATGGCGGCCGGTGAGGAGGCAGCACTTTCAATACCTCCACAGTAACGGGATCAAAGAGACCCATTAATACACCTACATGCTACCTGCTGAGAAACGTCTAGCAAAATTCCGCTGAAAGGACACCTGCCAGGAATTAGTAAGTGTATTGGAAGTGCCAGTTTGTCTCGGCCACGAGGCGCAGGGGCCCAGTCCCGCCGGCAGCCGCCGAAAGGCCGCAGCTAGCCCGGTGGCGAACGTTCAAACAGCCACTGCCTGCCCAAGCCCCCGCCGGCCCGGCTCTGTAAACCGCCCCCGGCGGTTCGGCGCTGCAAACGACCCCCCCTCGGGTGAACAGCTCCCGCCCCCACCCCGCGCTCTGCGAACAGCCCCGCCCGCACGGCGAAAGGGATACCACCATGGCAGAGAACTGACGTCACGTGCGGAGGAGATAACTTCATTGAAACCAGCGCGACAGGTGTGTAATCCCCTAGCCATCTCTCTCCACACAGCGGGGAAACCTTAAGAGCCCCTCCCAGCTCTCCTGTGAGCTCTATAGCCAGACCGAGGGAATCAGGAGTGGCGCGGGGACTCGCGGCGTGGAACTCCCGGCTACCGCTCCCACCAGTGCTGACAACTGAGGTCTCTTGCACCAGCTACCGGGGGGGTGGCTACTGGAGGGCAAGCAAATTCGCTGGGGGTTCTCAGCCCCAAGCTCTACAAACTTATGGTCTGAGGGAGGCAAACAGGGAGAGTGTGCCCAGGCGTTCATGAAAACAGGGCTCCCAGGAGCAGCAGACCTGGAGTGTAGCCAGTATTGTGGTAAGAGTCACAGGTGAGCAGGGCCTGGCTTGAGGAAACACAAGAGAAGGCCCTAGGCACTCAGGATTGGAGACCCGCCCAGTCTGGGACGAAGAGCTGCTGCACAGTGAATGGTTCCCACCAATTGAGAGGAGAAGCTTGGCGCAGTGGGCACAGCTCCACCTACTGGAAGAGAAGTTAATCGAAATCTATGACTGCATTTATTATTATTTTTTTTCTTTTTCTTTCATTTTCATTTTTTTTGTTGGTATTGTTGTTCTTTAACTTTTTTTAATGTTTTTAATTTTTAAAAAAATTTTTTTTATTTTATTATTATTAGTATTATTTCTTTAAATTTTAATTTTCATGTTTTTAATCTTTATTATTAAAACAATTTTTTTTCTTTCTTTATTTTCTATTTTTTTTCTTTTGTCTTTTCATTTCTTTCAATTTTCTTATTCCCCCTTCCTTGAATTCTACCTGCCTACTCTCATTCTCTTTAGTGACTTCTTCCCTTCCCTTCTAATATCTTTCCTCCCAAGCATCAAATAAATTTATAAGAGTAAACAGTAACTCAGCAGTCAAACAGAACAAGAAGTAACATGAGCAGCATAAAAAAGCAAGGAAGAAAAGGAGTACAAACAATGAAGGACAGCCTAAATATTCAGGAGGACCTAGAGTCAGCAGAAAAATGGTCATATAAAGAACTCAAGGAACACCTTAGACAGATGGAATGGAACCTTAAAGAGGATACGAGACAGCAAATCCAAACAGTGAAAGAACACTTTGAAAATGAATTACATAGACAGATAAAAGAAGAAGTTAAGCATCTTTATCAGGAGATTGAGATTATAAAAAAAAACAAACAATAATTCTAGAAATGAAGGAAACGATAAACCAAATTAAAAACTCAATTGAGAGTATCACTAACAGAGTGGAGCAAGTAGAAGCCAGAACATCAGATAATGAAGACAAAATATATCATCTTGAAAAGAGCCTAGCCAACTCAGAAAGGCTGGTTAAAAACCACGAGAAAAACATCCAAGAGATATGGGATAACATAAAGAAACCAAACCTACGAGTCATCGGGATAGAAGAAGGTACAGAGATTCAAACCAAGGGAATGAGTAACCTGCTGAAAGAAATAATTACAGAAAACTTTCCAGAAATAAAAAAGGAAACGGATATACAAATTGTAGATGCATACAGGACACCGAGCACACAAAATCACAGTAGACCAACGCCAAGACACATTGTTATGAAGATATCCAATATACAGAACAAAGAGAAAATATTAAAAGCTACAAGAGAAAGGAGGCAGATTACATTCAGGGGTAAACCAATAAGGTTAACAACGGATTTTTCATCACAGACGCTGAAAGCGAGAAGATCCTGGAACAACGTATTTCAAACACTGAAAGACAATGGATGCCAACCAAGAATTCTGTATCCAGCAAAATTAAGCTTCAGGTACGATAACGAAATAAAAATCTTTCATGATAAACAAAAGCTAAAAGAATTTGCAGCCAGAAAACCAGCATTGCAAAGCATCTTGAGCAAAACACTACACGAGGAAGAAATGAAAAACAATAACCAAAACCATCAGTGGGAAGTGCCTCTATAAAGACAGAGGGCGGGGGGAAAGCTAACCATGGAGAAACAAACTAAATTAAAAAAAAAAAAAAAAAAAGAAGATAAATAATCAAACATGGCTGGAAGTACAAACCATATATCAATAGTAACTCTAAACGTTAATGGCTTAAACTCTCCAATAAAGCGACATAGGCTGGTAACATGGATTAAAAAAACAAATCCAACAATATGCTGCCTCCAGGAGACACATCTGATTGGAAAAGACATACACAGGCTGAAGGTGAAAGGTTGGGAAAAAATATACCATGCACACGGTCCTCGTAAGCAAGCAGGGGTGGCCATCCTCATATCGAATAAAATTGACTTCAAGACTAAATTAATCAAAAGGGATAAGGAAGGACATTATATACTGTTAAAAGGAACCATTCACCAACAAGACATAACAATTATCAATATTTATGCACCAAATAATGGTGCTGCGACGTTCATAAAACAAATTCTCCTCAAGTTCAAGAATCAAATAGACCACAACACAATAATTATGGGTGACTTCAACACACCTCTCTCACAATTGGACAGATCCTCCAAACAAAAGCTGAATAAAGAAACTATAGAACTCAATATCACAATCAACAACCTAGACTTAACTGACATATATAGAATATATCAACCATCATCAAGTGGATATACTTTTTTCTCAGCAGCACATGGATCCTCCTCAAAAATAGACCATATATTATGCCATAGGGCAACCCTCAGTAAATATACAGGGGTGGAGATAATACCATGCATTTTATCTGATCATAATGGAATGAAACTGGAAATCAATGATAAAAGAAGGAAGGAAAAATCCTACATCACATGGAAAATGAACAATATGTTACTGAATGATCAATGGGTTACAGAAGACATAAAGGAGGAAATCAAAAAATTCTTAGAGATAAATGAAAATACAGACACAACATATCGGAATCTATGGGACACAATGAAAGCAGTTTTAAGAGGGAAATTCATCGCTTGGAGGTCATTCCTCAAAAAAAGGAAAAACCAACAAATAAATGAGCTCACACTTCATCTCAAAGCCCTAGAAAAGGAAGAGCAAAACAACAGCAAATGTAGCAGAAGGCAAGAAATAATTAAAATCAGAGCGGAAATCAACGAAATTGAAACAAAAGAAACTATTGAAAAAATTAACAAAACTAAAAGTTGGTTCTTTGAAAAAATAAATAAGATCGACAGACCCTTAGCCATGCTAACGAAGAGAAGAAGAGAGAGAACTCAAATCACTAACATACGGGATGAAAAAGGCAATATCACAACAGACACTACAGAAATACAGAAGACAATTAGAAATTATTTTGAAAACCTATATTCCAATAAAATAGAAGATAGTGAAGACATCGATAAATTCCTTAAGTCATATGATTTGCCCAGACTGAGTCAGGAGGATACTCACAACTTAAACAGACCAATAACAATAGATGAAATAGAAGAAGCAATCAAAAGACTTCCAACCAAGAAAAGCCCAGGACCGGATGGGTATACAGCGGAGTTTTACAAAACCTTTAAGGAAGAATTAATACCAATACTTTTCAAGTTATTTCAGGAAATAGAAAAAGAAGGAGCTCTGCCAAATTCATTCTATGAGGCCAACATCACCCTGATTCCGAAACCAGACAAAGACACCTCAAAGAAAGAAAACTACAGACCAATATCTCTGATGAACCTAGATGCAAAAATCCTCAATAAAATTCTGGCGAATCGGATACAAAGGCACATCAAAAAAATTGTGCACCATGATCAAGTAGGATTCATCCCTGGGATGCAAGGATGGTTCAATATACGGAAATCAATAAATGTTATTCACCACATCAATAGACTTAAAAATAAGAACCATATGATCATCTCAATAGACGCAGAAAAAGCATTCGACAAAGTACAGCATCCCTTTATGTTCAAAACATTAGAAAAACTAGGGATAACAGGAACTTACCTCGACATTGTAAAAGCTATCTATGCTAAGCCTCAGGCTAGCATCATTCTCAATGGAGAAAAATTGAAGGCATTCCCCCTAAAATCTGGAACAAGACAGGGATGCCCTCTATCACCACTTCTATTCAATATAGTTCTCGAAACACTGGCCAGAGCAATTAGACAGACGAAAGAAATTAAAGGCATAAAAATAGGAAAGGAAGAACTTAAATTATCACTATTTGCAGATGACATGATTCTATACCTAGAAGACCCAAAAGGGTCTACAAAAAAACTACTAGAACTAATAAATGAATTCAGCAAAGTGGCAGGATATAAAATCAACACGCATAAATCAAAGGCATTTCTGTATATCAGCGACAAAACTTCTGAAACGGAAATGAGGAAAAACACTCCATTCACAATATCCTCAAAAAAAATAAAATACTTGGGAATCAACCTAACAAAAGAGGTGAAAGATTTATATAATGAAAACTACAAAACCCTAAAAAGAGAAGTAGAAGAAGATCTTAGAAGATGGAAAAATATACCCTGTTCATGGATAGGCAGAACTAACATCATCAAAATGGCGATATTACCAAAAGTTCTCTATAGGTTTAATGCAATGCCAATCAAAATCCCAACGGCATTTCTTGTAGAAATGGATAAAGCAATCATGAAATTCATATGGAAAAATAAAAGACCCAGAATAGCAAAAGCAATTCTAAGCAGGAAGTGCGAATCAGGCGGTATAGCGATACCAGACTTAAAACTATATTACAGAGCAATAGTAACAAAAACAGCATGGTACTGGTACCAAAACAGGAGGGTGGACCAATGGTACAGAATAGAGGACACAGAGACTAATCCACAAAGCTACAACTATCTTATATTTGATAAAGGAGCTAAAAGCATGCAATGGAGGGAGGATAGCATCTTCAACAAATGGTGCTGGGAAAACTGGAAATCCATATGCAACAAAATGAAACTGAATCCCCTCCTCTCGCCATGCACAAAAGTTAACTCAAAGTGGATCAAGGAGCTAGATATCAAATCAGAGACTCTGCGTCTGATAGAAGAAAAAGTTGGCTCCGATCTACATATTGTAGGGTCGGGCTCCAAATTCCTTAATAGGACACCCATAGCACAAAAGTTGATAACAAAAATCAACAAATGGGACTTACTTAAACTGAAAAGTTTTCTCTCAGCAAGAGAAACAATAAAAGAGGTAAATAGGGAGCCTACATCATGGGAACAAATTTTTACTCCTCACACTTCAGATAGAGCCCTAATATCCAGAGTATACAAAGAACTCAAAAAATTAAACAATAAGAAAACAAATAACCCAATCAACAAATGGGCCAAAGACCTGAACAGACACTTCTCAGAGGAGGACATACAATCAATCAACAAGTACATGAAAAAATGCTCACCATCTCTAGCAGTCAGAGAAATGCAAATCAAAACCACCCTAAGATACCATCTCACTCCAGTAAGATTGGCAGCCATTATGAAGTCAAACAACAACAAGTGCTGGAGAGGATGTGGGGAAAAGGGTACTCTTGTACATTGCTGGTGGGACTGCAAACTGGTGCGGCCAATCTGGAAAGCAGTATGGAGATTCCTGGGAAAGCTGGGAATGGAACCACCATTTGACCCAGCTATTGCCCTTCTTGGACTTTTCCCTGAAGACCTTAAAAGAGCGTACTACAGGGATACTGCTACATCGATGTTCATAGCAGCACAATTCACAATTGCTAGACTGTGGAACCAACCCAGATGCCCTTCAATAGATGAATGGATAAAAAAAATGTGGCATTTATACACCATGGAGCATTACGCAGCACTAAAAAATGACAAAATCATGGAATTTGCAGGGAAATGGATGGCACTAGAGCAGATTACGCTTAGTGAAGCTAGCCAATCCCTAAAAAAAAAATAACAAATGTCTTCTTTGATATAATGAGAGCAACTAAGAACAGAGCAGGGAGGAAGAGCAGGAAGAAAAGATTAACATTAAACAGAGACATGAGGTGGGAGGGAAAAGGAGAGAAAAGGGAAATTGCATGATAATGGAGGGAGACCCTCATTGTTATACAAAATTACATATAAGAGGTTGTGAGGGGAATGGGAAAATAAACAAGGAGAGAAATGAATTACAGTAGATGGGGTAGAGAGAGAAGATGGGAGGGGAGGGGAGGGGAGGGGGGATAGTTGTGGATAGGAAAGGTAGCAGAATACAGCAGTTACTAATAGGGCATTATGTAAAAATGTGGATGTGTAACCGATGTGATTCTGCAATCTGTATTTGGGGTAAAATTGGGAGTTCATAACCAACTTGAATCTAATGCATGAAATTTGATATGTTAAGAGCTTTGTAATGTTTTGAACAACCAAAAAAAAACACCAAAAACAAAAAAACCCACCCTGTAAGCCTTCACATATATGGTAAGTTGATTTAACAAGGGTGCCATGATCATTCAATAGGGAAAGGATAGTCTTTTTACAAATGTTGCAAGGCAATCTAGATACCTGCATACACTAGAAGCACATAAAAATAAGTTAATGGATTAAAATAAAAATTAGAGTAAAAACTACTTTAAAAAAAAAAGTTCAAGGCCATGCATGGTGGTGAACACTTGTAATCCAAGCAATTTGAGAGACTGAGGCAGGAGGATCTCAAGTTTGAGGTCAGCCTGAGCAACTCAGGGAGGCCCTACTCAGCAAGACATTGTCTCAAAATAAAAAAATAAAAAGGGCTGGGGATTTGCCTTCATGGTTAAGCACCCTTGGCTTCAATCCCTGGTACCAAAAAAAAAAAAACAGTTAAACTAAGAATACCAAATCTTGAATGATCTGTGGCGTAGACAAACAAGTATACAGTGACAAAATAGATTATTCAAATATAAAAGAAAATATTTTAGGCAGTTGAGACAAAACAATGAATAAGAATGTTATTAACAGGTGTGTTAGAGTTAAGGAACTAGAAGATAAGCAGTAATATTCAGCTCTTCCCACCTCATGTATTATTTATTTATTTTATTTATATTTTGTGGTACTATAGATTAAACCCAGATGCTTCTTCATGCTAGGCAAGCACTCTACCATCGAAATGCATGCCCCACCATTCTAAATTTTGAGACAGGGTCTTGCTAAGTTGCCTAGGATGGCCCTGAACCTGCCCTCAATCTCCTAAGTAGGTGTGATTATAGGCATGTGCCACCAAGAAGGTCAGCTCTTTCCCCTTGACCACAAAAAAGGACCAGGCCTAGTATCTGGGGTTAAGTACTTCTGGTTCACAGTTTTAGAGCCACAGTAGTTTTCATTTGGAAGAGACCTTAATGATTATCTAAATTAGTAGTTCTACACATATGTATCATACCTGTTCTTTATCTCATAATTACATTTCTGGGAACATTCAGGCTAGTTTTGAAAAACATAAACCTTAGTAATAAAAAGTGAACTATTTATATCACACATAAAATTTTTAACTTTAATCAAATTCACTATCATCAGATTACTGTCATCAATAAGTACAAGAAGATACTCAAATCTGTAGCACATCTTTAAGAACAACATTAAAGGTCTGAATTTGTCTGTATACTTACAGTGTAATATAACTTTAAGCTCAACTAGGAGTTTCTTTGAACCTCCGTGACTTGTTCCTGGAAGCTTTTGCATTGCCTCTCCCTTTTTATTCAGTATTTCAATTCTTAATGCACCTATGAGTTAAAAGTTAAAATAAAGCATATCTTAATTACACCCCAAAACTCTGCTTAATCTGCTAGGTTTTCCTATCACATTTTAATTTTTCATGGTTCTTTACTTATTAGAAATATAAGACAAAATAAAAGCATTTTTTTTGGTATTAGAAAAACAACAAACTAGACAAAGACATAAGATGTTAAGTTCTAAAGATTATTAAAAATATTAAATATGAAGCAAAAATTCAAACTAACTACAACTGCTTTATCCAATGGAAAGATCAAGTGCAAGCAAAATATAAAATACTGTGTCTTTATTTCAATGATTACATACCAATAGGGGTTCCAGCAGGCCTAATCTCATTAGGCAACAATTCATCTCCTTCAGGCCAAGTTACTGACAATCTATCAGGGAGCCTATAATGAAATTAACCTATTAATGTTTCATAAATTTGGTTAATTATAGTCTTAATTAGAAATATACAACTTAACTACCTGGCATGTGTGAGACCCTGTGTTCAATATACAATACCACCTACCCCCCCAGAAAAAGTATATAAGTTACTAGAATCTTAGTTTTTTTCTTCTTTTAAGAGTTTCATAGTTATACATAGTAGTGGGTTCATCATGACAAACTCATACATACATAGAAATCCATTTCACTTCATGATCCCCCCTCTTTTTTCCTCGCATCCTCCCCCTGCTCTACTAGACTTCCTTTAAAGAGTTATTGTTGAGGGGCTGGGGATGTGGCTCAAAGTGGTAGCATGCTCGGCTAGCATGCGGGAGGCACTGGGTTCAATTCTCAGCACCACATAAAAATAAAACAAAAATATTGTGTCCTCCTAAAACTAAACAATAAAATTTTTTTAAAAAGACTTATTGTTGATATATACATATTTGAAAGGTTAAATCTGGAAATTTATATGACTAATCAACTAAAATGTTTTTTCTTTTCTTTAATTTTGCTGTAGCTTCCAAAAAAAGCAAGTCAAAATATCTTGAGAGAGGATGAACTCTAAGAAGAGAAAATTTCAGTAAAAACCAAATGATTACATCATCAATACATAAGCAAAATTTGTAGAAGTAAAAATTTTGCTTTTTAGAAGGTTGTTAAAGTTTGGATATAAGATATAGTCTAAAAAGCTCCTGTGCTGATGCAGGAGGTAAAATAATCAGATTATGGGAACTCTAACCAAATCAGTGGATTAAACGATTTGATGGATTAAGTTAACAATAGTTGGTTAAAGTTAGAGAACTAGAAGATAAGCAACTCTTTCCAAATTATTAATCCATTTGGTAGATTAATTTGAATGAACTATGCGGGTAAATAACTGTAGGAAGGTGGAGTGTGGGTGGAAGATGTAGGTCTCTGGGGGTGTGCCCTTTAGGATTTTATTTTTTCTCTTAGCCTCCTTCCCCTTTGCTTCCTGGTTTCCATAAGGTGAGCAGCTTTCCTCCTCCATCTTCTTCTGCCATGAAGCTATGCCTCAGGCCCAGAGCGATGGACTAAGCAGACTATGGACTGAGACCTCTGAATACATAAGCCAAAATAAACTTTTCCTCCTCTAAGATGCTCTTATAAGGTAGTTTTGGTCATAGGGCAAAAAGGAGACTAACACAAAGGCATTATAATTTTCACATAGTTATTAGACAAAACAGGTTGCTTTTTAATAAATTCCTATTATAATCATGGTACCTAAAAATATAATACTTCAGATACATAAGATATCCTTTTCTCCTACAAATGTAGGGTTCTTTTTTTGGTAAACAGACATTTAATATTTAATGTCAAGAAGTTCACCTCAATATGTAGAACTTTTTTTTTTTCTTCAGTGCTGGAGATTGAACCCAGGGCTTCATGCATGGTAGTCACATGCTCTACATCTGTGCCATACCACCGACACCTATCTATACATTATCTTAAAACTACAAAGCACTATCAGAAGGGTAAATGACACACTCAAGGATACTTAAAAGCATTGCAATGCCTCTTGAATTTTTTATTTTTGCCATATTTCTAGAAATGACTTACCTTGCCATTTCATCTTCTACATATTTTCTCACAGTTTTCTCAGCGACTGTCCTATCCAGCTTTGCAATTGGGACAGTTTTCACTTCATCATATAGTGCCTGAGGTTCCTGAATTAATAAAATTAATTTATACCAACATTCCAAAGAAAACCATTTAAATTTAACTGCAAACGCCACTTGTTTCTGTCAAAGTGATCTATTTTACCTTTTTAAAGTATTAATTTTTAACTTTTTTGTTGTTGTTGTTGTTAAAGACAGATACCTTTATTTTATTTACTTATTTATTTTTATGTGGTGCTGAGGATTGAACCCAGTGCCTCATTCATGCTAGGCAAGCACTCTACTACTGAGCTACAATCCCAGCCCCATTTTCCCTTACTTAAATGAGAATAGTTATTCTTACATTATACAAGAGTATCTATTTTCATTTTTTATGTAATCTCCATTGTCCAAATGATAAACCACTCAAATAACAAGATATGTAGGGAAAAAACTCATTCTATTCTTGCAGTTACTCATTCTTAGGAGAGAATTCTTGCTCCAATGTTTACTAGCTTATAGGCCCTGGAGGAAATGTACACTTTACAAAATCCCCATGATAACTATAACTATATATATATGTGTGTATGTGTGTGTGTGTGTGTGTGTATTTGTAAAACATTGGGCACGTAGATGTTAAGTTCTAAAGATTATTAAAAACATTAAATATGAAGCAAAAATTCAAGCTAACTACAACTGCTTTATCCAATGGAAAGACCAAGTGCAAGCAAAATATAAAATACTGTGTCTTTATTTCAATGATTACACAAAAGTGGTACCAAGAGTCTATCAGTACATATTTTTATTACTTACTGTCTTACCATTGCAATTTGAACTTCTCCTCCTGTAGCATATACTTCTCCATCATGATCACCATAAAGAAAAAATCTTACTATGCTTCCATAAAAGAGGGGGAGTGTCTTGATTGTCTTGACCTAATAAATTAGTTAAAAAAAAAAAAAAGGCTAAAGTATTAATATTACTAACAGGTTTAATAATAACAACTTTACAAAATTCCTTTATACAATGCAAAACACCTTGATAACCATCATCAGAAAAACAAAAGCACTGTAATATTTTAATAAAATTATTTTCATAAAGTGCACTTTATAAAAAGTAATATTTTTAATATTTCCATTATTTCAATTCAGAAATTCCCAAGAAGTACTTTTAAGACTTTATAACCAATCTACCCTTCTTAGCCTCATTTCTACTACATTTTTTCCATACAAGGTAGGCTGCAGGACAACCCAACATTTATTGCTTGCTATAGGATCTTCTAGAAAATATTTGCCCCACTGCCACAAAGTATTTGACAAATGTGATTATTTCCTCCTTATAATTCTTCACTTGGCTGCAGGGATACTATATTCTAGTTTCCTTGGATCTCACAAGCTTATCCTTTCAGTATTCCTTTGCCAACTCTTTCTTTATATTCTAAACCTTATATGTTAATGCCAAACCCTAAGTGTTAATGTTAACCCTTAAATGTTGGTGTTAATGCTTTAAGCTCAGACTTGGCCTCTTCAGCTATATTCACTACTTCAAGGAATGATCTCATCCAATTCCAAGGCTTTAAATATATGATGGTGACCCTCACATTAATGAATTTTAGGTAAGAATAGATGTCTTTCTACTTTTATTAATTATCTGTGTAGATTCAAGCCTCTACCTCTTTTAAAGTTCACAAAAAATGCTGCTTCTTCACCCAAGTACTTCATGATTTGCTGTCTTCTTCCAAATTCAGAAAATTGCCTCCTGTCCTTCCAAACTATCCTTCTCTCTTCAGTACACTTATGCCCCTATTAGCTATTTTTATGTATGTTTATGTTGTCTCTGCTCTTAGGTTATAATAACACTAGAAACAAAGCACATTTCCTCCATCTCTGCATTCTCCTCAATGCAGTCAAAAGGTACAGTGAGTAAGCAGGTGCACCTACCCTCAAAAAAAAAAAAAAAAAAANGTGAATGCCTAGCAACATAGATTGTCAGTTCTAACTGTGAAGTCAATAATTAAAATGGGTAGTTGGGAAGAAGCAGGTAGAAAGAAAGGTTTAAAGACTGTGTGTGTGTGTGTGTGTGTTTATTTTATTTTAATTTTTTTTTTTTTTTGCATTACTAGGGAATGAACCCAGTGTCAATCCCCACTCCACCCTTTTTTTGGTAAGTTTTTATTTTAAGACATTTAGGGTCATGCTAAATTGCTGAAGCTAGCCTGGAATTTGTAATCCTCCCACGACAGATACCTTAGTTCCTGGGATTACCAGTATATGCAACCATACTTGGTTGTACCAAAAGTGAGTTACTTGTGGAACACCTGGGAAGGACATCTACATGAAACTGGAAATGGATGTACTGGATGTAATCAGCTATATTCATTCCTACCATCTTTTATTGTGCCTTTTTGGGGCTACAAAGTTTGGAAAACCAAAAAAGTATTATTCCCCAGCTATTTGGGTTGAGCATGCAAATGTGTTTTCAACAATTAGATGTATTAGCAAAATTAAGACTGAAGCCATTTCTAGAAATATCTTAAAGGTTTTCTATTATCATACCCTGAAGGACCAGTAACCAGATTTCAACTTCAAAGTATCCAAAGGGCACTAAAACACTGGTTATAACCAGAAATTTTGTATTTCAGTTGGAGCAACTGTGGAAATGAGATCTTTCCAACTCTTTGGTACCCAACAGAGGTCTTCCTACTTCAAAATTACAGAAGATACAGCATCCCTCCAAGGCCAGTTCAGAATGTCCTGGCATCACTCTAGGAGGTTCAGCTGATTATTCCTTTGGCCTTTCTGATACTCATGTAAGTATCTAAATAATTAAATCCTTTACTGTTTAAAGTATCAGATGGTTTGAACTCAGCCTGATTCAATATCATAATCCTAACAGAAAAGTCTTGACAAAAAAAACAGATTGGAGAATTGTTGGTATCTAAGTGGCACATACATTTGTATATGCCAAGACTGCTAATTACAGATGGAAGATCGACCAGCTCATTGGGCATGATGGTGGCTGCCCACAATCCTAGATAGTTAGGAGGCTGAGGGAGAAGAATCACAAGTTTGAGGCCAGGATTAGCAACTTAATGAGACCCTGTCCCAAAATGAAACAATTTCAAAAAGGACTGGGGATGTAACTCACTGGTAAAGTATCCCTGGTTTCAATCCCCAGTACCCAAAAAAAGAAAGGAAAAGAAAAAGAAAAAGGAAAGAAAAGAGTACCACCAACTTCACCCACATTCTGGAAATGGCTAAACGGTCAGAGATAGAAGTTCAAAAAAATTAGTCTAGAAAAAACTGCTCAGTAAAAGAAAAGAACAAGTACCAATTGCTACCTGTTAAATGCCTGTTGGGATGCACTTAGCTGGCAAAGAAAAGATGATCCATGAGACCCAGCCCTATTCAAGCTTCATAATATACACTTACATTCTCAATTTGTTTTTTAACTAGTTTTTTTTTTTTAATGCCTAAGCTTTTTTTTTAACATTTTTTTTAATTGTCAATAAACTTTTATTTTATTTATAAGTGGTGCTGAAAATCGAATCCAGGGCCTCACACATGCTAGGCAAGCGCTCTACCACTGAGCCACAACCCCAGCCCTTTTAACTAGTTTTAACATGGCAATTAATATTTCCACCAATATATTAAATAAGGCTTTTTGATGGTAAGATAGAAGACATAGAAGTCTGTTAGGCAAATATATTACAAAATATGTAATTTGTTAAATACATACAAATTTTTAATAAAGTGAAATATATGAAAGTAATTTCCTGAGCAGAGGAATGTTAAATTATAGAAAAAGTAAAAGTAGCTAAAAAACATAAAAATAAATTCAACCTAGCAGTAATAAAAGAAAAGGCAATATTTATATCTATCAAATTGCCAACATTTTATTGCCTTTTCTCCTTTTTTCCTAAAAATAAGGAACTGAGCAGATAGGTCCTTCATACACAACTGCTGATTTTTGAGTTTAATCTTGAACACATACCAAGGACATTTTAAAAGTTTAAATATATTGTCAACTATTAAAATTCTAACAAAATATTAAGATTTCATGGCAGTATCTTTCTAATTATAGTACAATTCTACAAATAAGAAATATTGTGGCGCAATTAAAAATATATTGCACATTTTATAAAATAGGGTAATACTCTAAATGTTAATATAAGAAATCTAAATCAGGGCTGAGGTTGTGGCTCAGCTGTAAAGCACTTGCCTCGCATATGTGAGTTACTGAGTTCAATTCTCAGGTTCATCAACATCTTAAAAAAAAAAGAAATGTAGAATCAAAGCTATAAGTTATATATTTTTAAAAACAGAATTGGGCCAAGCCTAGTGATGTATGCTTATAATGCCATCTACTCCAGAGACTGAGGCAGGAGAATTGCAAGTTTGAGGCCAATCTGGGCAATCCAGTGAGACCCTATTTCAAAATAAAATAAAGGGCTAGGAATGTAGCTCAGTGGTACAGTGCTTACCTAGCATGTGCTAGGCCCTACGTTCAATCTCTAGTATCACCAAAAAAAAAAAAAAAAGACACTGGGAGGGGGGGGTCACCAAAATATTATATGACATTTGGCAATATTCTCATTTTCTTTCCTGTTAAATTTTCTGATTTATTTTGGAATAATTTTTTTTTTCTTTTAGGTACTGAGGATTGAATCCAGGACCTCATATATGGTAGGCAAGTACTCTATCACCAAGCCACACCTCCAGCCCAGAAAACAAGTTTTAAAATGCTCAAAATTACTTTAAAATAAAGATTCTAAGATGAAAAATTATAAAATGTTTCAAAAAGAAAAGTTGAATATTCAATAAATTCTATGTACTCACCTCCAAGATCCAAATTTGTTAAATATTTGTCATATTAAAAAGACAATTTAAATATAAACTTGCAACAGAATTTCATTTGTTTCTCTGGAGCTCTGATTTTCTGAAAGTCAACTAACATATCACAGTTTCTTTACATCATTTCCATGGTCAGTTTTTAACAAAGACTTTAAAACCCAAATTCACACCAAGTAAAAAAGTTTACATTTCTTACAAGCAATTTACAGAAAGCTTACTAGGCTTTATAATATAATTTATTACAGGAAGAGTTTTACTATAAGGAAGCACAAAAACAATTATTTTTGTCACTAACATGATTAAAGAAAAAATGAAAAACTACGTAGCTCATTTGAAAATTATCGTATCTTCAAACTTTTAAAACAACGTTGGCAACTTAGCAATAAATTAGAAAAAAGTTCAGTCCTATCGTCTGTCCAAAGGAATACATTTACAGTTATGAATTAAGTGTATTGTACCTTTCTGTTTCTAATATATCCACTATATATTGCCTCCTTATTTTTTTCCTTCTTCTCAAAATCTTCTTTAGAAAGTACAAGCTCATGAACATCTTGGGACTCTGCAGGTTTACTTATCATCTGTCAAATATTAAAAGAGGACTTTAAAAATTGCTAATAATCGTACAGGTCAACTTCAAAAAATAATTTAAGTAAAAAGATATGTTTCTACTTACTCTGGCTGATTGTCCAACAAAGAAAACAGCCTGCTTGCCCCCAACACCAAAATAGGAAATATCACTATTTAAACTCCGTGGCACAGGTACTGGACGAACATACCCTGAATGATCACTAAAATAAAACAGTACATCAATGCAGTGATTTTAAACAATCTACTTAAGTGCCTAAAGAAATTATATAGCAATTTTGGCCTCCAAATCTCTCAGCAAACAGAACTAAATAATTCCTTACATATTTTTATGCCTCTAGGACCTTCACTTCAAAATGTTGTTTGCCACTTCAAAACTTGTTAAGATACTTCCATTTACATGTAGCATGGCAAGTGATGAGCTAAGGAAAACTCCCAATGTAGAATAACAGCACCCTGGAGAAGGGGCATCACTGGTCTTTCAAATACAGGGAAGATCACCAGGGATAACACTTCCCAATATCAGAAATAAACAATTAGGGGTGAGGATGGAACCACTGTTACACTCAATGAAAAAGGTTAAAAATTGCAGGGCGTGGTGGCGCATGCCTGTAATCCCAGTGGCTCTGGAGGCTGAGGCAGGAGAATCTCAAGTTCAAAGCCAGCCTCAGGCAACAGCAAGGCACTAAGCAATTCAGTTAGACCCGTGTCCCTAAATAAAATACAAAATTGGGCTGGGGATGTGGCTCAGTGGTCAAGAGTTCAATCTCTGGTTCCCCCACCACCACCAAAAAAAATAAAAAGATTAAAAACCACATATGACATAGCTGGAGAAAAATCAAAGAACAGGAAGATATAATCAAAGAAAATCAACCAACTTTAAATGTATTCCTAGAAAAAGACAAGACAGAGAATGGATAATACCTACAAATATTCTCAAATCAATTATGAGGGATAGAACAAATATTCTCAAAGCCCTGGCTCCACAGATCTGTGAAAACCAATAGAGCCCCAAAAAAGGATGAGTAAAAAGAAATCTAGGGACTGGGGCTGTAGCTCAGTGGCTATTGCCTAGCACATGTGAGGCACTGGGTTTGATCCTCAGCACCAAGTTTAAAAAATAAATAAAATAAAGACATGCTTTATAACTACAAAAAAAGAAAGAAAGAAAGAAGTCTACCTCTTTGTTAACACCAAAAGGAACAACTAGAAAATAGACTGAGTTCAAGCAGTTAAGATAATACCACTTATTAGGCTTTGACAGCAATAGTCAAAGATAGTGAAATACAATCCACACAGGGTCCAAAGAAAAAGATTTGTCAAGCTAGAATTGTGAACTGGAGATAATACCCCAAGAAATTTGCTCTAAAGGAATGAACCTCCAAGTACAATCTGACATGCAAAAAAAGATTAATATAATATGGTAAATACAAAGTTAATTTTTTGAAAGTAATATGTGTGAGATATTTAAAATAGTGTGGTTAGGAAAAAATGGAATATAAATTGTGGGATTTCTAAAGTCAAACTGGAATATTTTCAATAATCAAAGTATGATTTGGGGGAAGGGAAGTATCAGAGGTAAAGGGTCCTAAAGTCCTTAATTTGGAGAGAATATCTAAAATTATGCATTATAAAATTTCAAAGACAATCAGAAATTCATAAATTATAAAATGTTTTTAAAAAGGAGTAACAAGAAAAAAAAAGATAAATTTTAAAAGGAAGCCAGGTATGGCAGTATATGCCTGGAATTCCAGCTACTTGGGAAGCTGAAGCAAGAGGATCCAAAGTTTTAGGCCAGCCTCAGGAACTTAACAAAATCCTATCTCAAAAAATAAATTAGGGGCTGGGTGTAGCTCAGGGGCTGAGAGCTTGCCTAGCATGCATGAAGTACTGGGTTTGATCCTCAGTGCCACATACAAATAAATAAAAAATAAAGGTCCATCAACAACTTAAAAAAATATTAATTAACTAGATTATTTTGTTTAAAAAAGGGCTAGGGATGTAGCTCGGTGGTACATAAACAAAAATAGAAAACAGAAGACAAAAACGAAAACAGAAAATAGGAATAAAAATGTTTTAACTGGCATAAAAAGTCCCAACTCCATATGTTAATATTCTAAATAAACAAAGCCAATATTGACTAGCTAAGATATATTAATACTTCACATACATAAATATAAAATTGCACAACACACCTACACACAAACCCATCCCTATCTAAGAGACACAAATCTGCTCACACACAACACACACATACCATTCCTGCACAACATTCTCAAAATGCCTCTCCACAAGCATGTATTTCCAACCGTATGTTCACATACCTCTTCTCAAAGAAATGCACACCCTGACCCTATACAACACACATCCTTACCAATGATAAAAAGAAAACTTTTTTTGAGTCAGAGACAATATATATTAAGATACAAAGGTAGGAATAACATCAGATTTCTCATCATAAACCATGCAAATCAGTAGAAAAACTAATATTTAATGTACCAAAAATTTCTTAAGAAGTCAACCCTCAGGTTGAGCATGATAGCACATGCCTGTAATCCCAGAGGCCTGGGGGCTGAGGCAGGAGGGTCTCAAGGTCAAAGCCAGCCTCAGAAATTTAGCAAGGCCCTAAGCAAATTAGTGAGACCCTGTCTCTACATGAAATATAAAAAAGGGCTGGGGATATGACTCAGTAGAGTTAAGTGCCCCTGGGTTACAATCCCAGGTACCTAATGTGGAAGAGGAGTCAACCTAAAATGCCATTCTCAGCAAAAATACCCTTTAATATGTATTTTATTTATTTTAGGTGTGAGTGGGAAGGGAATCCTCACCCTTTATCATACATAGAAAAAAATCAAAAGCAGATCCAAGTTATAAAAAATATCTTCTGGGAGGAAAACAATAATGGATAGACTTACAGGAAGAAATACACCATGAATATCTGGTGTTCATATAAACTTACCTGGGACTGAAATAGACACTTGTATACAAATGTTCTTAGAAATGTTAGACAAAAAGCTAGAAATAACCCTGTGTCCATTAACTAATGAATGGATAAAAATATGTGGTATGGCTATAGAATGGAATTATTCAGCCATAAACAGGAACAGAATTCTGATTCATGCTACAACACAGATGAACCTTGAAAAAATTATTATGCTAAGTGAAATAAATCACACAAAAAGATACTGTATGATTCCACATAAATGAGGTACCTAGAACAGGGAAATTCATTTAGACAGAGAATAGAATAGTAGCCACCAGGGGCTGAGAATACAGAGAATGGCGAGTTAGTGAGTATGATATTTTCAAATTGGTCATGATGGCTGGTGCATTGCTATAATCCCAGCAGCTCAGGAGTGGATCTCAAGTCCAAAGCCAGCTTGTACAACTCAGAAAAACCCCGTATCAAAATAAAAATGAAAAAATGGGCTGGGGATGTGGTTAAGTGCTTCTGGGTTCAATCCCTGCTAAAAACACAGACACACACACACACACACACACACACACACACGTTTAAGGCCAGCCTGAGCAACCTTAGAAAGACCCTGTCTCAAAATAAAATAAAAAAGATGGGGATATAGGTCAATGGAAGAGTACTTGCCTAGCATGTTTGAGATCCTGGGCTGATCCCCAGAACATTGTTTTTTAAATTTGGGGGTGGAGTATGAAAAACTTCTAAGAATGTATAATAGCAATGGTTCCAAAGCACTACAAATGTCATTAATACCACTAAATTATTTACTTTAAAATGGCTATAATGTAATTTTCTACTTGTTGAATTCCCTGAATTCTTTATAAGAGATGGTAACATGATCAGAGGAATTCTTTTTTAGTATAAAAGCTGTCCCTTCTCTTCTTCAGTACTTGCCTCCTGCTGGCACTGGATTATCACAGAGACAAAATTGGTTAACTTGTTATTTCAACTCTCCTAGCAAGCTACTCTTACCCAGTATTTATTTGGTGCCCTTTGAGAGGGGGGAGAGATGAACTCACTCAAGCTGCCAATATTTATCTACTAACTGTAGCAGTGCTATAAACTGTACTGCAGCAGTAATACAGAGATGCTCTGCAGGTGTATGGTATACAATCTAGTTTTCTTCATATTTGAATTAAATTTTCATTTCTTGATGTCAGTCTCCTTTATTTCACCTCAAAGTTAAGCCTTTTGAAGAAACAAGAATGATAAGAGTCTTGAAAGGAGACATTATACATAATCTGAAGGATGAGAAAAGGACTTCTCCTTATAATATCCTACTGTAGGTGGTCAGCAGTTTTGTTTCTCAGAGGGAAATCTGAACCACCCATCAGGTTGGCTCATAAGAACAACTGTTACAAGCAGTTCATCAAGAACTGAACTTCATATAACCCTGTTTGAGAATACAAAAAAGGAAGAAAGTCACAGGAACTGCCCATTCAGATATACATGTTAGCATCCACATATTAGAGAGAACTTTTGGCCTTATGGCTGAGTATTATTCCATTGTGTACATATACCACATTGTCTTTTTTTAAAAATATTTATTTTTTTGTAGTTGTACACAATAACAAAATTCAGAAAAGAGAAATAAGAAACAAAAGAAATGGGGCAGGAGTTGTAGCTCAGTGGTAGACTCTTGCTTGCATGTGTGAGGCACTGGTTCGATTCTCAGCACCACATAAAAATAAATAAATAAAATACAGGTATTGTGTCCATTTACAGCTAAAAAAATTTTTTTTCTTAAAAAAAAAAGAACAAACAAATGTATTATAACATGATAAACCTAAGTTCTAGGAGATCAATAATCCCATTAAATGTACTAGTACAAATTCACTAAGTAAAATTGGCAGAGTGTATGCACTACCACAGCCAGTTCTGTGAATACTTTTTACACAGAAACCTGAAATTAGAGCAATAATGAGTTCCACAGAACCACATGCAATTTTAGGAATTTTGCAAGTGATATAAAGTAATTCCTAAAGCCTATTTTGAAACCTTTCTACTCCTCTGAAGGCTTTTATCACATTTAAGTTAGTAATGAAAGGTGTAAAGCTTTAAAGTATACAACAGAACTCCTACATACCACAAGAAACACAAAAGGAACTGTTAAATGAAAAGGTAAAATGTTAATATTGTTCTATTTCTGATTATTGATCACAAAAATTCTATTTAAAAAAAGTAAATATATTGATAACATCAAAACCTTTTCATCATGTGCATACAAAAGCATATGAGTTCTTACTATTAAAACATATAACTACCTGTAAAAAAAAAAAAAAAAAGTAAGATTTTCTAACCTTTCAAAGTCACCTTGCCGCGTAAATTTTGACAACCTATACACAGCCCAGTTGTTAAGCTGTTTAGAAGTCATTCCTCTTCCATTATCTATTACTGCAACAGCAGGTTTTCCTTGTGTCTCATCAAAAAGCTATGAAACAAAATAAGTTCAAGAAGACAGGAAAAATCAAATCAATATTTAAAACATCAAAGGTGATTCATTCAACATGTTCACTCATACATTGCTCATCAAAGTGTAAAGTAATATAATTTTCTGAAAGGCACTTTGGCTATATCTATTAAAATCCTTAGAATTCTTCATGACTTTTAACCCAGAAACAGTATTTCTCAGATTTTAACTTCAGAAAATAATCAGAGACATGTACAAAGATGTATAAGAATGTGCATCATTTCGGCATTACTTCTAACAGCAAAAATATAGGAAAAAATCTATAAAGCAATAGAAGCCTTATTATGCTATTTTCATTACAGTCAATAAATCATTGTGGAGTAATGGAATATTATATATCACAATACTCATATGTACAATGTACTATTAAGGGAGAGTAGAAGATTACAAAAACAAAATGTTACATGCAAGTATACACGTAAGTACAGAATAAACGATCCAAGAAGAAATTTTAAGTGGATAAAGAGACATCAGATAATTACTTCTACTATAGTTTAATTTCTGTTTTCTAATTTTCTCCAATCAACTTATACTACACTTTTATCAAAAGAAATACTAAATTTCTTTAAGTATTATTTTCTTACCAATTTGATCTGTATTCTTCTAATACCAACATTACGAGAAGTAGCAGACAATGAATTGTCGATTAATTCCGCAAGAGCAAATGCTGAAAAAAGAAAAAACTATTGCTTAATTTTTCCCTAAAATTCTTTGCATAAAAGTTTAAAGCCGAAGAAACTCTGAAGTACCTTAAAGTCATCACTTATTTTCCAAAGAGCTAGAATTAAAGTATTTTCCCGATCCTAATGATAAAATACATAATAAAAGGTATCATCGCCAATCACTACCAGCATAAAAAAGCAGTCATCAACCAGTACTTGTATGGCACTATACGGCACAAGTCAGCCAGCCACAACTCCTGGTTCAAGGAGTTTATAATAAAAAGACAGACATATAGACTTAAGAGACAAACAGAAGACCATACCATAAAAGCAAATAGAAATCTGGTGTACGTCATTATATCATGCGCAAGTCAAAAGTAGGAACAGAGATATAGAAGCAAATATAAAGCAATTGTATAAAAGTATCTCTTAACTATTCAACTATTTTGAATATAGAAATCTAAAGACTATCAGAACTTGTCAAATGGCAGAACACATCTTCAAAACTGACAGAACACTAATATTGATTCTCTATAACACTAACTTGACATTGAGTTTATCATTGGCTCAGCATTAATTTATTTATATTTTTTCAGGGCCACTACTCAAATTATTTCCTACTTTATTCTTTTAATTAGAAAGAAAAGGAACATACCAAATTTATGTCTTAATTTCACAGAAGTGTAACCCAAACAGAACTGTAATTAACCAATACAGTCACACTCCAGCAAGCACTTCCACTCACTCTAAACACTTAAAAAGACAGCAATGTTCACAAACTACAAAAAGTTACCATGATTCAGATAATATATATAAGAATCTGGCTAAGGGTAATAACTCTAGAAAATGAAGATAGAACATTATAGTAAATGGGAAAAAAGAATAAAAAGAAGAAATTCAGCTAGGCATGGTGGTGCATGCCTGTAATCCCAGCCCAATGAAAGAGGACTGTAAATTCAAAGCCAGCTTCAGCAATTTAGAAAGACTCTTAAAAAAGGGTTGGGGACATATCTCAGAGGCAGAGTGCCTTTGGGAAGGTGGGGAGAAGAGAAAGAGGAGAAATTCATAGAACTTAGTATGTGATTAAAAAAGGAGAGGATGCCAAGCTCAGTGGTGCATGCTTATAATCCCAGCAACTCAGGAGGCTGAATCAGGAGGATCATAAATTTGAGGCCAGCTTCAGCAACTTAGCCAGACCTTGTCTCAAAATAAGGGTTGGAGATGTGGCTCAGTGGTAGAATGCTTCCCTGGCACGCCTGAGGCCCTTAAGGTTCAATCTCTAACACCACAAAAATAAATAAATAAATTAATAATAATAATAATAATATACAAAGCACTGGGGGTGGTAGCTCAGTGGTAAAGCACCCTTAGGTTAAATCCCCAATATCCCTTCCCAAAAAAAGAAAAGAGAGAGAGATAGATAGGGAAATATATCTAAGACAACTTTGAATTTCTGTCCCCCCCCCCCCCAAAAAAAAAAAAAAAGAAAGGAAAGGTCATATTTCCCATAAGGGAATATTTAAAGAGGAGGAAAGAAAAAAATCAATTTTAGATATAATACTATGCAACTACATAAAGTTTAATGAATAGTGGTATTAAATAGGGAGCTGATACTGGGCTTAACTGAGAGTGAAAGCTTTTTGCTTCATTGGCATAGATATAATAGCTAAACATTGGATCATTTTTCTAAGAAAATATCAGTATGACTTGAAAATCAACTACTACACCAAGAAGAACCAGAAGCAAGAAAACAGGGAGGAAACAATCCAGGGAAATATTATAAAGTCACAGAAATCAAAGAAAGAGTTTAAACACTACTTATTCACATAATGATGGTAGGAAAAAAAATCAAAAGTCTTATTCAGAATTTTATCCTCAGGGAAATAACTAAAGATTGACTTAATATTCAAATAAACACATACCATGTGCCACACATTATTCTAAGAACTATACAAAACCAATTCTTGTTCTTAAGAACTCAACATTCTACTGGAGGAAGACAGAAAGTAAAATGTAATCACAATAAAGTAAATTCTATAGCTTGGTAGAAGGTGGTATGTGCTATGGTTAAAAGACCCATAGTAGAGTGAAGGGACTAAATAATATAGTGATCAAATAAGTTCTGAAAAGGTAACAGATAAACAATACTTGAATGAGGTGAAGAAACAAATCCTAGGTTTATCTAGGACAAGAGCATTCCAGACAGAGGGCACCATTTGAAAAGATGGATGACAATGGAGTGGAATGAATAAACAAGGGGGAAAAGTAGTAGAAAGCAAAGCTACTACACCCTAGTAGTTTATAAAGACTCTGGCTTTTACTCTTAGCGAAATGAGGAATCTTGAGTTGTTTTCAGCAGAATGACACAACCTGACTTCTCAAATCTTCCATGGACAGGGATGAAAAGAGAAAGTGACCGACTAAGAGATCACTGTGCAAGTAGGGTGATTTGATGGTACCTCAGACCAGGTAGCATTAATAGAAGTGGTGAAAAATGATTTTTGGTCTGAGCAACTGGAAAGAATGAGCGATGACTGATTATTTGTCAAACAGGATTCAGGGATCACACTTCAGACATCTTAGTAGTGGTGCCAAGCAAGCAGCTATATGGATCAAAATGGAATTCAGGAAAGAACTCTAATACTATTTTCAATATTTAACTAAAAATGGCCATTTCTTCCCACCTCAATTTGAAAGTCACTTCTATAAGATGGTATTTAAAGGTATGGAATTGAATTACCAAATAAAGAAGAAAGAAGATAAAAGGCCAAGTACCAAACCCTGAGACAATTCAACCTTAAGAATGTGGAGAAAGGGTTGGGGTTGTGGCTCAGGGGTACAGTACCTAGCATGTGTGAGGCCCTGGGTTTGATCCTCAGCACCATATAAAGAGAAATAAATAAAGTCATTGTGTACATCTACAACTGGGGAAAAAAAAAAAAAGAAAACATGGGGAAAGAACCAACCTAGATGCCCAACAGATGAATGGATAAAGACAATGTGGTAGGGCTGGGGTTATGGCTCAGCGGTAGAGTGCTCGCCTCACACATGCAAGGTCCTGGGTTTGATCCTCAGCACCACATAAAAACAAATAAATAAAAGTTATTGTGTACAACTACAAAAAAAAATATATTTTTTTAAAAAGACAATGTGGTATATATACACAATGGAATATTACTCAGCCATAAGGCCAAAAGTTCTCTCTAATATGTGGATGCTAACATACAATAGGGGTGAGAGGTGTCACTGAATAAGACAAAGGGAAATGAAGGGAAGGGAGGGGGAACAGAATACTAAATACAGTGAATGAATATATGAATACGACCAGCATAACTCCACATCATGTTCAACCATAAGAATGGAATCCTAATTAGAATAAGTCATATTCCATGTATGTATGGTACATAAAAACACATTCTCCTGTCATGTATATCTAAAAAGAACATCAACAACAAAAAAAAAGAATGTGGGAAGAGAAAATAAAGGACAGGCAGAGTAAGAAATAACTAAGGGAACACGGTCTAAGGTCTTAGGGTAGAGGACATACTTAGCATGTGAGACTGGGTTCAATCCCAGCACCAAGTAATACAGTGTGGTCTCTTGAAAGCCAAGTGAAGAAAGTGTATCAAGGTTGACAAAGTGATTTAACTATGACAAATAACTGAAAATTGATGCTAGATTTTCAAAATTTAACTAAAAATGACCAAATTTAATCCTAAAATTAGGCAGGGATAGACACCTAGTCAGAGTAAGAAGGAAAGAAGAGAAGAAAAGTGCTGTTGATAGTGAAAACAGTCAACTCATTCAAGGAGATTTCATAATTGCAAGAGGTTTGTAGGAGGCCAGGAAGAATAAATCAGGAGAGAAAAACATACAGTAGATGAAAAGATACAAGGAATAAGATTCCTCATGTATTGAAAAGGAATATGAGTTCCACTAGTAGAGAAGCTTTAAAGGTGATTATTTTTACTTTGAAGATGACTTAGGTTAAAAAAAAAAAAAGTATGCTATGAAGAAAAGGAGTTAAGACAGCAAGCTCAAAATGAGTGGTCAGACTCTTCTAAAATGAGAGGATTTATAAAACTTGAAGAAATGGGACCATGGAATAAAGGAGAGTAACAGTTTATCAAAATTACCATGAATGAGATACTTACGCAAAGGATTTTGTCCTTCACTTGCATAATATTCATACATGCCACTTTTAACCAGTGTGTCATAATGAGGTAGGAAGTCAATTCGTTCTTTTGTAGCTGTTAGTAGTAACTGATTGACTGACTGTAACAGGTACAGAGTGACTCCATCTTTAACAGTTTCATCTGTAATCAAGAGTTAAAATCTCAAGTGCTAGGTTAGCATTGTAAAATTCAGTGAACTTACAATTTTGAGTATGTTGATTTTATCTATGTAATATATTAACAATGGTACAGGAAAACCCTCAAATAATGAACCGATGTAAAAATTCAGCTATTTTGTTAAGGATACACCAATTGAACAGGTAAAAATATTTCAACTCATCTGAAAACTGAATTCATAATAAGTTAAACTATCACAGAAAATCAAAATGAGGCTCTGCATTAGAGTGGTATTAACATGAATGGAGAAGAATGGTTATATTTAAAAGGAAATCAGGCATGAAAAACTGGCAGGTCCTAAAAACTTAACAGAAAATGGAATAGGTAAAAACAGAAAATGGAAGAATTCAAAATAAGTTCAAGTTGAAGCTAAAAGTCAGCTTGAGGTCCAAACTGTACTAAGTGTTGAGAAAGGTCTTATCTTCTGTAGCCCTGATAGCAACTACTATTCTATAATCAGACTTGAAAAATGACTTCTGAGTAAACTATGCACAAATAGCCATTTTTTCTCTTCCATCACATAAAAATAACCAAACTATCAATAGTTTTGAATACATATTTGTGTAATAGTTATTGCCCTATCATTACACATTAAATTTAAAAGCAAGTGCTTAATTTAAAACATCATTACTCACCAAAATTATCACAGGTAATTTCTTTCCTACTTGTTGTTGTAATAACAAATTTTTCTTCAGGTGAAATGCCAAGTGTCTAGTTAAAATAAGAGAAATAAAATGAATTATTTCAGAAAAGAAATTAATACATTATTCAAATTTGCAAGAATGTGAATACTGATAGTATATTATAATCCTGCAACAATTACTAGAAAATATGACTCAGTATTTTAATATTTTCCTTTGTAAAATTAATATAACATAAACCCATGTAAATTATAAATTACTTCTTTGTTTTAAACAAGGTTCTTTTTCTTCAACTATATGCCACCTAGTAATACTAGTGATTAGGTGGAATGTTTTGAAAGGAACACAACATTAGTATGGCCCACCCTGACAAAGACATGTTATTTCATGTCATTATAAAAGTAATCATTTTATTTAAAGCAAAACATTAACATAACACTTATTTCATAAAAATATTTAAGTATATAAAAACAAAACAGAAAGAAAATAGAAGAGAATTTGACAGAACACTAAGGTAAGAATAGTGGACCTAAGCAAGATGCGTGAAACTTTACATCTATTCTATTCTATCCCCTTTCAAAAAAAAAAATCTTAAAACCTTAAAGCAAATTATAAACTAGAGGGGCTGGGGTTGAGGCTCAGTGGTAGAGCACTCGCCTAGCATTTGCAAAGCCCTGGGTTTGATCCTCAGCACCACATAAAAATAAGTAAAATAAAGGTATTGTGTCCAACTACAACTAAAAAATAAATTTTTTTAAAAAATTATAAATTAGACTGGGAAATTGCAATAAGAAATAAAAAGCCTTAATAAATCAAAAAGGTAAAAATTCAAGAATGAAAAAGAGTACATCAAGACATGACTAATCAAAAGGAAAAATAGAGCCAGGCATGGTGTACCTGTAATTCCAGGGGCTTGGGAGGCTGAGGCAGAAGGATTGCAAGTTCAAAGCCAGCCTCAGAAACTTAATAAAGTCCTAAACAACTTAGACCGTGTCTCAAAATTAAAAATTTAAAAATGGGCTGGGGATATGGTTCAGTGGTTAAGCATTGCTCAGTTAAATCCCTGGTACCAAAAAGAAATATGCATGAACAATGAAAACATGAACTGTGAAATATCACAACTAACTAAAATAAAAATTAGAAATTTATGTTTACATTCTCATTTAAACTAAAAGACATGAATGAAATTAATACAATGATGATGTATAGTTAGAAGAAAAGGCTTCTGCTTCAGCGATAAAATAGTTAATCTAGACTTCCCACTTGAAGTCACCTAAAAATAATCTACATTCATGATACTCGAATTACAATAGTGATATAAAACAATCCTTTTTGGTCATTACTGGAACTAAGTAGGGCACTGACTCCTTACTCAGAACACGACAAATGAAAGGGGACAAATCAATCATTTATCCTGTCTTCCTTGTATTTCACGATATTACTTTCTTGTATTTCATGATAACCAAATAACTCGAGTTGATCAGACAAAATTGTTTTAAAGAATTCTAGCTAATAAATATAGGAGCAACGACAATCCGAATATCATCATTTAATGAACCACTTGATCAACATCTTATTATGAAGGGATTAAGATGAAACCACCTGAATTCCACAAATTCAACGTTAACACTGCTAGGAATAGGTAAAACATTCGCACATTATGTGACTCCTGATGTGACGTGATATGAAGTAGCACACCACCTACAAAGTACTCCTTTGTCTCTCTACCCCAAAGAAATTTAATCTAAATCTAATAAAGGTTTTTTTGGTTTGGTTTGGTTTGGTTTGGTACTGGGGACTAATCTCATGGGCACTTGATCACTGAGCCACATCCCTATCCTTATTTTGTATGTTATTTAGAGACAAGGTCTCACTGAGTTGCTTAGCACCTCACTTTTGCTGAGGCTGGCTTTGAACTCGAAATCCTCCTGCCTCTGTCTCCAGAGCCTCCAGGATTACAGGTGTGCCACCACTCCCAGCTCTAAAAAAAATCTTTAAAGCCAACTTTTAGTTTACAGAATACAGAAATAAAAGTTAAACGACAACACTGAATAATCCAGAGTGTGGAAATATTAATGAATTACCTCGTTGATTCCTTCAACAGGTCAACAGCAAGAAGATTAAAGATAGAATGGGGTTGCTCAAGGATTTAAAAGAATTAGGAAACAGGATGGTGGGAGGAAGATTGGGGACAGGGATATAGGCTTAACGGTAGAACGTTTGCCTAGCATGCAGTAAGGACTTGGGTTAGATCCCCAGAAAGAGCGGGGAGGAAAATAGTTAAATCTGAGGACCTTGTTGAATTGTGATTTAAACAAACTATAGACATTTTTAATAAAACAGAGAAAACTGAATACGGACTGAAATACTATATAAGATGCTTAATTCTGATGGATATAATAGTTGATTTTAGATTTTACCTTTATATTCTTCATCTAAGATCTACAATAAGCTTTAAAATACATTAAAGACAAAATTATGCTAGCTTGGCCAATTCTTGGTAACTGCTAAATATGGGTGATGAGTACGGAGAGTTCCTTACATAATTCTCTCTTTGTAAACATTTGAAGCTTTACATTTTAAAAAAAAAAAAATCCATTTTAAAATATCCTATAATAGACCAACAAAAGAAGATAAAAGGTTCTCAAACAGTCCCACACACATATGCATGGGGAGCTTGGTAGATATAGGTAGGAGAGGTGACATTATACCACATAGCAACATTATTTTCTTTTTGGTGGTGCTGTCAATCCAACCCAGGGTCTTATATTAACTATGAAAGTGCTCTCTCTTCCACTGAATGATACCTCTAACCCCAAAGAGGCTGCATATTAATTCAAATTTGTAGAAAACACAGAAGCATAATTTTAAAAGAGTAGAAAGGATTTCTGAAAAGATACAAACCATGCAAGCCATAAAGGAAAAAGACTAGAAAACATAAAAAGATATTCAACCCAGATAGGTGCAGTGACACATGCTTGTGATCCCAGCTACTTGGGACTCTGAGGCAGAAGTACTATAAGATCCAGAACAGCCTCAGTAACTTAGAAAATAAAAAAAGAACTAGGTGTGTAGCTCAGAGGTGGAGCGTCCCTGGATTCAATCCCCAGTACAGGGCAGGGAAGGTGGACAAGATGCTCAACTAGTTATCAAAGAAATTAAAATAACTTGATGTCATATCCATCAGGTAGGTAAAACATTTTCAGTTCTATCAAGTATAAGTTTCCACATAAGGAAATAGCATCTTACACAATAACAAGAATCTAAAATTTGTACAACCATATTGGAAAGCAATTTGGCTTACTTTAGGAAGCTTAAAGACACTTCTATACTAAGTAGTTCCACCCTAGAGAAATAAGGCCCTAGACATAAAGTAAATAAGATTCTATTTATTTATCAGATTTATATTAGGTTTCTATATAATTGTGACAGGCATTTATCGTTCATTACTGCTTTATTTCTACAATGTTCCAACTGTCAGATCATGCACTAATACATCCTCTGTAACAAAATATACTTTTACAATTACTGAAAAAACTGCAAAGGATTGCAGATCGATGTACAACTGAAAGGTATTTATATCTAATTATTTCATACATTCTCTCTGTAAATCAATTATTTTTAAATTTTCTTGAGGAGCTTTCTAGGATAATTGCATAGAATACTTCATCTAGCAAGCCACCAGTTATATAGAAACCTTCTGCCCCTCATCTTTCAATGTATCTTTTTTTTTATTTTTATTTATTTTTTTTGTCATGCATGACAGTAGAATGCATTTTGATATATAATGCATACATGGAATGTACATACATCAATCATATTGTCTATTCTATTCTGCTGCCCTTCCTATCCTCCCTACTCCACCCCTCCTCTCCGATCCTTTCTAACTAACGTGACACACTTTTTTTTTCTTTTTCTCATTACAACATCATATATGTATTCTGTATAACAATGAGATTCTCCTTCCATCTTCTGTGCAACTCCCCTTCTCCCTCTTTAGTGATAGTCTCCTTCTCATGCTCTTCCTCCTATCCCATTTTGAGTCACCCTCCTTATATCAGAGAAGACATTCGGCATTTGTTTTTTTAGGGATTGGCTAACTTCATTTAGCATAATCTGCTCTAATGCCATCTATTTGCCTGCAAATGCCATGATTTTATTATTTTTTAGTGCTGAGTAATATTCCATTGTGTATAAATGCCACATGTTTTTAATCCATTTATTTATTGAAGAGCATCTAGGTTGGTTCCAATTTCTAGCTATTGTGAATTGTGCTGCTATAAACATTGATGTGGCTGTGTCCCTGTAGTATGCTCTTCTTAGGTCTTTTGGGTATAGTCCGAGAAGGGGAATAGCTGGGTCAAATGGTGGTTCCATTCCCAGTTTTCCAAGGAATCTCCATACTGCTTTCCAAATTGGCTGCACCAATTTGTAGTCCCACCAGCAATGTATGAATATACCTTTTTCCCAGCATCCTCGCCAGCACTTATTGTTGTTTGACTTCATAATGGCTGCCATTCTTATTGGAGTGAGATGGTATCTTAGAGTAGTTTTAATTTGCATTTCTCTGCTTGCTAGAGATGGTGAGCATTTTTTCATGTATTTGTTGATTGATTGTATGTCCTCCTCTGAGAAGTGTCTGTTCAAGTCCTTGGTCCATTTGTTGATTGGGTTATTTGCTTTTTGTTGTTTAACCTTGTGAGTTCTTTGTATACTCTAGAGATTAGAGCTCTATCAGATGTTGAGGGGTAAAAATTTGTTCCCAGGATGTAGGCTCCCTATTCACCTCACATATTATTTCTCTTGCTGAGAAAAAACTTTTTAGTTTGAATTCGTCCCATTTGTTGATTCTTGGTTTTAACTCTTGTGCTATAGGTGTCTTATTAAGAAATTTGGGGCTTGCCCCCACATGATGAAGACTAGGACCAACTTTATCTTCTATTAGACGCAGAGTCTCTGGTCTAATTCCTAGCTCCTTGATCCATTTTGAGTTGACTTTTGTGCATGGTGAGAGAAAGGGATTCAATTTCATTTTGTTGCATATGGATTTCCAGTTTTCCCAGCACCATTTGTTGAAGATGCTATCCTTTCTCCATTGCATGGTTTTAGCACCTTTGTCTAATATAAGGTAGTTGTAATTTTGTGGATTTGTCTCTGTGTCCTCTATTTTGTACCATTGGTCTACCAGCCTGTTTTGGTGCCAGTACCATGCTGTTTTTATTACTATAGCTCTATAATATAGTTTAAAATCTGGAATCGCGATACCACCAATTTCACTCTTCCTGCTTAGAATTACTTTAGCTATTCTGGGTCTCTTGTTTTTCCAGATGAATTTCATGATTGCTTTTTCTATTTCTGCAAGGAATGTCATTGGGATTTTGATGGGAATTGCATTGAATCTGTAAAGTGCTTTTGGTAGTATGGCCATCTTAATAATATTAATTCTACCAATCCATGAGCAAGGTAAATCCTTCCATCTTCTAAGGTCTTCTTCTATTTCTGTCTTCAGGGTTCTGTAGTTTTCATTGTATAGCTCTTTCACCTCTTTTGTTAAGTTGGTTCCCAGGTATTTTATTTTTTTTGAGGATATTGTGAATGGAGTATTCGTCCTCATTTCCATTTCAGAGAATTTGTCACTGATATACAGGAATGCCTTTGATTTATTGGTATTGATTTTATATCCTGACACTCTGCTGAATTCATTTACAAGTTCTAGAAGTTTCTTGGTTGAATTTTTTGGGTCTGCTAGTATAGGATCATGTCATCGGCAAATAGTGATAATTTAAGTTCTTCCTTTCCTATAGTTATGCCTTTAATTTCTTTCGTCTAATTGCTCTGGATAGTGTTTCAAGAACTATGTTGAATAGAAGTGGTAAGAGAGGGCATCCCTGTCTTGTTCCAGATTTTAAAGGGAATGTCCTCAATTTTTCTCCATTTAGAATGATACTGGCCTGAGGCTTAGCATATATAGCTTTTACCATTTTGAGGTAATTTCTTGTTATCCCTAATTTTTCTAGAGTTTTGAACATAAAAAGATGCTGTGTTTTGTCGAATGCTTTATCAGCATCTATTGAGATGATCATACGGTTCTTATCTTTAAGTCTATTGATGTGGTGAATCACATTTATTGATTTCCGTATATTCAACCAGCTTTGCATCCCAGGGATGAATCCCACTTGGTCATGGTGCACGATCTTTTTGATATGTTTTTGTATCCGATTTGCCAGAATTTTATTGAGGATTTTTGCATCTAAATTCATTAGGGATATTGGTCTGTAGTTTTCTTTCTTTGAGGTGTCTTTATCTGGTTTGGGAATCAGGGTGATATTGGCCTCACAGAATGAATTTGGAAGTGCTCCCTCTTTTTCTATCTCCTGAAATAGATTGTAGAGTATTGGTATTGGTTCTTCTTTAAAGTTCTTATAAAACTCTGCTGCATATCCGTCCAGTCCTGGGTTTTTCTTGGTTGGTAGTTTTTTGATGGCTTCTTCTATTTCCTCACTTGATATTGGTCTGTTTAGGTTGTTTATATCATCCTGACTCAATCTGGGTAGCTCATATGCCTTAAGGAATTCACTGATGCCTTCACTATTCTCTATTTTATTAGAGTATAGGGTTTCAAAATAACTTCTAATTATCTTCTGTATTTCTGAATTGTCTGTCGTGATGTTGCCGTTTTCATCCCGGAAGCTAGAAATTTGGGTTCTCTCTCTTCTTCTCTTTGTTAGCGTGGCTGGTGGTCTATCAATCTTATTTATTTTACCAAAGAACCAACTTTTAGTTTTGTCAATTTTTTCAATTGTTTCTTTTGTTTCGATTTCATTGATTTCAGCTCTGATTTTAATTATTTCTTGCCTTCTACTGTATTTGCTCCTGATTTGTTCTTCTTTTTCTAAGGCTTCGAGGTGTAGTGTGAGGTCATTTATTTGTTGGCTTTTCCTTCTTTTAAGGAATGAACTCCATGAAATGAATTTTCCTCTTAGTACTGTTTTCATAGTGTCCCAGAGATTTCGATATGTTGTGTCTGAGTTTTCATTTACCTCTAAGAATTTTTTAATTTCCTCTTTGATGTCTTCTGTAACCCTTTGTTCATTCAGTAGCATATTGTTTATTCTCCATGTGATGTAGGATTTTTTCTTTCTTATTTTATTATTGATTTCCAATTTCATTCCATTATGATCAGATAAAATACATGGTAGTATCTCTACTCCTTTGTAATTGCTAAGATTTGCCCTGTGACATAATATATGGTCTATTTTTGAGAAGGATCCATGTGCTGCTGAGAAGAAAGTGCATGCACTTGATGTTGGGTGGTATATTCTGTATATATCAATTAAGTCTAAGTTATTAATTATATTATTGAGTTCTATGGTTTCTTTATTCAACTTTTGTTTGGAAGATCTGTCCAGTGGTCAGAGAGGTGTGTTAAAATTTCCCATGATTATTGTGTTGTGGTCTATTTGACTCTTGAACTTGAGAAGAGTTTGTTTGATGAAAATAGCTGCACCATTGTTTGGGGCACATATATTAATGATCGTTAAGTCTTGTTGGTGTATGGATCCCTTGAGCAGTATGTAGTGTCCTGGTTTATCCCTTTGGCTTGATGTCTATTTTATTTGATACAAGTATGGACACCGCTGCTTGCTTCCGGGGTCCATATGAGTGGTATGATTTTTCCCAACCTTCTACCTTCAGTCTGTGTATGTCTTTTCCGATCAGATGAGTCTCCTGTAGGCAGCATATTGTTGGATCTTTTTTTAAAATCCATTCTACTAGCCTGTGTCTCTTGATTGGTGAATTTAAGCCATTAACATTTAAGGTTACTATTGAGATATGGTTTGTACTTCCAGCCATATTTGTTTATGTATGTTACTTAACATGATTTGTTTTTCCTCTTTGATTATGTTTTCCTTTACTGTACTACCTAGCGCTATTGGTTTTCATTGTTATTTTTCATTTCCTCTTCCTGTAATGTTTTGCCAAGGATGTTTTGAAGAGCTGGTTTTCTAGCTGCAAATTCTTTTAACTTTTGTTTATCGTGGAAGATTTTTATTTCATCTTCAATCCTGAAGCTTAATTTCGCTGGATACATGATTCTTGGTTGGAACCCTTTTTCTTTCAGCGTTTGAAATATGTTATTCTAGGATCTTCTAGCTTTCAGAGTCTGTATTGAAAGATCAGCTGTTATCGTGATTGGATTAACCCTAAATGTAATCTGCTTCCTCTCTCTTATGGCTTTTAAGATTCTCTCCTTATTCTGTATGTTGGGCATCTTCATTATTATGTGTCTTGGTGTGGATCTCTTATGATTTTGTATATTCAGTGTCCTGTACGCTTCTAGTATTTGGATTTCTTTTTCATTCTTTAAGTCTGGGAAGTTTTCTAGTGTTATTTCATTGAATAGATTGCTCATTCCCTTGGTTTACACCTCTATACCCTCTTGTACCCCAATAACTCTTAAGTTTGGTTTCTTTATGTTATCCCATAATTCTTGGATGTTCTGCTCATGGTTTCTTAACATTCTCGCTGAGCTGTTTATGTTCTTTTCAAGTTGAAAAACTTTGTCTTCATTGTCTGAAGTTCTATCTTCTAAGTGTTCTACTCTGCTGGTAATACTCTCATTTGAGTTTTTAATTTGGTTTATTGTTTCCTGCATTTCCAGGATTTCTGTTTCTTTTTTTTTAATATCCTCTATCTCCCTATAGAGTTGATCTTTTGCTTCTTGGATTTGTTTATGTAATTCATTGTCAAAGTGATCTTTCTTTGTCTGAATTTGCTGTATAACGTCTTCCTTGAGACTCCAGATCATCTGAAGCATGTATATCCTGAACTCTTTATCTGACATTCCATCAGCTGCAGATATTACCACACCTAATGTTGAATTGACCTGTTTGTTTGTGGTCCTTTCTTTTCTTGTCTTTTCATACTACTCATGTTTCTTTCTAGCTTTGTGAAACTGTTGTGTTAATGGTTTTCCCCTTATATATTTATATTGTTCTTGTATAACTCCAAAATCCCTCTTTTGCGTAGAAAGACAATGTTAACAGTTCCCAATATCAACAGTACATCATCTAAGCACAAGTTTTCATTATTAATACACTTATAGTTAGATTCTAAGTCTACAGATATTGGTTTCAATTATTATTTAAGAATATAGTCATTAGTTTCATAAAAGGCATACCATATCTGGTGGCATATAGAAAACTTAATTTCAGACGAAGGATGTTATACTTATGAGGGAAAGGAGTGAGGTTATGAGGTTAAACTAACTTAGCAACTTTGGAGAACTCTAACCAACAGACTGGTAATTTATGGAAGAATGTATAGACTCAACCTCCTATCTGTATTTAGATAGTTACCCTATGTATAGATGGCAAAAGTTAGGAGGTTGAAAGTGGGATAGAGGGAATACAAATGAAGAAAAGAAAAAAAATAACAAGGAAGAAATGAGAAATAAGCAAGAAGGAAAAAGAAAGTAAGATAGAAATAAAGAAAAAAATGGGGGGAAGATGGGGTATATGGAATTCCTCTATATTATATTATTTTGGTGATTCGGTTGTTCATGCACAGTTCTTGGTTTCACATATGTTGAGGTTGTGAGAGAGAGAGAAGAAAAGAAAAAGAGAAAAAAAAAGTCTCTCACAACACTGTTTTCCTTCCTTCCAGTAGGTGGCGTTGTCTATTCCTAGGCTTGAGCCTCTGTGTTCAGGGTGGTAGATATAGCCAATGTGAAACGACATGAGCTTTCACCTGTATTTTCACTACTCTAGTCTCTGAGGTGGAAACCAGGTGCCTGTACAGTTGTTCTTTTGCGTTGATAGGTACAACCCCCAAAGGCTGGTGGGAAATAATTTTGAGTTATCGCAGCTAAGGGTGGGGGAGTTGGAAACCGGGTACCTGGATCAGCCGCAGAACTGGGCTGGTAGCCACGCCCTCTTTGATTGGTTTTAAAGGTTGATGGGTTTCCTCTGGATTAGCACATGGGGTGGGGCCGGGCTTCCTGCTCGCGTCTGGCTTGGCGCCGGGCTTCCTCCTCCGGTCTGGCGTGGCGCCGGGCTTCCTGCTCCGGTCTGCCTTGGCGCCGGGCTTCCTCCTCCGGTCTGGCTTGACGCCGGGCTTCCTCCTCTGGTCTTCCTTGGCGCCGGGCTTCCTCCTCCAGTCTGCCTTGGCGCCGGGCTTCCTCCTCCGGTCTGCCTTGGCGCCGGGCTTACTGCTCCGGTCTGGCTTGGCCTGGCTTCCTGCCAGGCTTCCTCCTCTGGTCTGGCTTGACGCCGGGCTTCCTCAGTACTCCATCCTTTCTCATTGTATCTTTATCTATGGGTAAGAAAGCTATCAACCTTATTCCCTCTTCCAACATATGCAACTGCATTACCATAATGAAGGAATTTCATCCATCAAAGATTGTACAACTGTTGGGCTGGGATGTGGCTCAAGTGGTAGCGCGCTCGCCTGGCGTGCGTGCGGCCCGGGTTTGATCCTCAGCACCACATACAAACAAAGATGTTGTGTTCACCGAAAACTAAAAGATAAATATTAAAAAATTCTCTCTCTTAAAAAAAAAAAAAAAATCGTACAATTGTTCCTCTATTTACCATGTGATTACATTCCAAAAGACTGTAACTTAATGTTAAGTCAAAATGCATTCCATAGACCTAAGCTACCAAACATCATAGCTTATGTTAGTCTACCTTAAATGTCTTAAAAAGATTTATATTAGCCTACAGTTGAGCAAAATAATACAACCACTAATGCCCATTTTAAAATAAGATGTTGAATAAGGTGATACCATACTGAAAGTAAAAAAAACAGAAGGTATCCTATAGCATATTGCTAGCCTGGGATAAGATCAAAATTCAAAATCAATGTATGACTTCTGCAGAATGCATATTGCTTTTGAACCACTGTAAAGTTGAAAAATTCTAAGTCAAAACAAATTCAATCAGGGACTGACTGCATTTTCCTGCACTGAAGCAGATAGCTGTCTTACAATTTTTAACCTATATTAAAAAAAATCATATATTTTAATCAATAAATCAATTACAATTTAATTCAGACATGCAAATTATCTTGTTTTCCTTGTTTCATCTATCATTTCATGTAAAATTCTTAAATTCATAATTTTTCTAAGTACTTTATAGTTCTCATACTTTATACATTACTACTCATTGTACTTTTATTCAAAACATCATACCCTTCTCTCTCCATGTTGGTTTTTTCATTTGTTTGTTTTTTGTTTTGTGATACTGGGGATTGAACCCAGCGCCCTGTACTTGCTAGGCAGGCACCCTACTACTGAGCTACAAATCAGTCCTTTTTAAATCTTATTTTTTGAGACAAGGTCTCGCTAAGATATTCAGGCTGGTCTAGAACTTTCAATCCTCCTGCATCAGCCTCCTGAAAAGCTGGGATTACAAGTGTGTCCCACCATGCCTGTCTTCTCCCCAGATTTTTTGATCTAAATATCTATCTTAGGGCTGGGGTTGGGGCTCAGTGGTAGAGCGCTTTGCCTAGCACGTGTGAGGCACTGGGTTCGATTCTCAGCACCACATATAAACAAATAATGAAATAAAGGTCCATCAAAAACTAATAAACTTTTTTTTAAAATAAATAAATAAATAAAGATAAAAATCTATTCTTAGATGCAAAATGAGATTTTTCATGTATCTGTACTAACCTGACACTGAATACAGATATACTCTTCTGCTTTTCTGTATGTGAAAAGTCAGAGGGTCATTCTATTCAGGCAAGAGTCTTGACTGGACTTTTTTTCTTTTGTAAGAACTTTTTCTGAGTTAATTTTAAAAACATATGAATTTGTCTTTAATGGGGAATACAAAGCACTTGCCCTCCATATCCTTAGGACAGCTTCAAACTATCTGCTGGATAACTTCTCTTCAAAAGTCAATTTTAAGAGATGTTTATAGCTGGGTATGGTGGTGCATGTCTGTAATCCCAGTGATCTGGAAGGCTGAGGCAGGAGAATCTGAAGTTTGAGGGTAGCCTGGGCAACTCAGGGAGACCCTATCTCAAAAATAAATCAATTAATAAAAGGATTGGGGATGTAGTTCAGTGGCACAGCACCCCCTGGGTTCAATTTCTAGTACTGGAGAAAAAATATTACTTCTGAAGGGCTAACGTGCAGACTACAACATCTAAATAAGCTAAATTTCATCCATCGCTTAAGAGTATAGCTTAGTTGGAAAGAACATGCTTAGCATGCAAGAAGCCCTGGGTTTAATTCCCAGCACCAAAACACAAACAAACAAAATTCATGGATTTAAGTCAGTCAGAAACTACACAGCTTAATGTATTGCTCTGAAATTCTGCAAACTAGCCTTTAATGATTAGTGCTTTAGCACTATTTGATGTCTGTCCTACAGATCAGGAAAACCTATGCTGAACTGAAAGAAATTTCTACAAAAATTTAAAGGGTTAATAATTAAAACAGACTTTTCTACCCTAAATAACATACACCCTCTATCCTGTATTAAAGGTTAGGGTAAGAAGCAGCGGTTCCCATCTGTTATACATTTTATCACTCAGGATTTGTGAGGAATCTAGGGAAAATTTTTTCTCAAATAATTCCTTTGCTTTCTTAGAAGTTGCAATGCTTTTATTTTGAACAGCCTGTGAATTAATTAATTCTGTTTTCTTCTTTGTTTTGAACACCAGGAATCTCAAGACTTAGCATTAATATAATGTATTATCAAATAAATTTCCATTTATTAACTTTTCTCAGGTATTTTATTATTCTACATCTATTTGCCTTTACTTTTTTCCTTAGCTTTTGTTATTTTTAACACAATATACAGTTATAAGATTTCACAAATACTTTTTTGAGGAAAGCAAGAGATTGATCCATCTAAATAACAATCATAAATCAGCTACTAGTTTAAGCTCCTGTCCTCAAAGAGCATACAAAAAATATATCAGATAAAAAAAAAATTTAAAAATGGGGAAAAGAGGGACTGGGGTCGTGTGCCTCAGAGGTAGAATGCTCAAGAAGCGTGCTTGCCTAGCATGCGTGAGACAATGGGTTCAATCCTCAGCACCACATAAAAATAAAGATATTGTGTCCACCTATAACTAGAAAAAAATTACAAGTAAAAAAAAATGGGGAAAAGATCTGAATGAATATTTCTCAAAATACATACAAATGGCCAACAGCAGGTACAGGTTGGTTATTCCTTATCTGAGATGTTTAGAACTACAAGTGTTTTGAATTTTGAATTTTTTCCCTTCAGATTTTATAATATCTGCATACACATAAATGAGATATTTGGGGGATAGTTGCCAACTCTAAACATGAAATTCACTTATGCTTCATAATATCTTTGGGTGGAAGAGGAGGATTTACTGGAGATTAAACCCAGAAGTGCTCTACCATTAAGCTACATTCCTAGCCCATTTTATTTTTTTGAGACAAGGTGTCTTGCAAAAACAAAAAACAAAAGCTGCTAAAAATTGTGATCCTCCTGCCTCAGTCTCCTGAGTCACTGGGATTACAGGTGTGTACCACCACACCTGGCTATGTTTCATAATAGCTTATATTCATAGTCCAAAGGTAATTTTATACAGTATTTTTAATAATTTTGCATTCAAAATTTGTTTCATGGTGTGGATTTTTCTACATTTGCTCTCAGAAAGCTTCAGATTTTGGAACATTTCAGATTTTTATTTGGAATACTCAATTTGCACATGAAAAACTGCTTGTGTGGTGGCACAGGCCTGTAATTACTTACTCAGGAGGCTGAGACAAGAGGATCACAATTCAAGTCCAGCCTGGGCAATTTAGCAAGACAGTGTCTTGAAAAATAAAATAAGGGGGCCGGGGTTGTGTCTCAGGGTAGAGCACTCGCCTAGCATGTGCACACCCTGGGTTCGATCCTCCGCACCGCATAAAAATAAATAAGGGTATTGTGTTCCAACTACAACTAAAAAATAAATACTTAAAAAAAATTCACCTACAAAAGAAAAAGAAAATAAGTTCCCAACTACAACTAAAAAATAAATACTTAAAAAAATTCACCTACAAAAGAAAAAGAAAATAAGGGTTGTAGCTCAATGGTTGAGTGCTCACCTCACATGTGTAAGGCATTGGGTTCAACCCTCAGCAGCACGTAAAAAAATAAATAAATAAAACAAAGATATTGTGTCCACCCCATAACTAACTAAATAAATAACTTGAATAAAAATGAATAAATAAACAAATAAAATAAGAGGCTAGGGACATCGCTCAGCACTAGTGCACTTGCCTATCATGTACAAGGCCCAGAGTTCTATCCCCAATACCACAAATCATCATCATCATTATCAGGAAAATGCATATTAAAACAAAATTGTTACCTCACAATTTGTTAGAATGGCTATTACAAAAAAAAAAAAGACAAAAGATAGCTACATGCCTATAATCAAAGCTACTGGGAAGGATATGGTAGAAGGCTGGCAAGTCTGAACCCAGTCTCAGCAATTTAGTGAGATCCTGTCTCAAAATAAATAAGCACTGGGCTGGGGTTGTGGCTCAGTGGTAAAGCACTTGCCTAGCATGTGTGAGGCACTGGATTTGATCCTTGGTACCACATATAAATGAATACAAGTCCACTGAAAACTAAAATAAATAAACAAACAAATAGGCAGTGCTAGGGAAATAGTCAGTGGCAGAGCATACCTTGATTCAATCCCTATTCCACAAAAGAAAAGAGAGGAGGGATGCTAGCAAAGGAAAACCAGTACTGGTGAGATTATGGAGAAAAAGGAACCCTAGTACACTATTAGTGGGAGTGTAAGCTACTACAACTCTTGTGGAAAATAGTAAGGAGGTCTCTCAAGTAATAAAAAACAGAACTACCATATAATCTAACAAACTCACTACAGAGTATATATCCAAAGGAAATAAAGTTAGTATGTTGAAAAGAACTGCACTGTCACATTCATTGCTGGGCTATTCATAATACCCAAGATATGGAATCAACCTGTGTGTCCATAAATGGATAAAGAAAATGTGGTATATATATATATAAAATGGAATACCATTCAGTCTCAAAAAAAGGAAATCCTATCATTTGAGACATGGATGAACTTAAAGGATATTATGCTGTGAAATAAACCAGGCACAGAAAGACAAATACCACACAATGTGCCATGTAGAGAGTAAAAGGGAGTTATCAGAAATGAATAGGGTGCATGTAAGACTTGGGAAGATGTTGATTAGATATGGTCAGTTAGACAAAAGAAATAAATTGTAAAGATCTACTGTACATCATAACTATAGTTAATAACAATATATTGCATATACGGAATCTGTTAAAAGTAAAATTTAAATGTTCTTATCACAAAGAATAACATATGATGTATATATGTTAAATTCTTAAAGTCATTCTACAATGATATGTATATCAAATCATGGTGGTATACCATATATACACACAATTTTTGTCAACTGAAGTAAATAAAAGGCTGGATGTCCCTCAGTGGTAGAGTACCTGCTTAGCATATGTAAAACCTTGGGTCAATCCCCAGCACCACAGAAACTAAACAATAACTGTTTTGACTTATTATTTTTTATTGACCCTGACCTCATACATGCTAGGCAAACATTCCAGTGCTACATCCCTAGCCCTTTTTATTTTCTGAGACAAGGTCTCACTAAATTGCCTAGGCTGGCCTCCAACTTTCCATCCTCCTTCCTCAGCCTTCTGAATAGCTGGCATTACAGATACGCGCCATCACAGCACCTGGCTTTTAAATAAAAGTCAACTGGCCATATATATCCAGGTCCATCTCTGCTGTATTTACCTATATATTTACATCAATACTGTACTGTCTTGATTACTATAGTTTTGTAAAAAATCTTGAAATCAGGTAGTTTTAGTTCTCTGTTCTTTTTTCATTTTTTTAACTCTTTACTATATGACTATTCTAGATCTTATGCATTTTAATATAATTTTCTAAAACCTGCTCACCTATTTCTACAATAAACCCAAGTGGTGGGGCGAGGGGGAAATGATGGCATAAATACCATGACAGAACAAGACGGTACAGTGTAGCCACACAAAAGAAAAAGGAGACGATTTCTCAAAACTACAGCGTGGACACAGGGACTTAATATATTTAAAAACTTAATGATTAAAGTCATTTTTAATCTTTTATTATGCAAGGTCACATGTGCTCAGGTGAGTCAAAAGCTAGATGTTTAAGAGTTTATTCCAGATATACCCTTTCCTCCCCTTCCTTCTTGAAATAGCTCCCCTTTTCCACAAGGTGAGCTTTCCTCAACAGTTCAGAATCCCTAACACTCTCTTACACTACAAAAACTATTGGTTTAATTTACATTTTAACAACAAAAAAAAAACACTTTAATGTAGTTTAAGAATGCGCAACCTCTCCAAAGAGAAAAATTAATACTCTAAAACACAGTATGGGGAAAGTTTTTCTAAAAAGTACAAGCTTTATAAATCAAATTCATCTAGATTCCAATCCCAAGTGCACGAGTAGTTTCACTGCTTGTTAACTGTATAATCTTGGACTTAATACAGGACTTTAATTCAGTTCTTCATGTATGTAATGGAAACACTGTTATGAGATCTGTGACATAATTAAATGAGGCTTAAAAAAAAAAAGTCTACTTGGTCTTCTATTTTCTTACTAGTTCAAGTTAGTCTACTTAGTCTTCCTTTTTCTTAACAGTTCTCTCCCCTCACTTCTAATCAAATTTAACGTTCATCTATTCTAACAGTGAAAAATGAGAGGAAGAAAGAAAAAAATTAGCCAAAGGAAATTTATTCTTTGGTTTTAAGCTGAAACACTGAAAGAATAATAATAGATCTATCTGTTCTCTATAGCAAAGGACTTTATTTGAGGCATAGTGAATATATCCGAAAGAACATGAGTTCTGGGTTTGAATACTAATTTGACTTTTACTATCTCACTTAGGTGTGTCACCATCTCTAAGAGTAAATTCCACTTCTGCAATAAAAGGCTAATAATACTTCCCCTATCCAAGAGAGTTACTTAGACATCTCATAGGAGAAAAGGAAGAAGTAAATAATCTATTTCTAGAAGATGGGTTAACTAGCACAACTTTTTTGAAAAGCAATTTAAAAATATGTTTCATTGGACTAGGGATGTGACTCAAGCGGTAGCGCTCGCCTGGCATGCGTGCGGCCCTGGTTCGATCCTCAGCACCACATACAAACAACGATGTTGTGTCTGCTGAAAACTAAAAAAAAATAAATATTAAAATTCTCTCTCTCTCAAAAAAATAATAATAATAATAATAATTATATATATATATATATATATATTTCATCAATTACTTCTCAGCTTTTTGGCTAAAATCAAGTATAAAAATATGTATCAGGAGCTTTAAAAATGTTTCTGACTTTTGATCCAGTAATTTTATCTCTAGGATTCCTAACTAAAGAAACAATGAACACAACAGGCTATTAACTCAAAAATGTTTATCACAGGGTTGGGTTATGGCTCAGAGGTAGAGTGCTTGCCTAGCTCCATCCCCACCACCACATAAAAATAAATAAATAAATAAAGGTATTGTGTCTATCTACAACTGAATTTTTAAAAAAATGTTCATCACAGCATTATTTAAAACTGCAATATTGAAAATAAAGTAAATCAACCGCTATGTAAACAGTGGCACTAAATCAATCACTTCCAATTTTGAGTATGAAAACACACTAATAATTAGACACTTCTTAGCTAGGTGAGGAGGGAGGCACACATGGCTAAAATCCCAGCCTGTAATTCCAGTTACTCAGGAGGTTGAGGCAGGAGATGGCAAATTTGAGGCCAGCCCTATCTCAAAATAAAAATAGAAGATATGGGAATGCAGCTCAGTGGCAGAGTACTGCCTAGGAATCTCCAGGGCCTAAACAGGATCCCCACTACTCCAATAGCAACAACAACAACAAAAGACACTTCTGGTAATATTACCAAAATACAAAACATGTTCTGGTAATAAAAGGATAGAGATTAAAGACAACAGTGGCACACGCCTGTAATCTCAGCAGCTAAGAGGCTGAGGCAGGAGTATGCAAATTCAAAACCAGCCTCAGCAATTTAGAGGGCTTCTAAGCAATTCAGTGAGCGGCTGTCTCAAAATAAAATAAAATGAAATAGGTCTGGGGATGTAGCTCAGTGGTTAAGCACCTTTGGGTTCAATTCCTGTTACCAAAACAACAACAACAAAAAAACCTACAAAGACATAACCCCAAGTGCCAACTGTGTCAGTGAGTTAAAGGTTTAATTTTCTCACTTTGGTTCTGTATTTTCTTTAATGTACTGATATTTTTACAATAAAAATGACAAACTCAAGAGTTTCCCTTCTGAAGCATGGTTCTGAATATAAAACATTCAATAAAAAGATACACATTTATTCATTTACTTTTCAAAATGCAACTGGAATGTACAAATATAATGCACCAATTTAAAAATGTGGGAAAAACACAATATATGAAGAAAAATGCAAATGGAATCTACTACCACATATCCAGGCACAGAATGAAATTCAAAGTTTACAGGTTGTCTTCATTCATTTATCAGTTCTAATCTGCGCATTTACAATGCATAAAAGCACAATTCTAGACACTGGGAATACAAATGTGAATGAAACAGCATCCTTACTCCCTATTCGTTTTCATTCTGTGGATCTTAGTATCTATTATTTTAGCAACTGTATAGAGGTTATGTCTCCAAGATGTTTCTAAACCTATCAGCCTACTCAAGACAAAACACTGCTTTCAAAGTTCTTTTTCCTTGGAAGCTAAGTGTTTTTTAATAGCTTAAAAAGTACCTCATGTGGTTAATTCAGAGCATGACCACATTCCTCTTTAAAAAGCTGACGCAACAATACCACCTCCTATCTATAAGGTACTTCACAGATTAAAGCAGATTTTCCTACGTACACTTTTTCCTTCTTCTTTCAGGAGGTATTAGAGTTGAACCAAAGGCCTGGCCCTTGCTAGGCAAGTGTTCTCCCACTAAGCTATTCACCAGCCTTTTAAAAAAATTTTAGACACGGTCTTGCTTAATTGCCAAGGCTGGCCTCGAACCTTCGTTCCTCCTGCCTCAGCCTCCAGAGTAGCTTGAGGTCACGGGCATGCGCCACCACGCCCAGCTAGTCAGTAATTAGTTTAAAGCAAACTAATACAATGGGTATACAACGTTCTTTGTTGACACTCATGGATTTGGTTCGGGAACTCCAGGGGGTTAGAAAACCAGAAGGGCAGCTCCACCTGCAAAACTTAGCCAAGTGTTTCTGTGGCGGGGAAGACCCCTCCAGGGTTGGCCTCCCAAACCTTGACAGGACATCCCGAGAAATGCCTGCATCAGTTTATTAACTTGCGGTAAGCCTACTTCAGGAATTTCACAACTTTTAACCATCGCAACGCGCACAACACGGCTAGCGGATACAACTTCGTACCGAGTTTTTTGTTTTGATAAGTTAAGGACTTCAAGACAGACACCAATGCTCCCCGCTGCAGAGGGATTTAACTGGTAGGCGGCGATCGGGTTTAGCCGGCAGGAGCCAACAAACCCAGTGAGGTCGAATGCTGGGGCAGAGACCGCCCGAGGCAAAAGGAGGCCCGCAGAGGGGCCGGCTCGGCAGCTAGAGGCCGGAGCTAGGCCGGCCCTCGGCCGCGAGCATGGCGGACACTCAGGCGGGAAAAGCCCAGGCAGCCGGGCCAGGGCCGGGTGACAGGTTTATTGCCTCGGTGAGCGACCGGGGCTTCTTGTCCCCCTCCCACCCCAATTCCACCCGCGCATCCCTCCATCGCCCCCGCCGGTACCTGACACACGGAGGCGCGGAACGCCGCGTAGTCTGTGTGCTCCGCCACCTGCAGCGCCCGCTCCCCGAGCTCGGACTCCTTCTCGCGCCGGTCAAACAAGTACACCATCCTGGGGCCACCGCCTCCGCCGTCCTCCTCAGTCCCCACAGAGGGCCCGCTGGCGCCCGCCGCTGCCATGTTGAGGGAAAGGAGAAAAGACAGCGGCGCCGGTGATTGGCGCCGCGGCGCTCAGGGCCGA
>NW_025999990.1:45670529-45762048 GCF_001458135.2 Marmota marmota marmota | reverse complement strand
TTCTCAAAAACTGAGGCGGGAGATCTGGCCCCGGGACTGTCTCCCGAGAACCTGTATTTTCCAGGACCGGAGGGTCCTGGTGCCTCCCAGCCTCGTCATTAGGCCTCGGGCTCCAGCTGGACCGCGCCGGCGCTCCTGGAGCTGCGACCGCACTCTGCGGCTGGGGCGCGTGGATGCGGCGGCGGGAAGCCTCAAGCCCGCCGGCTTCGCGGGGTGGAACAGGTCCCCACGCGAAGAAAACTACCGCCAGGAGACCTGGCGCTGCTTTTCTCGCCTCATTCCCATATAGTTCTAGTGGACTCTACTGAGGGACTCTTGAGACAAAGCGGGCCTTAGGAGAAAGAATCGAGGTTATGTGATGTCACGTGACTCATCGCGGCGCCCTCAGGGTGTCCGGGGCCGTGGCCAGCGTTCCTGGCCGAGTGTCCCCAGCGTCCGAACCTTCCCACTACACGCACCTGCCCACCGCCGCCATGTTGCCTCCACTATAAGTGGAACCCACGCCTGAGTTCCTGGGATTCAATTAGGTGTTCATAAAATGCTTACTGTGCAGCACACTTCAGTAAAAGCCATTAACGTCTTTGGGGAGCGTATTTCATTAATTATACTGATAGCGAGTATGTAGTGCCCTAACTCAGTAAAAAAAAAAAGTCCTTGGAGGACTGGATTTATTCCCCAATACTTAAGCATATTTATTGTATATTTTGGACTTGGAGAGTGACAGGTAAGATTCACGAAGCCCAAAGTAGCAGATTAGGGCTTGTACAGATTTCCAAAACTTTGGATAATATTTCAGTTTTATTAGGATTGCCAAAACCATATTATCTTAGAGACCTACTGATGAAGTTAGTACATGTTATAAACATGTTGGGTTGTTGATATGAAGATGTTCCAAGGTGGGAAAATATAATTGATTAGACTTAATAAGATATTACAGGTAGAATATGCAATTGGAATAGCCTAGTCTGGGGCTGTAGCTCAGTGGCCGAGCGCTTGCCTACATATGTGAGACACTGGGTTCATCCCTAGCACCACATAAAAATACATAAAATAAAGGCATTCTGTCCATCTACAACTACAAACTAATTAATAATAATAAAAGAATAGCCTATAGATTTTGTAGTGGACAAACTACTGGACCGAGGTGGGGTGAATGGGAAGGTAGAATGAGGAAATTTAGAAATGCTGGCGATAATTAAAAACCTGAAGAAAATTTTAGATTGTTCAGAGTTAATTAAAGCCACCTCCTCCTCCACTGAAGCTTGTCTTGAACCCAGGGCCTCTCAAATGCTAGGCAAGCCGCTCTGCCACTGAGCCACAAACCCAGCCCTTGAAACATTTCTTAATCCTAAAAAGATGGTACAAAAAGAAAATCTTTATCTGACAATGGATCTGATGACAGCAAATCAAAGAGATGCTGCTGAGAAACCAAGATGCTTTGCCAGAGATGTTGATCCTGGACAAAGAATTGTTGTCTCTTGTTCAAGCTGTAGTGGAAAGAGTCGAATGAGTCTTCCCCCTCTACTCTCTTCCCCCTTTACCCTCTCCTTTTTAATGCCTCACAATAGGGGTTAAATTCCAGCATCAGAAGGGATGAATATTCAAACGTTCAAATCACAGCATCCCCTCAAATAAAAATACCTAGAAATGAATGCTGTTCTGATGCTGAGGAGGATCCTTTGAGCTCAGAAGTGCAAAGTCAACATAGCCAGACCTCATTTCAAAAAAGAAAAAGAAAATTGATTTTAAAAATATCTTTTTTTTTTCTATTTTATTTTTTCGAATTCTTTCTGGAAAGGTAAGAACAATCCTAGTGGCACATGACTACAGTCACTTCCAACTAAAATACTTTCTGTGATATAACCTGTGACTCTCCAATCTTCTGACCTGGTAAAGAACATTTTGGAATTTCTTCTGTTACAGTTTTAACAAGTCTCATGCTCTGGGTGGGGGCTATTGGGATAGGTTCATTCATATCTACTTGTCCTCTTGAGATCTGGAGTCTTCCTATTAATCACTTGCAAGTTTTTTTTTTCTTTTTTTTTTCCCCCCTTTTGGTACCAGGATTAAACTCAGGGGCACTCTACCACTGAGCCACATCCCCAGCCCTATTTTGTATTTTATTTAGAGGCAGGGTCTAACTGAGTTGCTTAGCACCTTGACATTGCTGAGGCTGGCTTTGAACTGAGATTCTCCTGTCTCAGCCTCTATAACTGCTGGGATTAAAGGCATGCACCACTGTGCCCGGCTGCAAGATTTTTTTTAAATCTCATCTGCCAGGATGTACTATAGAACTCTTTGAGGGGGAAGGACCATCTCTTCCTTCCTATCTATAGGGAATCTCTCCCTCTCTCTCTCTCTCTCTCTCTCTCTCTCTCTCTATCATCTAGATAAAATCTTTCTCCTTTCCTTCCCTGCCCCCCTTGATTCTGGGACTGGAACCCAGGTCTTCACATATACTAAGCATGTGCTCTACCACTGAATTATGTCCCAGTCCCTCCTTTCCTCTTTCTTTTAGGCACCCTATAAATATCTATAAACCTTTTCTCTTTTTCATTTTCTCTCCCAAGCCCTCTGCAATTGCCTGGAGGCTTAGGCTTTGGGAGAAAAAAAAAAAAAATGTTCCCAGCAGGATACATCTTTTCTACTGGCAGCCTTCTTTCAGTTTTGAATTGCTGTATAACAAACTATCTCTAAACCTAGTAGCCTAAAACAAAACACCTAATGACTTTCACACTTCTACTGTTAAAAGCAGGTCATGGGGTCACTGGGTTGTGGCTCAGCAGTAGAGCGCTTCCCTAGCACGTGCTACGGCCTGGGTTTGATCCTCAGCACCACATAAAAATAAATTTAAAAATAAAGGTATTGTGTCCAACTACAACTAAAAAATAAATATTAAAAAAAAATATGGCAGGCCATGGGGCCATCTCAGAGTGAAGCAATAGGGACTACTCAAAGACAGGAACACAAAGGGCATGATTATTTGGGAACACCAAAGTAATAGTATGACAAAGTCTGGGACAAGAAAGCATAGGGTATACTGTTTTCTTGAATTGAGATGGAGAGTTGGTGAGCCTCAGACACACTAGGTACATTCTCTCCCACTGAGCTACATCCCCATCCTGAATTTTTTTTTTTTTTCATATGTGAAAAGTGATACTAGAGGACTGGGGTTGTGGCTCAAAGGTAGAGTGCTCACCTAATATGCATGAGGCACTGGGTTTGATCCTCAGCACTATATAAAAATAAAATAAAGATATTGTGTCCCCCTATAACTAAAAAATAAATGTTTAAAAAGATGATACTAGAACTTATTGAATTCTTCAATTGCCAGACCTCTACCAAAACTTTACATTTTCTTGTTTAGTCTATTTTTACATTTTTATATTTATTTAATGAAATATTTCATTCATACAAGAGTATACATAGTCTAATTATCCATTAAATTACAAAGATGTGTAGCCACCACTCAAGAAATACAGCAATGCCCCTCCTAAAATGACATCTAACCACTACCAAGGTAATCTCTATTCTGAAATTTGAAGGTATTTGTTTTCAGTTTTCCTTCTTTTATAATAGATTATGTAGTTTTTGAAAGTTTTTGAACTTTATATACATGCATACATTCTTCTGCACCTGCTATGTTTGCTCAACATATTTGTGAAATTCAATCACATTGATGCATGTAGCTATAGTTCATTTTTTAAAAATATTTTTTAGTTACAGATGGATGCAATATCTTTATTTTGTTTATTTATTTTTATGTGATGCTGAGGATTGAACGCAATGCCTCACATGTGTGAGGCAAGCATTCTTCCACTGAGCCACAACCCCATCCCTAGTTCATTCTTTTTAATAATTATTTTTACTGCAAAACATGCTTCTTGATAGGAGTATATCACAATTTTCTCATTCTCCCATTAATGAACATTTTGTTTCTGGTTTGTTTTGTTTTGTTTCAGCAATGGGACTTGAACCCATGGCCACACACACATTAGGCAAGTGATTTACTACTGAGCTATACTCCCAACCTATTTTTGGTTTTTTAAAAATAAGACTTCATTGAATATTTGTGTGTTGTATCCCAATGGTCTTTTGCAATGGGTGTATTATGTAAGCTATATATCAAGTGTCATGGAGGATGCCTATTTATAAATTTACTACATAATAACAAATTATTTTTCTAGCACTACGGAGGAGTTACTTTTCCATTTCCTTGTCAATGCTTAAGAGTGTTTTACTTCGTAATATTTTTGTCAGTCTAGTAGATATGAATAGTGTTTCAGCATGATTGTAATTTGCATGTCCCTCATCAAAAATGAGATTGAGCATCTTTTCATATGCTTATTTTCTTCTTGTGTTTCCTCTTCTATGAAATGCCTGTGCATGGCCTGTGTCTATTTTTCAATGGAATCATTTGACTTTTCTTACTGATTTTTACGAGTTCTCTTTCTATATTGTGGATGCTAATATTTTGTTGATTATGCATCTTTATAACATTTTTATTAGTTTGTGATTTGTAGTTTCCCTTTATGAGAACTTTTAATAAATAGTAGTTCTTGATATTAATATGGTCAAATTTGTCAAATTGTTTCCATTATGATTTGTGCTTTTTGTTCTCTTTTAAAGAATTTCTGTACTAGCAAAGTATTCTCAAATATTCTTAACCCGCCCCTTGGTTGTCTCTCTCCTTTTCTTTCCTTCTTTCTTTTCTGGTACAAGGGATTGAACCCGTGGGTGCTCTACCACTGAACTACATCCCCAGCACTTTCTATTTTTCATTTTGAGACAGGGTCTCATTAAATTGCTGAGGCTGGCCTTGAACTTGTGATATTCATGCCTCAGCCTCCTGGGTAGCTGGCATTACAAGTGTGCATCCTCTGTGTCCAGCAAATTCTTTTCCATTTTGAGGGCTAGGGATATAGCTCAGTTGCAGAGTACATAATTAACATATATGAGACCCTGGGTTCAATCCCCAGGACTACATTAAACATTTTTTCAATTTTAAAATTTTAAAGTTCTTAATTTGTGTGAAGTTGATTTTTATGTATGATACTAAAAATGAATCCAACTTTATTTTTAAATGAATGATTAAATGTCTGAGTATGATTATTGAATAGTCAGTCCATCTTCTCCCTGCTATATCCTAATGTAAATTGTATCACATACTAAGTTACCATAAGTGCATATTTCTCTGTTCCTGGGCTTTCTAGTTGTTCCACTGGTTTTTGGTTTTGTTTTTATTTTTCCCTTCCTGATAATTTTATACCACATTAGCTAGTCTAGCTCTATTATGCTTTAACATGCAAAGAAACAAACTACCTCAACTTATTCTTCTTTAGAAGTGTTATGCAGTTGGTTTTTAAGTGCTTCTTGAATACTGTTATGGTTTGTATCTTTTCCTTAGATCTTTTTGTTTGTTTTCACAATGGGATTGAACCCAGAGATGTCCTACCACTGAGCTACACCCCCAGCCCTTTTTATTTTTTATTGTGAGATAGCATCTTGCTAAGTTACTTAGGTCCTTCCTAAGTTGCTGAGGCTGGCCTTGAACTTTGCATCCCCCTGCCTCAGCTTCCTGAGTTGCTAGGATTAAAATTGTGTGCCACCTGGCCTGGATATATTTTATGTCTTACATGTCCCTCAAAGGCTCATATGTTAAATGTTTGGTTCACAGTTGATCAACTATTAGGAGGTGTTGGAACCTGTAGGAGGTGGTGACTAGAGGAAGGAAGTTAGGTTATTGGGGGTAAGTCCTTAAAGTAGATCCTTGGACCCCAGCCCTTTCCTCACACTCTTTCTCTTTGCTTCCTGGCTGCCATGAGGTGAGCAGTTTTCCTCCACCACACATGTTCACTGCATCACCACAGGTCCAAAAGCAATAGGGTCAAGAGACCATGGGCTGAAACTTCTGAAACATGAGCCAAAATAAATCTTTTCTCCTTTAAATTGGGTTCCTTGGCCATTTTGTCACAAACAACAGAAAACTAACACAACTGATAATTTCCTTCTCTTTTTGCTTAACAGTGTTCTCAAATATGAGACACCTGGGACTGTGATCAATTGCATTTCCACAGTAGTAAAACCTATGGTTTAATAAAGGATTGAGTATACATCATAAGGTTTTTAAATTGACTGGTGTCACTACTGGCATTGCAAACACTTAGCTGTGGCTGGAAAGCTGCTCTTTGTTTCCACATCAAGCTCATTATCAGATCCCATACTCCTTGATATTTTCATAGTGTTCATAATTAGCCTGTGAATTCTGTTTCAGTTACAGCACTATTAGACCAGTCTCCTAACCCTCCCTGGGTTTTCACCCATCTGAACTAAATGGTAAAGCATGATTCTGCTGATCTTGTTTGCATGCACATATACATGTGGTGAAACTTTTGAAGAGAAATAACAAAATGGGAAACTTCTCCCTTCACCACAAATCCTAAAAGTAAAATTGGCCCTCTGGACTAGAACTCTCTGAAATGTTCTATCCTGTGACTTAGTTACCTGCTCATGCCCCAAATTGAGAAACCTGGCTATTGGCAGTCAGAAACTATAAGAAAATTATATGAATGAGTAGCCTAACAACATCTGTTCTAAAAGTAAAACTCTAGCACTGGTGTAAAGAAGGGACACTGTGTTATACACACTTTATACTTTATTTAAATGGAAAGGGACAGTTATAAAAAGTCTGTCACCATCTATTCATTCAGCAAACTTCTAAGAAGAAATTGAGGATACAAATCAAATCCCTGTCTTCATGGTGCTCACATTCTATAGGGTGAGACAAACAATTTAACAGTTAAATACACAGAATGTCAAATAGTGAGCAATATATTATGGAGAAAAATAAAGGGTGGAGAGTGATAAGTTCTGGAGGGTCACAGTTTTATATAGGGTCAGATGCTGGGCATAGTGGCTCATAACTGTAATCCCAGCAACTTGGGAAACTGAGACAGGAGGATCAGAGTTCAAAGCCAGCCTAAACAATTGAGTGAGACCTTGTCTCAAAATAAAAACCTAAAAATGGCTGGGGTTGTAACACAGGAGAAAAGTGACTCTGGGTTCAGTTCCCAGTACTAATAAATAAATAAATAAACAAATATTGAGTCAGAGAAGTTCTCTCCAATAAGGTGAATTTCAGCAGAGAGCTGAAGGAAGTGAAGGAACAGGATTTTTGTTTTGTTTATGAATCCAGGCATGCTTTACCACTGAGCCACATCCCCAGCTCTTTTTATTTTTTATTTTGAGGCAGAGTCTCACCAAGTTGATTAGGGCCTCGCTAAGTTTCTGAGGCTGGCCTTGAGCTTGCAATTCTCCTGCTTCAGCCTCCCATATCACCAGGATTGATTGCAGGTGTGCACGTCATGCCTGCCTGTGAAGGAACAAGTTGTGTAATGATCTAGGAGACTTGTTCTCCCAGCAGAGGTGAAAACTACAAAGATCCTGAGTTCCGAGCGTGTTTGGTGTCATGAAAATAATAGCAGTATTGGTCGAGATCAGATGGAGATCAGTTGAGGAGAGGAGGAATAATGGAAAAGGAAGATCATGGTGATGACCCTGAATGAAATGGGAAGGATTGGAGGACTTAGAGCAGATGTGTGATATGTCATGAAATATTTTCAAAAAGAACTCCTCTGAGTCAGGTGCCGTGATGGACTTCTGTAATCCTGGCTACTTGGGATACTGAAGCAGGAGGATCAAAAGTTCAAGACCAGCCTGGGCAACTTCATGAGACCGTGTCTCAAAATAAAAAGTACTTGGGATATAGCTTAGTGGTAGAGCACCCCTGAGTTCAATCCCCCATACCATAGGGGTGGGGTGGAGGAGAACTCCTCCTTTTTTGTGTGTTGAAAGCAGACTATAAGGGGCCCAGACTGTAAGGGGCCAAATGCAGAAGGTAGCTGACTGCTTAGGAAGCTGATTCAATAACCAGGCAAGAGATAGGAATACTTGATCTAGGGTGGTAGTGGTGGAGCTGGATATATTTTTTAAGGTGAAACTGACATATGTATTAATGGACAGACTGTGGGTGTGTGTGAAAAGAAAGCGTTTATGCCAACCTCCCAAACTTGTGGCTCTTGAGGAAGTATTGTGCATACTTGCATATTTTTATACTGAACATCTCCATCCCTTCCTACATTTGGGGGATCCTCCATCACATAACTCTAAGTGGCGAACAGAACTTAGCTCCCTCTGAAAGTGTGGCTGAAAATGAGACTCTTCTTTTTCCAGTGGGTTTTGCATCTGAGATGCATGCATGTGGTCACAGCTCAATCAAAGACTCATGGGGCAATGGAGGGAGCCTCCCATTTATAAAACAACAGAGACACCCTTACCCCAGGGTGAAGGGGACAGCTGTGCAGGGGGGAGATGGTAGTGGTGTCCTCATAGAACAAGTTCATGATGATAGGTAATTCTAATGGCGATGGGGCTTTTAATTCAGATTGACCAAACTCCCAATAAATCCACAAGCTCCCAGTTTGCTATCCAAAAACAATGTTTCTGCTTTTGAAAGAGCCAGAGTTCTGTCAGTACATGCCTAGAGTCTCAGCTACTCTGGAGGCTGAAGCAGGAGAATTTCAAGTTCAAGGTCAGACTGGGAAACACAGCATGACCTTTTCTCAAATAAAAATTTTTTTAAAGGGGGTGCTGGAGGTTTATCTTAGTTGTAAAGTGCCTCTGAGTTCAATCCCCAGTACTGCAAAAGAAAGAAAGGAAAGTGAAGAAAGAAAGCAAGCAAGAAGGAAGGAAAGAAACAAGAAAGCTGGAGGTGGTGTTATTTTCCTTGCATCTGAAAACTCTAATTATCCACTAATAACTAATATTCCTACTGTGAATGCTGTAATAATCATCGAGTGAGGCACTTATTTCAAACTGAGCCATTTTCCCATTCAGTTTTCTGTGACTTCTATGTATATTGTGACTTCTATGTACAATAGTAACAAATGCTCAACTTCCCTTGAAATTCATGCCATTTCAACAGTGATTTGTTTCAGTATACATACTTTCCAAGATACATTAGGATGTGTCACTGTTTTGAAAAATTATCAGTCTGGCAAGAGCCATAAATCAAATTTAAAATAAATTTTAATAAGTGTTAATATTGTTTGAAATTTGGGCAAAATTAATTAACTATTTTCTCTGAGAATTTCAGTTTTAATAAAACTTGTTTTATTCAATTAGAAGATAAAGGCAAAGTAATATGTTAGTAAATACACCGACTTCTTCAGATGGCATCTATTAACAGATTAAGTACTGTGGTGGATTGGAACATAAACATTCTTTGTGCTATTTTAAATAAAAGAGCTATTGTCAGCTAAAATACAAGGATGATGGGCTTGAATATTTGAAACTCATCACTGGACAATAATATGGAACTTGCCCATAAGAAGTGTGGCTAAAATGAAATGGAACCAAATATTATAAAAGAAATGTAGTTTGTGAGTCCAGAGATGAAGCATGCAAAGGAGGGGCATGTTATAAGATTTTTTGTTTGCATAACATTAAAGAGGCAATGTGGTGGGGCTGAGGCTGTAGCTCAGTGGTAGAGCACTTGCCTTGCACATATGAGGCACTGGGTTCAACCCTCAGCACCACATAAAAATGAATAAATAAAATAAAGGTAGTGTATCCATCTACAACTAAAAATAAAAATAAAATAAAAAGAGGCAATGTGGTGTTAGGGACAAGAAAACTGAATTAGGAGTAAGGACTTGTGTTTCTAAGTGCTAACCCTAACCTCTGTTTAACTATGCAACTAAGGAGAATTCAACAAATGCTGAGCACAAGTTGTAAGAGAAATGAATAAAACAGGCACAGAAACAAACAAACAAAAAAGCTGTGAGACCGTATTAGATGCACTTTTTTTCATGCACTTTCATGGGGTTTATTGATTTTTTAACCATTCATTACATATTTTATTTGGAAATATTTACACAGTACAGAGAAAATAAATTTTTGAGACAGTGGATGTTATTAGGTTATCATCAGTTTATTATAAAAGACACATGGAAATTATTTACATGATGAAAGATTTCAGATCTTCAGTGGACTGGGTAGCTTCATAGGATGCCATTTCAACAATGATTTGTTTCAGTATACATATTTTCCAAGAATGTCACTATCTCTGAATAAGAAATAATCCTTGTCATCTAGAACTACTTTGATGCCTCCAACTTTCACACTGACTGGCTGAATCTCTCCACCCTTTCCTTTAGAGCCCGATCCTGCAGCTACTACTGTACCTTGCAATACTTTTCCTTGAATTTTTTCTGGAAGCATAATGCCTCCTTTGGTTACAGTTTCCCCTGCACTCCTTTCGACCAATACTTGGTCAAAAAGTGGAAGAAACTTTCTAAATGCTTGTCCGGCCATGATTCTCGCCGACGCAGCTCTGGCTCTGGCTCTGCCCTCATGCAGCCACCACAAAGAGCTAGAAATATTTATTCTTTATTCACTAATTAATTTAGTTCTTGTTCCAAGTTATATGTCTATTGTGGACCAAGCACTGAGGCTTCAAATATAAACAAGAAAAAGTGCCTCTCTACCTCCAGCAAGTGGCCCAGGAAAAAAGGACCAGAGACCCCCCCCCCCTTCTCATTTCTAATCTCACTGTGGAATTGACAAGATTGACATTCTGAACCTCCCTTCACAGGCTTCTCTCTCCCCTTTCCTTGGCTCTTCCTAGTTCTTTTCTCATCTATTACCACCTCAACATATCCTTAGTTTAACTAACTGGGATCAATGTAGACATTCTTCTTGCAAATAAGAATTTCTTTTTTTTTTTATTTGTAAATCAGTTTATTTATTTTTTTTCGTCTTTATCCAATTTAGTTTTATTTTATTATTTTTTTTTTAATTTTTTATTGTTGGCTGTTCAAAACATTACATAATTCTTGATATATCATATTTCACACTTTGATTCAAGTGGGTTATGAGCTCCCATTTTTACCCCAAATACAGATTGCAGAATCACATCAGTTACACATCCATTGATACCTGTGCTTCCTCTCCCCACTTGATCTCCACTCCATCCCTGGGGCAGAATGACCTTCAGAAACCTGATACCTGCAAAGTATTATTGTGTTTTCTATTCTATGTGTATGGTAAAAATTAAAATAATGCAAAAGTGTATAATAATAAGGAAAACTATATAAACTTAATTTGTTCTAGATATTCTGAACCTTAGATAATCTAATTTATCATCTTTCCAGGGGGCAAGTCTATGCACATATCAACCTTTTTTAAAAAAATATATATTTTTAGATATTGATGGACCCTTTTTTTATCCATTCAGTTATATGTGGTGCTGAGAATTGAACCCAGTGCCTCACACAAACTAGGCAAGTGCTCTACCACTGAGCCACAACCCCAGCCCCTATGCAATTATCAACTTTTGCATGCACTTTCATGGGGTTTATTGATTTCCTGAAGTCCATTATTGTTCCCAGATCAGGAGTCCTGATTCTATCCAGACCAGATGGTGCATACCTGTAATCCCAGTGGCTTGGGAGGCTGAGCCAGGAGGATCGCCAGTTCAAAGTCAGCCTCAGCAGTAAGTGAGGTGCTAAACAACTCAGTGAGACCCTGTCTCTAAATAAAATACAAAATAGGGCTAGGGATGTTGTTCAATGGTCAAGTGCCCCTGAGTTCAATCCCTGATACCTGCCCCCTCCCTGGCAAAAAAATGAGTCCTGATTCTAAAATACTATTTATCCTTGAATTTTAAAAGGGGTCAGATTCCAAAAGGCACTGGAGTCACCTTAAAGATTTTGTACTTAATCAGGACAACAGTGGAATAAAATGCTATTAAAGATGTTTGACCTAGGATGGGTATTTTTAGATCAGCTAATGACCTATTGGGGGCTGTTACAGAAACCCAGGCAAAAGATTCTGGTTGACCTATGAAGAATATGGGCTTTAGGAGGGGGTGATAAAAATTTCTAAAATTGGGCTGGGGATGTGGCTCAAGCGGTAGCGCGCTCGCCTGGCATGCGTGAGGCCCGGGTTCGATCCTCAGCACCACATACAAACGAAGATGTTGTGTCCGCCGAAAAATGAAAAATAAATATTAAAAAAAAAATTTCTAAAATTAGATTGTGGTGATGGTTGCGGAATTCTGTGAATATACCAAAATCTATTCAATTGTTCATAGTAAACGTGTGAGCGTTTTGTTTGTTTTTGTACTGGAGTTTGAACCTGGGGCTTTACGCACACCAGGGAAGTGCTCTACCACTGAGCTACATCCCCAGATGCCCCCACTTTTTTTCTAAATTTTAAATTTTAAGATAGGTTCTCACTAAGCTGCCCAGGTTGGCCTCCAATTTGTGATCTTCCTGCCTCAGCCTTAAGAGTAGCTAGTATTATAGGCATGGGCCACCACACAAGGATAAATGGGTAAGATTTATGGTATATGAATTATATCTTAATAAAAAATATTTTAAAAATCCATTTATTTATTCTAATTAGGTAAATATGACAGCAGAATGCATTTTGATTCATTGTACACAAACGCAGCACAACTTTTCCTTTCTCTGGTTGTACACAATGTAGAGTCACACCGTATGTGCAATCATACATGTACTTAGGGTAATGATGTCCATCTCATTCCACCATCTTTCCTGCCCCCCAGACCCCTCTTCCCTCCCTCCCCTTTGCCCAATCAAAGTTCCTCCATTCTTCCCACTGCCTCCCTTATGGATCACTATCCATTTATCAGAGAGAACATTTGGCCTTTGATTTTTCAGGATAGGCTTACTTCGCTTAGCATGATATATTCTCCAACTCCATCCATTTACCTGCAAATGCCATAATTTATTCTCTTTTAATGCTGAGTAATATAATAAAAAAATATTTTTAAAGCGACAGATAGTCGGGTGTGGTGGTATGCATCTGAAGTCACAGTTACTTGGGATGATGAGGAGGGAGGATCTTGAATTTGAGGCCAGCCTGGGCAAGCTAGCAAAACCCCATCTTGAAACACAACACAACATAACAAAAAGCAACAGATTAAAAAATGAAAACTCCTGCACCAAAAAAAAAAAAAAAATTGATCTAGAAGTGCTGGGGCTGTAGCTCAGTGGCAGAGTGCTTGCCTCCGCAGGTGTGAGGCTTTGGGATTGATCCTCCGCACCACATAAAAATGAATGATAAGGGGATACCAGGATACCAGATATGGCCCCCTTCTCCCTCTAGGGAGAAATCTATGTTACCCCTTTTCAAATAAGCCCTGCTTTATATGCTTGCCTTGACATGCTTCGCTAATGTTCAAACGTCAACGTGTGAGGAAGCAGAACTCATCACCGATAACCAGCGGTTCCACCGAGATCTACACTGAGATGGTTCTTATATGCGATTAACAGAAAAAGAAGATGAATCACTGCCAATAGATGTAGTTCTTCAGACACTTCTGGCCTTTGCAGTTACCTGTTATGGTATAGTTCATATTGCAGGGGAGTTTAAAGACATGGATGCCACTTCAGAACTAAAAAATAAGACAATTGATACCTTAAGGAATCACCCATCATTTTATGTATTTAATCATCGTGGTCGGCCTTCGGATACAACAACTATTCCCCTTCGGATACAACAAATTCTTCAAACCAGGAGGCATTGTCCTCTAACACATCATTGAAGTTACGAAAACTCGAATCACTGCGCCGCTAAGGTTTTTACAAATTATAATAGCAGGACAGGACACAGAGCTGAATCTTGGAGTTTGGGGTATAAAACACTCCCCCCCATCAGTATTTATATTGATCTTTCAGACCTAATTAAACAAATCTATACCCCTTGTTTGTACACTGTTAAAAAATCGTAGATGGAGTGTAAGTTATCTGCAAAATGAGTCTTTAATCTTTCATATATATTTTCATTTAAAACAAATTTGCATCTTTTGTAAAAGTCACTGTTTTGAACACATTTCCTTGAAAAAGGTTGGTTTTTATGTTTATTTATTTTCTTAGATTTCTTTTGCACTAGTTTTTAGGAATCCTTTTGGAAATACTGCGTGACTACTGAATTTTGCAGCATGAATTATAGAAAAAGGTCTTCAGTTCTTATCAAATGGACTTCCCTAATGAGACCAAAATAGTGACGTCTCAGTTTTTCTTATGTGCCCTCAAAAGTGGCTCTTTTTTCCCCAAGATACTTGCCTGATATTAATTTATCCTTGATTCTCCCCCCCCACCCCATTCCTATATACCTTCTAACATCAGTTGTCTTGTTTCATCACTTCTCTGAGATTCTTTGTGCAGTGAGCAATTTTTGCGTCAGAAATTCCGTCATAACAAATGCACTTAACAAGTTTAACTTGCTGTAATGCTGCTTGTGTTCTCCTCATTTAGCTGTAAAAATGTTTCCTAACTTGTAGTATTAGTTGAAGATAGACCAAAAACACCATTTGTGATTTCATTATCATCCCTCTATGGAACAATCATAATCATTGAGGAAAACTGATTACCTGTCATTAGCCAGTTTAACTTATTCAAAGTCTGTGTTATTTCTTACTAAATAAGTGAAAATAAAAGAAGCTTCTCATTAATCTAAAGGCAGACTCAAAAAAATTGGGCTAAATATATTCTAAATATTTGGAACTAATATATTAAATATTTTAGAAAATTAAAGTCATTTAAGAAATTATAGCCAGTTTAGTTTTCAGTCTTCACTGTATAGAGCTGAAGGTGAAGATGGATAAAGAGTTGGATTTTTTCAGAAATAGTAATTTTACCTTTAGGGAAATTTGGCTAGATCTTTGAGCAGGAAGCTCAGCATTTTTTGGTAGAGAGCATTGCTTTTGTTGAATTGTACAGTTATAAAAACATTACTTTTTGTTGAATTGTATAGGTGTAAAGGGAATAAATGTATGCAGGTTCGAAAAGGAAATATGCTTTAGGCAAGAGTCATAAGATGCCCTTATAGCTAATGGCATTTTTTTCCATTGGAAATAAACCTCAGCTCTTACATTCTGCCAGGTTGTGCACAGCCCCAAAGGATGAGATTATTTTGTCATGGGATTTTTATTGTCATTTTATTTTGTTTTACCAGCTCAGTCGGTGGTACCCTGACTTTGGTCTCTAATGAGACAAAGTTAGAAATCTGCTGATAACCTAAAATAATTTAGAAATGTGTTAAAAAATATGAAGTAAGGGATTAAAGTGATGAAGTCAAAATAGCATGTGGGAAACAACTCTTTACACAATGCTTGTCTACCATTTCCTCAGGTATGGCCTGCTTTGGGAGAGCCTCTTGTTTTCTTCTCTTTGGGGACTGTCTTCTTTTCTTAAAATTTTTGTAACAATGTAGTTGGCATTTGATTCACATACTTTGTAATTCACGCATTTAAAGGGTGTAACTTCATGATTTTTATATTCACAAAGTTGTGTGCCCATGATCAGACAAATTTAGGGCATTTAATCACACTAAAAGTAACCCTGTACCCTTTGGCAGACATCTTCTATTTTTTCCCAGTGCTCCCCATCCCTGGGCAACCACCAGTCCACTTTCCATATACCTATTTTAATCATTTAATATAAATGAATTCATACAATATCTAGTCTTTTGTGATTAGCTTCCCCAAAATGGTTTTCTCTGGCATGAAAAAGTTGTTCTCATCTTGAAAACTCTTCTTGTAGGAAAAGAAAGTGACTGGTAAATCAATGAATTTAAGGAGGGAGGGCCAGATACCTCACAGGTTTCTCAGTTGATCTTATGCTCAGTTTAATCTTATGCTGAATAGCCAATCATTCATTGTATACTATTGCTTATAATATTTTGGCTAGTTTGTAGAATGGACATTGAAATCTATCTTTGCTGGCCCAGTCAGAAAAGTCCTGTTAAAAATGATGCCAAATAATTTGGCAAATAATTGACATAGCACTTTTCAGGTGTCTGTCTTTGTCAGCACCTCATATACCTCGGGCCAGGTGAGCTCCCCAAATCTCTTTTAAAATTTATTCCAGTGAATTTCTGCTGTCTTTTAAAAAGTATGTACAATAGGACTAAATGTGATTTGAGTGCATTATAACAGTGCTAAATGTATTAAATGGAATTTTATTTACATTACTATGAGATACTTAATTATTGCCTAAAGTAGTTCAAAACTATAGTGATGAGAGTTAGTTGGTCCTTCAGTTGACTATGATTTCAGTGACAATTCAGAAATGTGAGAAGTGCGCACCAAAGTTCTCTAGAATACAGGAAGACTCAATAACCAGGGAATCAGCCAATACTATGGGCTAATGGCCCAATGGCAGAAAATTCGGATTGGTGAATTAGAGACTATTATGTTCTGTAACTCCTTAATAATTGTTCCCAAGCATCATGGCTTATTTTTGAGTGGCATGACAGCATCTTCCTGGTTATATGTGGCCTCTTTCCATGATGTATTGAGTAGTGTTGTTTGTTGTGAGCATCGATGCCTGTAACACCAAGCTAAACACATTTTGAATATGTTTTCTCTCTTTTAATGACCTTGTCCTGTCCAATAAATAAATGATTGTCAAAAAAATGAATAATAAAGATATTGTGTTCATCTACAACTAATATATATATTAAATATATATATATATATTTAATATTTAGTTTTTAGTTTTAGGTGGACACAATATCTTTATTTTATTTGTATGTGGTGCTGAGAATCAAACCCAGTGCCTCACACATGCTAGGCAAGTATGCTACCACTTGAGCCACATCCCCAGCCCCCTAAAATATATTTAAAAAAATAATCTAGCAAAATCATATTGCTGGGTATGTACCCAAAAGAAATGAAATAGTATGTCAAAGAAACACCTGTACTCTCAGGTTCATTGCAGCACCCTTCACAAAATCCACAAAATGAAGTCAGCCAAAGTGTCCATGGATGAATGGATAAAGAAAAAGTGATATGTAAACAAAACGGAATAAAAAATGCTGCAGAATCTCACTCATATGTAATATCTAAAAAGTTAAATTCAGAGAGAATACAGTGGTGGTTACCAGGGGCTGGGGTGGTTAGGGGAAGGATTTGAGAGATGTTGTTCAAAGGATACAACATTTTAGACAGGAGGAATAAGCTCAAGAGATCTAGGGGACAAAACATGGTGACTCTAATTAGCAATCTATGACAGTCTTGAAAAATGCTAAGGGTGTAGATAAGTGTTAGCATAAAATGGTAAGTATATGTTAACTAGCTCAATTTTGCCACTCCAGAGCATATACATATTTTGAAATATACACACTTTTATCAATTTAAACACAAATAAAATGGGACTCTCTCAAAATTAAAAAAAAGAAAGAAAAAAAGGAGAAAAATTATATCTGCCATCAGTACAATGTGTCAGACTTCTTTCTAAAGAAGCCAGAAGCCCAACACATTCAAAATACAAGTATTTAGAGGGAAAGGAAGGCAAAATCATCAATGTTGGCAAGTTTACATCAGTTTGTTGATGGCGAGATGGAAAAGCAACTTTCCCACACAGATATCATATTTACAAAGATCATTCAAATATTCAGATATTAGCATGTTTTCAAAAGTCAGGGATATCACTCTAGAGAGCCTACGTACACTTGAACTTTTCTAGGGTTTCTTATATTGGAGAGGGGAACCAAGCAGAATGACCCTTTTATTTTCAGATTTTCCTAAGAGTGCAAAGTAGTTTTATTTAGTTGCTTGCTACAGAATGTGATATGCTTAATCATAGTGGAAGCAGAACAAAGTGTTGGTTTTGCTTTTACAGGAGATTAGTAATGAAAAAAGCACGCAAAGGGGGAGGGAATGATGGGGCAGAGGATGTGGAGGCATAGAGTTGGGTGCGTGTGGCAAATATGTAAGGCAAGCAGCAAGTCTCAACTGTTATTAGTGCGGTCAGTGTCACACTCGGGTGTGTCACAGACCTCTGGAAGCCACATAGCAGTCTGGTCAGTCATTTCCAATCTTTGATTCAGATTCCAAATGAAATGATGGTGAAGAATCCTTGTAGTACACCCTGACTTACAATGGGGTTATGTTCCAATAAATTTATCATAAAATGAAAATAATTATAAGTAGACAGTGCATTTAATACACCAAACCTACTGAACATCATAGCTTTCAAGGCAGTATTCTGTAGTCTCTGTTGCTTCTCATGATTGCTAGGCTGACTAGCTGCTGTGATTCACTGCCCAGCCTTGAGAGGACCAGTTGGTATATCTCTCTAGACTTGGGAAAGATCCACACTCAAAATCTGAAGAATGATCTAGTACAGTGGTGCATACCTGTAGTCCCAACTACTTTGGGAGCCTGAGACAGGAGGATTGTGAACTCAAGGCCAGCCTTGATAATATAGTGAGACCCTAAATTAAAAAAAAATCATTTTTGAAGTACACTTTCTACTAGATGCAAGTTTCTTTCACATCGTTGTAAAGCTGAAAAATTATAAGTCAAATTTAGAAGCATCGTTTTCTTATTGATCTTGACTACCTCTTCTCTATTTCAGTCTGTAAGAGTTTTATATTAGAGATTTTTCTACTTATCTCACATATCTGTTTTATCAGGCATGGAATCAGCCTCTTTTGAACAAAGCTGACATGAGGTAATATAGTTTGGGTTAGCCAATTTACCATTTATAACATATATGAACAGATTTTATCCTAATATATGTGCACAAAGATACGCATTAATAGGGTCTTTGATTGTCTTTCAATTATTTTTGAAAAAAATAAGTACAGCAGTCTCAAAACTAATTTTTATTACAAATTAAAGTCATGGATATATAGGAGATTTGTTTAAATTAAATTTCATTGAATGCATTAAAAAGAACCAAGAGAAAAAAAATTAAAAGTGGAATTATGTTAAATTGGAGATCATCTGCACTTAGAAAAGGTAGAACTGAAAACAAAAAGGGGGTGGGTCCTACTGAAATGGTTACAGAAAGGTATTGTGTAGCTTGAAGATCACCTTCCTAAAGATTTCACAGCAAAACAACTTGGAAACCTCAAGCTTTATCCCATGGCACATAATAGGTAAGGTATTTCCAGGCTTCTCCAGAAAGAGTCAGTCTGTAGGAAATCACTAGCTCCGACAATACTTGTCAAATTAAAGTTTCCACAACTGGCAACAGAAAGAGAATTTAGGCATGGGCTCTGAAGAACAGTTAGATTTTGAAAACCCAGTTTTTCTGGGATCTTTTTTGTTGCTGTCACCATCAGATATTTTTTAAAAATTTTCTCCCCTTTTATGAACACAGATCTTCTTAATTTCTGGCAGCACTATTGAGATCTTACTGGGATATTCAGACTGTAGAAGGAATAAGAACAACATATAATTCATGTTTATGTATTCTAGGTTTCATGCCTATATATTTTGAGTCAGCTAGTTATGGGAAAGGGAATTAATATTTTTAACAACTTTTATGTGATAGTCAGAACACCATGTTTTGCAAAACCTGGACTAAGGGAGACAAACAGGATGATGACTACAGAAAAGAAAATAAAGAGCAAGGTGTGGTAGCAAATGCCTGTAATCCTAGTGACTCAGGAGGCTGAGGTGGGAGAACTACAAATTTGAGGCCAGCCTGGGCAGTTTAGCAAGACCCTGTCTTTTTTTTTTTTTTAATTGTAGTTGGACACAATACCTTTATTTTATTTATTGATTTTTATGTGGTGCTGAGGATCGAACCTAGCACCTCACGTGCTGGGTGAGCACTCTACCACTGAGCCATAACCCCAGCCCAAGACCCTATCTTAAAAATAAAACATTAAAGGACTAGGGAACTCAGTGAGACTCTGTCTCTAAATAAAATACAAAATAGGGCTGGGTCTGTGGCTCAGTGGTTGAGTGCCCCTGAGTTCAATCCCTGGTATAAAAAAAAAAAATGAACGGGGTTATAGCTCAGTGGTAGAGAACCCTTTGGCTCAATTCCTGGTACTGCAAAGTAAAAAGAATATTCAGAAGCTAACTGAAAAAGCATCATTCTAATTATGTGTCATTTGGTAAAAGGCAAAACTGGGGGGTCAGAAAAATATCATTGGTTTCAGAGGGTGAAGATAAAGATGAATAGGCAAAACACAGAGGGCTTTTAGGACATGAAAATACTCTGTAGGGTCTAGAGCAGTGGGTACATGCCATTATATATTTACCCAAACCCACAGAATGTACAACACCCAGGGTGAATCCCAGTGTAAACTATGGATTTTGGGTGATTATTATGGACCAGGAAAGAAAGGTTCCTTAATTATAACAAATGTACCATTCTGGTGGGGGATGGTGACAAAGAAGGAGGCTGTGTATGGGTGTGTACAGGATAAATATTAGAAATATGTAACTTTCTCTCAATGTTTTTTTTTGGGGGGGGGTACTAGGGATTGAACCCAGGGGCACTTTAATACTGAATGATATCCCAGCCCTTTTTATTTTTTGTTTTGAAACAGGGTCTTGCTAAGTTGCTGAGGTTAGCCTCAAATTTTCTATCCTCCCTGTCTCAGCCTCCCCAGTTGCTGGGATTATAGGTGTGTGCCACCACACCCAGTCCTTCCTTTCAATTTTACTGTGAACTAAAAACTGATCTTCAAAAACAAATCTTTTTTTTTTTTTGATGGGAGGTAACTGGGAATTGAACCCGAGGCACTTTACCACTGAACTATATCACCAGCTCAGTAGTAAAATCCCCCTCTCCCTTTTTTTCATTTTGAGACAGGGTGTCGCTAAATTACTGAGTCTGGCCTTGAATTTGTGATCCTCTGGCTTCAGCCTCCCAAGTAGTTGTAGTTGGGATTACAGGTGTGCCCAGCTTAAAAACAAAGTCTTTTTTTTTTTTTAAAGAAGAATAGATGGATAGTCTGATTTACAAAATACATCTGACTTATTTTCAGTTTATAGCCCTTACCATCAAAGGGACAGAGAGCATCTTCCCTTAATAATCAGTAGTATCCTCAAGCATGTCTATATTATTTCAAATATAGTCCCAAGATGAAGTCCAGGAGGAAATAGATGTTCCTCCTATGGACTGAGTTTCTATTTCTCATTTAGGTTTCACTTTCCTGTAAGAGAGCTGATCGCTTCCTGGAAAACTGGATACTCTTAATCATCTTCTTCTTATAAGGCAAAATTAGAGTGTAGCATCCCCAGGAGAGATGCACAGACAAATAGCATGTAGCTCATTTAGTTATACATAACCACATACATTATAAAAAACAAGGACAGTGTTTATTTTTCCCATTCCTCAAAGTCTGCACTTTATAGTTCCAAAGGCCTCCATCAATAGTTAACGCAAGATGGACTTTGCCAAGCCCAGGCCTGTTTTTCTACCCAGTTCTCTATCAGCTTGAAGCAACTATGACTCCTATAATTGCCCCTCTGCTGTCTCATGAGACAGCTCAAAACTTCTAAAAGGTGATCTAGAAGAGAAGTACATCTCCAAAGGAAACGATATGTTTGCCGGGAAAATACTGCCTACATCATGTTGGATACTCTCCTCCAAGAGAACGAAGCTTCTCTGTTCTTAATTAGAAGTATATGAAATGTAGACTTTTTCAAGCAAGTTGGAACAAAAAATACACAAATACTCTCAGTTTTCATACTTCAGTTTTATAGTAGATGTTTCCTGCTTCTACAGCTGTTGGGTGTGTCCCTCCTCCTGTTCCTGTGATCTAAACCTAAAAAAAGGCTGGTCAAAAAAAGAATAAAGAAGTTAAAGTGATCACAAGTTCACACACACACACACACACACACACACATAGTTTACAGGGTCACCCTGAACATTTTAGTTTCTTAAATCCATAAAATCTGAACCCTTTAAGAATGCTTTTGTAATACTAAATTTGTTCAACCTTGCTGCTTTTAAGGAACAAAGGGAAGTCAATACTAAATAGTATATTGCTTCCAACTTTGCAAACCTGAGAGAAAAACTGCTTGCAACTCAAAGCCAAATTCCTCAAGGTGTTCTAGCTCAAAGCCAACCACAAAAGAAAGGGGAAGCATGCAATTTCTAACACAGAGTGTAATTGTGGTACTTTCTCCCCAAGTTCCTAGTCTTCTTCCTTGTCTCTAAATCTTCTCACAGGAGAGCACTTCCATGAGAGTGCAGGAAAGAGCTAATGAGTATCTGAAGGAAAGTTCACCTTAGATATTTTTATGTTGTTCAGTGGCCATCTATCTGCACACAAGTGATAGTTCTCATTATCTTCTGCCTCTATAGAATTGTTCATGGATTACTCTTCTAGAATTACAACCCTACAGAGATTTTCAAAAATTTTTTAAAAATATTTTTTAGTTGTCAATGGACGTGTATTTTATTTATTCATATGCGGTGCTGAGAATTGAACCCAGTGCCTCATACATGCCAGGCAAGTGTTCTACCACTGAGCCACAATCCCACCGTCTAAATTTTTATTTTTTAGTTGCAGGTGGACACAATACCTTTATTTTATTCATTTATTTAAAAATTTTTTTTTAGTTGTAGGTGAACACGATATCTTTATTATATTTATGTGGTGCTGAGGATCAAACCCAGGGCCTCACACATGTGAGATGTGTGCTCTACTGCTGAGCCCCAGCCCCAGCCCTTATTCATTTATTTTTATATGGTGCTGAGGATCGAACCCAGGGCCTCACATGTGCTAGTTGAGTGCTCTACCACTGAGCCACAACCCCAGCCCCCTACAGAGACTTTTTCCATGGCCTTCTATTCAGTGAAATTACTTTCTCCAACCAGCACTCTTAACTCTAAGCAGAGTTTGCCAGACTCTGCTAAGAGTCATACTGTAATAAATGATGTTTTCAATAAGCCAGGGAGAAGGCTAACAGAACAATGTTTCTAACCAAATTTAATAAAGGTTATACTGCACTTGCAAAAACTAGCAGTCTCCTCTTACAAGCAACCCACACAAACTCCAACACTATAACAAGCTCCTCCCCACTCTATCTGACTGTGATATCCCATGACTAGTTTCTCGTTGCAACAGTAAGTTCAATAAACAACTTTAGTCTCTGTGAGTACGATAGCTACTGGGCTTTAACTGGCTTTTGTTAGCTCTGGCTGGCTTCTCTAATTCTCAGAGTGTCTGGCCCATAGAATTAGAGTCTCCAACCTCTCCTCTTCGAAGCCACATTTTCCCATGTGCTTGATGGAACTCTCCAAGTTCCCTTTCTTTGCTCCAGGATATAAGTTTACTTAAGGGGAGACTCAAGAACAGGCTGTTCTTGGGTCTCAGTTGCTCAATTGCTCACCCTCTCTTTATCCACAGATGGAGAATATTTGGATTTGTTGCTCTCAGGATCCACCCCTTGCTCACTACTTTCCATCTGGTGGCTCTACCCTGATAAGTCAGAGACAACCAACCAGCCTTTCCCCTTCTCCACAGCCAACTCCATTTCCAGCATGATTTCATTCCACATCTTTCCTTCTTCTCCTGAAAATGGACTATTTCAAGTAAATGGCTATTTCACTTCTTTTTTTTTTTAAGGTGGACACAATATCTTTACTTTATTCTTATATGGTGCTGAGGATCGAACCCAATGCCTCATGCATGCCAGGCGAGCACACTACCACTTGAACCACATCCCCAGCCCCTATTTCACTTCTTCATACCCCACTTTCAGAAGTGGAGGCATTAAGATTGTAGGTGTGGAAATTAGAATTCCTTTTCCAGGATTTATATGACTTGGACCTTGCCTGGAAAACCAACTCAAAAAAGACTTTCTCTCATTTTCCCTGCTGAAGTTGACTGATATCTAGGGATTCCAATTTACAGTTAGTTTATTTATCTTCCAATTCAGTGGACTTTCTTTCTTTCTTTAGCAAAATGAAGCTTCTATCAAGTGTCCAAATAACTTATTCTTTAATGCATAGAGATAGTTACTCATTCTATGTTTGAAGCGAAAAGGTAAGGAAGGAGTAGTTTTTCCCACAGTGACACCCTTCTGCTAGGACACTGCTCTGGTTTGTATCCTCTTTTAGACAGAGTACCCCAAAAGTTTCTACTAGTGAACAGACTGGCTTAGCATGGACATCTCCCTCCTTTCTCAGGAGTTGGAAGAGCTGTCAGTGGAGAGCTACTTATTATCTCACCCTCCACCAACAAGGAGCTGTCACCTCCCCCTCAGAGGCACTCCAGTAAGGGGCCTTCCCCATTTGTCCCTTAATCCTGCCCAAATCTGGTGGGTGGAGTCTCCTGCTTTAGAGCTGATATCTTTCTCTCTAGTCAGAGGTTGTTAGGTTTGTAAAGAATAAACAACTCCACTATCATACCACTCTCACAGAACAGTGGGGCCACTTGTCCTTTGCAAACTCAGTTGTTTGATAAGAGCATTTTTTTTTTGCGGGGGCGGGGTACTGAGATTGAAATCAGGGGCACTCAACCACTGAGCCACATCCCCAGCCCCTCTTTTGTATTTTATTTAGAGACAGGGTCTCACTGAGTTGCTTAGCGCCTCACTTTTTGCTGAGGCTGGCTTTAAAGTGAATCTCCTGCCTCAGCCTCCCAAACCGCTGGGATGACAGGCTGCACTACCACACTAGCAAGAGCCATTTAACCATCCCAAATTTAACCATATACTGCTTGCTTGGCAATTTCATTGACCAAATCCCAAGTAGTTACCAAGTAGTTGACAGGACTGTAGTTGAAAGATCCTTTCACTTTAGTCATGTTACTTTTTTTTTTTTTTTTTTTTTTNGGCCTTACATGCTAAGCTCTACCACTGGCTAAATATAGTATAGTCTTACCTCCTTTTTTTTTTTTTTTTTTTTAGGATTTTCTCTGTGGAATGTCACTTGGGATGTCTTGCTTACCCATTTAATAGGCAAAAGAGATCTCCCAAGGGGAACAAGTTGAAATCAATAAAATTGACTGTGTACAACTTAGCAAGGCATCCAAGAAGTCAGGCAGCCCTCCAAGGAATGTGCAAAACGATAACATGGCCAAGCAGGTGGCACACATCTGTAATCCCAGCATCTCAGGAAACTGAGGAAGGAGGATTGCAAGTTCAAAGCCAGCCTCAGCAATGGCGATGCACTAAGCAACTCCGTGAGATGTGTCTCTAAATAAAATATAAAATAGAGCTAGGGCTGTGGCTCAGTGGTTGAGTGCCACTGAGTTCAATCCTCAGTACCAAAAAAAAAAAAAAAAAAAAGGAGGTAAGACTATACTATATTTAGCCAGTGGTAGAGCTTAGCATGTAAGGCCCTGAGTCTAAGCCCTAGCACCACTAAAAAAAATAAAAATAAAAAAAAAATTAAGAATCTAACTCAAAAATTAGAAAGGAAAAACCAACCCAATAAATTGAAGCAAAACAGAAGTCAATTAGTAGAGAAAAAAAGCAAAAATTTATCCAGTTAAAAAACAGAAACAAGGGGCTGGAGTTGTGGATCAGTGGTAGAGCACTTGCCTCTAATGTGTGAGGCCCTGGGTTCAGCACTACATAAAAAATAAATAAATAAAGATATTGTGCCCATCTACAATTAAAAAAAAAACTAGTATTAAGTTAAAAACACTAATAGAGAAATCATTAGCTATTTGATTCTAAGAAAAAGGGGAGAGTTCAAATAAGCAAAAATTTTTAATTTTTAAATCTTAATAATTTGCATAAAAATTAATAATTCATATATTTTGTTTTATTGTTTCCTAGAACCATGTGGAAAAAGATCACGATAAATTACTTTGTTGAGTTCTGTGCAAATCAATTTCAGAAACTGGGTTAAATAAAGAATGTATAAGATAATATAGTTTACCAAATCTACAGAAGATATTTAAAACAAAATCTTTAACTGAGTTCTACAAGAACCAGGTAAAACTGGGTATAATGGTGCATGCCTGTAATCCCAGCAACTTGGGAGCCTGAGGAAGGAGGATGACAAATTTGAAGTCAGCCTCAGCAATTTAGCAAGACCCTGTCTCAAAATAAAAAATAAAAAGAGCTGGGGATGTAGCTCAGTGGCAGAGCACTCCTGGATTCAATCCCCAGTACCAGAAACAAAACAAAACAAAGCAAAACCTAGGTAAAATTGTCAAAGTACTATATACATAAAAAGCAGCCCACTCAGATATGAAATTATACCAAATTTAAAAATCTTATTATTTTAGGGCTAGGCATATAGCTCAGTTGGATGAGTGCTTACCTTGCATGCGCAAGGCCCTGGGTTCGATCCCCAGCACCAAAAGAAAAAGAAATCATATTATTTTAATATTTTTATGTTATTCCAGAATATTTATGCTATTTGTAAAAAGAAAAATGTCTTTTTTCTTTGATGTGAATATAATATTGGTACTAAAAATTAAAAACTACCATACCACCATGCTTACTTATGACTATCATTGCAAAAAATAAAGTTCAAATAAGATATTAAGAGAATCCAGGAGTATATTAAAAGAAATAAATACAGTCAGGCACAATGGCACATCTACTTAGGAGGCTGAGGCAGCAGGATCACTCAGGCCCAGAAGTTCAAGTTTGTAGTGGGCTGATCAGTTGTCCACACTAAGTATCAGTAGAGGGACAGCACCTGTAGATAACCAGTGTACTCTAGCCTGGGCAAGACGGTGAGACCATTTCGTTTAAAAAGGGAAAGCAACACCATTATCTCATAGGATTTATTCTAGCAAAGTAAGAATAGTTAATGTGTTAAGAATATAATCATACAAACTCTTCAGAGAGAAAACTTATATAGCAATGTCATAGATGCTTAAAAGTCATTTGATAAAATTCAACAACCATAATAAAATGAGGGAAAAAAAAGGTGCTTCCTTACCAACATATCTATCATTTAGCACAAAAGTTGTGATTATGATTAATGGGACAACACTCAAAGCATCATCACTAAAATCAGGAAAAAATCAAGAATGGCCTCTCTCACAATTAGTATTTAACATTCTTGTATTTAACTGGCCAAGAAAATTAGACAAAAGGAAATTGGAAGAATAAGTAAAAGATATAAGTAGAGCTGTTACTATTCACAGGAATTATAATTAGAAAAACCAAGAGATTCAACCACAATGTAACTATTGAATAATAAGATTTGTAAATTTGAGACAAATTAGATAAATATGTAGAAATCAGTAACTTTAATATATACAAACCACAAACAGGAAAGTAGAATGGAAGAAAAAACACACTTATAATAAGACAAGATACTTAGGTGGTGCAAAGATACCTAGGTGGTACTCACCTGTAATCCCAGCATCTTGAGAGGCTGAGGCAGGAGGATTGCGAGTTCAAAGCCAGACCCAGCAACGGTGAGGTACTAAGCAACTCAAGTGAGACCCTGTCTCTAAATAAAATACAAAATAGGACTGGGGAGTGCTTGAGTGCTCCATGGTTGAGTGCCCCTGAGTTCAATCCCCGGTACCGCGCCACCCCCCCCATAAGACTTTTATGAAGAAAAGCTAAAAAAAAAAAAAACAAAAGGACTTTCAACAAAAAGAAAAATATGGGGCTGGGGTGTGGCTCAGTGGTTAAGCACTCATCTGGCACGTGCGAGGCCCTGGGTTCGATCCTCAGCACCACATATAAATAAAATAAAGATATTGTGTCAACTTCAACTAAAACTTATTAAAAAAAGAAAGAAAAATATGCCCAGCTTTTTTTTAGCTGAGCCTCCCCATCTGGGCAGTGGCAAATGACTGCAGTCCCAGCAACTCTGGAGGCTGAGACAGAGGGATTCCAAGTTTGAGGACCGCATTGGCAACTTAACACTCTATTTCAAAAAACAAAAAACAGAAAGGTCTGAGGACGTAGCTAAGGATAGAGAACTACTAGGTGCACTCTCCAGTACTAAAAAAAAAAAAAAAATCTCTCTAATTTATAAATCTTTTAGTGCAAGTCTTCCTAGAAACAAACCAAGGTGGATTAAATGTGCCAGAAAAATCTGAGAAAGTTATCCAACCACAAAGCAATGAAGGAGAGGGAGAGAAAATTGGGTTAAAGTTTTATATACTGCTGGGTCTTCTGAGGAAGCTGTGGGAAAGCTATAATGGAATTCTTGAGCCAAAGTCAATTTGCTTCCTGTGGACAAATCCTGTGGACAAAATTCTCATAGGAGCCACACTTCACCAAACATTTCCACTTCACACAGGCTTAGGGCCTAACTCCTCCATGGGCATTTCTTGAGAGATGTGAGAGTGGGGTCAGCAGGAAGAATGACAGCCTCTATTCCTACAGTTGATCTCAGGGCCATAATTAGCATTCATCTTCTCTCTCCTTCATTTTCCATCCCCAGTTCCCTTACTCCCAACTGCCAACTGGGCTTACTTGATGCTCTGACTTAAAGTTCATTAATACATTTCTCTTTGGGGTTTGCTCTACTTGTTTGTTCAAAGTCACAATGAGGCAAGAGCATACTAGAAGTGCTCATTGGATCATCTGGTTCTGCGCCCATTGTACAAAAGCTGGTCTAGTTCCTTGGTGAATAGGGTAATTTGTCTCTGACATGATGGTGGCTCCTTTACTTTTCTGCTGCTCTCCAAGCACATGAAGTCCAAAGTATTGTGGTGGCAGCTGTAAATGGTAGCTGTAACAGGCAGATTCATGGTACCTTGGGCAAGAATATGTCTACATTGGGAATAGGACCTTTAATCCTGCAGAGTTTGGGAATCACAAAATCGCCATTGGATCACCGAGACTGATGTTATATGGAGCAAATCTTGGTTCCACTACTTGATTCAACCCCCATGTATTTTTCTTACTGGGAACAAAGCCCATATAGAGGTCTGCGATTTTAAAACTGGGTTGTATTTTTTTTAATATATATATTTTTTAGTTGTAGACGGACACAATATCTTTCTTTCTTTCTTTTTATGTGGTGTTGAGGATTGAACCCAGTGGCTCATGTGTGTGGCAAGTGCTCTACCACTGAGCTACAGCCCCAGCCCCCAAACTGGATTGTATTAAAAAAAATATATATATATATATACATATATATTTATATTTATATATATTTAGTTGTAGATGTATACAATATCTTTATCTTGTTTATTTATTTATTTTTTATGTGGTACCATGATTGAACCCAGTGCTTCGGCAAGTACTCTTCCACTGAGCCACAACCGTGGCCCTGGGTTGTATATTGCGGGATGCCTTCAGTTAGTTCTCCAAACATGCATATCACTTGCATCTTTAGAAGTCTGTTCCAGCCATTCTAGGTCAGTATATGATAAGTCAATATCCCATTGTCATGGATTCACTCCTACATTTCTTTCACTGACCAATGTTATATATGTGGAAATCATTGCTTCCCGATCAGGCATTCCTTAAACCCCAGATAATGGTAGGGATTGAGGTTCTATGGGGAGAAAAGGGCATCTCTACTAATTTTTTTTTAAACTTAGTATGTCTGTTTTCATACTGAGTAGTTTTTGCTTATTATTCAATAATTATCTTCTGCTTTGCTTCAATTAGTTTCATTTTTCCCTAAAGTTTGAGTTAGATTCTTAAGTATTTAAATTTTTTTAGTTGTAGATCAACACAAAAACTTTATTTATTTATTTTTATGTGGTGCTGAGGATGGAACCCAGTGCCTCATATATGCTAGGTGAGCGCTCTACCACTGAGCCAAAACTACAGCCCTTAATTATTTCTTAAAAATGTATTTAAAACTGTGAATTTTCCTCAGGGTTTTACTTTAGTAGTAGTCCATGTTTTAATATGTTGTGTTTTCATTTCCCATAATAGTGATCTATCCTTGTGAGGATAAAATGCTAGTCTTACTAGGATGGAAGGACTCATGGAGTCAACTTGTCATCAAATGGTCATTTGGTCTATTTAAGGAATAATACTTATCAGAGGCGCAATATCATTCTCTGTTGCAGACAAGATGAACATTCAGAAGTAGGTCACTAGATCAATCTTGTACATATGGATCCTTGCTATTGGGCATACATATGACTTCCATTTCTGAAGCATGGCCATGCAGGTGCCCAATTACATCAGTTTTGCTTAACTTCAACTGACTGAGTGATTTTGTCAGTATCTCTTCTATTGTAGCTGTTTTCTGGTGGGTATTGACATGTGACACAGCAGTCTTCACTTTGTGCCCACTCGGTTTGTACACTTGGCTCTACCACATATAACTGACTCCTGTTTTTTCATCAGCTCTATGCCTTCTAGGCCCTGGGGCCATGGCCAAGCCATTGGTCACTATTTGAGAATCTGCATGTCTTCTCATCTCAGGCCACTTCTACAAGAAGGAAACCCATTAAGAAAATCTTTCCTGGAAGGCTTGCAGAGTCACCTCTTAATGTGGCTGCAAAGTACCTGCTGAGAGTTGTCTCCTTGGAATCCACATAGAACTGGCTGATTCATCTGTAAGCCAAGCTTGGGAACTTTTTCCTACTTTTTCAGCTAGTTGCATAGGACTCTGTGATGTCCATAGGTTAAAATTAAGGGGAAAGCTTTAGTGCAACTGTTGCAGGGGAAAGAAGGCCTCAACTTCCTTGGGCAGCTTATTTGTGCCCTCTGGTCTTGTTCAGACTGATCCTGGAGGTACCATTTCTATCTTCTGATGGGCTGTTGTTGGGTCTGACTTTATGACAAGGGTCACAATGGGAAGTATACATAGGCACTTAAGTCCCATTCTCATGTGTTGTTTTTACCAGACCTCTGTAATATGCCAACAGCTGTTTCTTAACTGGTGTGCACTTCTGCACAGATAGCAAGAGTTTATCCTAGAGCCCCAAACATTTGTTACTGGAGCTCTCTAGTGTATCTTTTACCCACGAGAAATGAAAGCATATATCCATAAGAATATTTGTATGTCAATGTTCATAATGGCTTTATTTGTAATAGCCAGAAATTTTAAATAATTTGTTTTAGTCTGCTTTTCATCACTATAATGCCATACCCAAGGCAGGCTTATTTTCATTTATTTATTTATTTTAGTGGTGCTGGGGATTGAACTCAGGGACTTATACATGCAAGGCAAGCATTCTACCAACTGAGATATATCCCCAGTCCCTGAGGCAGATTTATTATGGCACATGGTTCTAGAGGCACAGCTCTAGGAGCCTTATTGGATGACAGCCCCTCCATCCCCCTGAAGAGTCCAAAGGCAGCTCATAGTATTACATGACAGGGAACATGTAAATGTATATCCTCTGGTCTGTCTTCTTATAAAACCACAAGGATTCAATTATAGGGGCTCTACCCTAACGATTTTAATTAATTAATCTAAATCTAATTACTTCCCAAAGGTCCTGCCTCTAAGCAGCACAGTTGGACTAAGTTTCCATTCTCTTAATTTCTCCTGATGGGGATTAAATTTCACCACAGGAAGCCTTGGGAGACAAACTATATCCTAACCATAACATAACCCAGTGACCTTCAATAGGTATGATACCTGAGTGTATTAATTCAATGGAATGAAAAGGAATGAACAACTGTTACACAGAACATGCATAAATCTCAAAATATTTGGAGTGAAAGAAGCCATGCAAAAGAGTGTATGGACCGGGCATAGTGACACATGCATGTAGTCACAGCTACTCAGGAGACTGAGGAAGGATGATCACTTGAGTCCAGGAATTTGAGACCAGCCTGGCCAACACAGTGAGGTGTCCTTTATGGAGATTCCTCAGAAAATTGGGAATGGAGCCACCATTTGACCCAGCTATCCCACTCCTTGGTTTATACCCAAAGGACTTAAAATCAGCATACTATAGTGACACAGCCACATCAGTGTTTTTAGCAGCTCAATTCACAATAGCTAGACTATGGAACCAACCTAGATAGATGAATTTGGATAAAGAAAATGTGGTATATATATACTCAATGGAATATTACTCAGCTCTAAAGAAGAGTAAAATTATGGCATTTGCTAGTAAATGGTTGGAGTTGGAGAATATCATGCTAAGTGAAATAAGCTAATCCCACAAAACCAAAGGCAGAATGTTTTCTCTAATATGCAGATGCTAATTCACAATAAGGTGGGGGGCACTAGAGAATATGTTACCTTAGACTAGGTAGAGGGAAGTGATGGGAAAGAAGGGGAGGGGATGTGGGGATAGGAAAGATAGTAGAATGAAACAGACATTATTACTTGTTGTATATATGTGACTACATGACCAATATGAGTCTGCAACATGTACAGTCACAAAAATGAGAAATTATATCTTTTATGTATGATATATCAAAGTGTAAAAATGCATTCTACTGTCATATATAACTAATTAAAACAAAATAAATTAATTAAAAAAATTTAAAAAGTACATTTTTCAATAGCTATTTGTGTAAAATTCCAGGAAACACTAGTTTATCTATCTATAGTTTGAGTTTTATCCCTAGTAATAGAAAGATCCGTACTTGCCTGAGGATTGGGTGGGGTGGGAAGTTACACAGGTAAGAGGAAAAATTCTGAAAAGCCATTAAGAAAACTCTGGTGGTAATAGATGCTCATCAGCTTGATTGTAATGAAGATTTTACAGGTATATGTCATAATTTATGAAAACTTTACATGTTTTCGTTATTTATTTTTAATACTCTATAAAAATGCAGATTCTGATTTAGTTGGTTTTGAGTGGGGTCAAACATTTGTACTTCTAACAAGACCACAGGTGATGGTGATGCTGCTGCACCCCCCCCACTCAGTTTGAGTGGCAAGGCTCTTGTCTCTTTTGCCACAGATGACATCTAAGTGAACAATAACTATGGGAGCTGGTACCATATTGCATAATGCACAAACCATTTCTTTTGAAGAAAGTTCTACTGGAACCTGTAAGTTAAGATTCTAGAATACTTAGTAACCATTAATCTTGTCATATCTACTAGTTATCCTCCAACTATGATCTTTCTTTGTTCATTGCGCTCTTAGGCTGAATGCCTTCCTTTATAAGCCTTTATTGTAATTCCATTCCAAGTTCTCATGCCTTTCTTTTTATCATGTTTTTTGTTCTGACTTACATTAGATTTTAAATAGTACTGAAAGAATAAAGTTAATAGTAGAGGCAGATGCCAGTTCAATTTAAGGAGTTTCCTAACAACTGAGACCTGTTAAAAAACTTCCCATCCTAACACAACTTCCGTAGCATTGGGAATATTCACTTTTCATGGCTCTTGTAGCTAAAATTTCAGATTGTGCACCAGCACCAAGTTCCAATGTTGTGTCTACCACTATTACCAGGTGTGACCTGAGATGAATCAGAGCCTCTCTAAAAATGAAATTTCATCTCTAAAATGAGGGTTTTGAGCTAAATTATTTTGTTATTTCCTTTAATTCCTTTATCTAACATTGCATATTCTTCTGCTTCAGAGTAAAGATGAACTTTAGCTTCTTGGAAAGCCATACAGCTGTAAACCAGGAGTGGGTTGGACTATTGTGTGTCCAGCATCATTAAGAAGTTTTAGTTGGGTATGGTGGTGCATGCCAGTATTCCCAGAAACTAGGGCGGCTCACAAATTTGAGGCTGGCTTCAGCAACATAGTGAGATCCTATCTCAAAATCTAAATAAATAAATTAAAAAAAAAAAAGGGCAGGGGATGTGGCTCAGTGGTAAAGTGTCCCTGGGTTCAATCCCCAGTACAAAACAAAACAAAAGAAAAAAAGAAAAAGACCAAGTTTCAAAATTAGGCAATACTAACCATGTATACTTTATACAAGTGGTCAGTAATCTTTTCTATAAGGACTTTAGAGACAACATTTCTGGCTTTGGAGGTCACAAGGTCTCTGTTGTATATACTCAACTCTGCCATTATAGTGGGAAAACAGTCAGACAACATGTAAATGAATGGCTGTGTCTGATTTGGTTCACACGGTACTTGGCTAATTTCTGATTTAGACCACACTACCTATCTTCTCACCAATTGAAGTTAGGCAAAGAAATGTGAGAAAACACTGTACAAATGTAGTTTTATTAACTATAGGTACATATAAAACTCAGCTATTTCATCTAAAAATGATCAACAAATTATCATAATTTCAGGTTTTACATATTTTCAGTTAACGAACTATTTTTATAAAAGATAATCAGCACTTGATCTTCATTCACCAGAAGCCTTAAGTAGAGCAGCATTCTTCTTATATTTTTCTGTAATCTCTCTAATATTTTTCAAGAGATCTTCAGACATGCATTCTTCATATTCTCTATCGACTTTAGTAATCTGCTCCTCAAGATGTTTCTAGTAGAAACAATTAGAAATTGTTAATGTAGAAACATTAATTTGTTCAAAGTGTGAAATTTACAAACAAGAGTGAAATATTTGTTAACAATAGAAATAAAAGGAATATTCTTGTATTTACCATGTTGGCCCTGTGTTCTTTCTTAATGAGATCCCCTCTTTTCTTCCCCAGAGATACTACTTGCCTGAATGTTTTGATTTTCTTTATACTTTTACCACATAGAGAGATATGTATGTATCTCTAATAGGTTGTTATGTACCACATAATGATGTTTTGGACAATGATGTAGTGTACACATAATGGTGGTTCCATAAGATTATAAATTACCTAATTACATCTTAGTTTGTGTAGGGATTTATATGATGTGCAGAAAAGAACAAAATTGCCTAAAAACATTTCTATGAATGTGTTTCTGTCATTATACAATGCATGACTATCTTGGTTTAGTGGGTGCTGGTTTCAACCTTTGTGCTTATTGAAAATTATTAAATATAATATTCTATGACATGTTTTTCACTCAGTATTTTAAGATCACTTATGTTAGTGCACAGATGTACTAGCTGTAGATTATTCATATAGTGCTGCATAGCATTTAAATGACTGTATCAATATTTTCTTATCTTTCTTTCTATTAGTGAATTTACTATTAGTGAATTTTTGTTCATTTCCAGATACAGCAGGCTGAAAACAATGATCTCCCCAGAGCTGATCATGCCTTAATTCCAGGAACCTGTGGCTATGCTATTGTGTATGGAAAAGGAACTTTACAGATGTGATTAAAATTTTTTTAATTTTCTTTTTTAAAGCTAAGAATCTCAAGAAAAGGTGATTATTCTGCATTATCTGGGTAGGCCCAATGTAACCACAAGGTCTTTATAAGAGGGAATTAGTTGTATCAGAGTCAGAGAGAGAAGAAAACAGAAGAGGGCAGAGAGGAGAAATCTACCCTGCTGCTGGCTTTGAAGATAGAAGAAGGAACTACAAGCCAAGGACTGTAGGAGACTCTAGAAGCTGGAAAAGGGAAAGAAATGGATTCTACCCTAAAGCCCTTGAAGGGCTGCAGCCCTGTGGACCCACATTAGACTTCTAACCTCCCTAACTGTAAGGTAATGAACATGTGTTATTTTAAGCTATTAATTAAGTTGGTGATAATTAGTTACAGCAAACATAAGATAGTAGCATACCATGTTATGTTTTTTTTTTTTTTTTTTCTATTATGATACCATAAAAAAAAAAATCACCACAAACTAGGTGGCTTAAAATAACAGACATTTATTCTCTCATAATTCTTCAGGCTAGAAGTCTGAGATCTAGATGTAAGCAGGATGGTGCTCTCTGAAGGACACAGGGGAGAATCCTTTGTTGCTTCTTCTGTTTCTGGCAGTTCCAGGAAATTCTTGGTGCTCTTTAGCTTACAGCTGCATCACTCACTCTAATCTCTACCTCTGTTTCACTTGGATTTCATATAAGGATATCAGATAGTGGATTTAGGGCCTGTGCTAATCCAATATGATTTCAACCAATTACCTGTGCAAAGACCCTACTTCCTAATAATGTTATATTCTGAAATCCTGGTAAGACAAGAATTCTGGGTGGCACTATTCAACTCAATACAGTGCCCTAGAGGTAGAGTGCTCACCTATCACATAGGAGGCACTGGGTTCGACCATCAGCACACTTACAAAAATAAATAAATAAAATAAAGTTATTAAAAAAAAAACAACACCAGGGTGCATAGTTATATTAAGGATTGCCATGTTGTTTTCTAAAACTGTTATATCAATTTATACAATCACTGCAGTAAATGAGAACTTCTATCTCTCTACATTGGGAATTATTAAACATTAATCTTTGGCCAACTTTTCTTTTCTTTTTTTTTTTTTTTTGGGTACTGGAAACTAATCTCAGGTGCATTTGACCACTGAGCTACATGCCCAGTCTTATTTTGTATTTTATTTAGAGACAGAGTCTCGCTGAGTTGCTTAGTGCCTTGCTTTTTGCTGAGACTGGCTTTGAACTCGTGATCCTCCTGCCTTAGCCTCCCAAACTGCTGGGATTACAGGTGTGGAATATGGTATATATTTTCATATGTTTATTGCTCCATTTGTGCTTTTCTGAAATTTTCATTTGGGTCTTTCACTATTTTTATTTATTTTTAAAGGCCATCATATTTCTGGATATTAATTCTTTCTCAGTTGTGTTTTTAAAACAGCAGTTTCAAGGTCTTTCAGGAGAGATGATGGGAAGTAGGGCAGCATATGCTCATATTCTGAACAAACAAAAGCCTATTAAGGCGATGTGATGAGTATTTTTTTAAGCCATTTTCAACTGGAAATACATTCTCATCCAAAAAAAGTACCCAGGAATTCTATGGTTCAGGAATTTATCTTAGCTTTTAGGGCTTGGCATTATAAGTTTGGTGAATATATTTTTTTTTAATTTAGTTGTGAATGAACACACAGTATCTTATATTTATTTTTATGTGGTGCAGAGGATTGAACCCAGTACCTCACACATGTGAAGCAAGAACTTTACCACTGAGCTACAGCCTCGCACTGGATGAATAGTTTTTTTGGTATACTATTAAGCTATTGGAAAGCTAAGGATAAGGCAAAACACTTATTATAAAGATATGCTCTTTCTTCTCAATCTTAATTAAATCCCAAATGTTCTAATATGTTTTTGTTAAGTTGAACATGGCCCGGTGCAATACCATTATGGATTGTTGATATAAAAATATTATTGTATGTCATTTAAGTGAACAAAACAGATTACTTTATAAAGTGCACAAACATTCTCTTATATCCCCTGGTCACACATTAGACAGAATTTTTCTGACAAATTTTACTAAGATATTTTCCATATAAATGAAATTAACTATATTAATTCCTATAAAGACAGAGCAGAAATATATTAAAGTTTTAAAGAATTTCACACTTACCTCAATAGACCCTACATGTGTAGCAATCATTTCTAAAAGACGCTGCAAGTTATTTCTGACTTTTCGTCTTTCTTCAGTTGTAGTCTGCACAACTAGTTGGTACCTGAAGAATAAAAACATTTTTTAAAGTTGTCTAGAAAATAAACTAATATATCAGGTCTAGTTGGCTCACTTCCTATTTTCATATTCAATAAAACCAAGCTGTGATTAGTCTGTGATGCTTACTATACATGTAATTCATTTAGTTCTAGCTATCAATCATTAAAACAGAAGTAATATTTTTCAAAGATGCTTTGTAAGCCAACAAAACCAAAAAGCACCAAAACCGCATGCTTTATCAAAGAAAGCTGTGGAGTAAGAGGTTATTATTATTATCTTGTGGATTTGGGGATGGAATGCAGGGAATTGTGCATGTTAGGCAAGTGCTCTATCACTGAGCTTCATCCCCAGCCCTAAATGAGCTTACCTAAGTCTCCAAAGGGATTATAACACAATGCTTTTAAGACAGAAAATTGCAAAGAGGGGAGTAGAAATCTTACCTTTAGGAATTCAAATTCAAAACAAAATAGATCAAATAAACCTCTGCTGTGTATTTTATCCCTAGACTACAAATAAAGAAATGAAGATGTGTCACTTTCTCAAGTATTGTCCTTGCAACCTCAGTGTGAGATGTCTTTTAGTTATTTGAGGGCCATATAAGACTTGAAAAATGTATATATTCATACCAATGTACACAGAATATTATGGATTAATTATTTAGTATGTTGATTTTTATATAGGTTGCACAATATAATCACAAAAAAGCAGAATATTCTTCAAAGAAAGAATGAAACATTTTTATAGTTAATACATAGTTTGGCTAAAATTCTTCCTATGTAACTTTCAATTAATTTCAAAAATCTGGTAGTGATATGAGAATAATGCAAATTTGAGCTGGCTTATGCCAATTTTCTCCTTGAGAAATATTTTATGAATGTAGAAAACTGCACCCAGCTGTATCCAGACATGAAGGTACACACAAAATATACACAAGCACATACCTCAGATGTGTACTCTCTCAGTTCAAATGTGATCATGACATGCGTCCACAACCAGTGTTACAAAATTTTCCATTCCATATCAGATAAATCTTCTTCTATCTCCTCATAACAATTCAGAGGCTACAACCCTCTGAATGCCCATTTCTCAAAGCAAATTGCATGTCTTTTTAAGGTGAAAGATCCCATGTTTATTGTGCATTTGCATATTTCTTAAGTATTTAACATGTGTAAAGTTATGCTAAAAGTTTTTATTAGGTCGTCATTATTTGCTCATCTGATGTAGTTTTTGAGTGTTGTGCCTAATACCAATTTTCCTAAAGGTCCTATAATTTTCACTGCATTATTTTGCACAGCATGGCAATTATTAGCAAAGTATAAGTTGTATTACAGCACAATGACTCTGTAATTTATAATATAATCACATTTTACTATATAATACACATAATTTCTAGGAAATTAAAAAAAAGAAGTTTAGTAGGGCTTATTAAAATTCACTATCAAGTAGTCAAATTTATTTGAATTGATTTAAAATGTTATTTTGTGGAGCTGGGATTGTGGCTCAGTGGTAGAGCACTCGCCTAGCATGTGCGGGGACCTAGGTTCGATCCTCAGCACCACATAAAAATAAACGAATGGAATAAAAGTATTGTGTCCAACTACAACTAAAAAAATAAATAAATATTTTTAAAAAATGTTATTTTGTTTTCAGGGATTAAAATTCACTAATCAATTAAATTTAAAATGAATCATTTCTTGCGGGCAATAACTACAACAGTAGAAGAATGTATCTAACGTTTTAAGTTGTTCTGCTTAAGTTCTATTCACCACTCTCTCCACCACAAATAACTTTATAATAGGAATTAAAGGAAAAAATTAGATATAGATTTATAGAAATTATAAGCAACTAATAAATAAATAAATCTTGGCGAGATGAACTTACTCTCGCTGAACAGCATCTAACTCATTCATAGCTTCACTGAGGCCCTCATTAACAGCACTTTCCAGCTGGTGCTTGTGTTTCTCCAAGGACTCAAGCTCATTGGCCAATTTTTCATCCTCTTCCTCAGCTTCCTATTAGGATAAAGTCATGGTTACATGTTTTTGATATTCATATTCCATATATTCAAGGTAGATTTAAAAAAGTACGCAAAGCATTTTAAAACAATCCAGATTGCATCATTTATATTCTCAGGATGCTTACCACTTTCATTCCCATTGGGAATTCTGTATTATAAATATAACACAGATGTGACCTTTTCAAGAGGTCTGTATAGCTTTAATTCGGAATTTTCAAGTCTGACTATTTTATTTTGACACTTAAGTATGTATCCTAAAGTCTTTCATTTAAGTGCTTCAGAGAATAAACTTAAGCACTGTCATGGAGAATACATGATAAAACAAAAATTATTATTAAATATCTCCCATATAGATCATATTTTGTGGTAAATTTTCTAAAATTTTGATACTACTTAAAAAAACCCCCAAAACAACAACATCATCATCAACAACAACAAAAAAACCCAAAAAACACATGGGTTCCAAATATACAGAATAAGAAAAAAGTTTTCAATTCCTGATACTTTGCTAGCATTAGTAATGGTATAGCTCAAAATTTCACATAAATTGTCTAAGTGGTAATGAACAGAGTCATTTGAATACTTCTCTAAGTAAAATGCTGGTCAGGGGGTGACATATAAAGTAATCAATCTTAATATTTTATCTGCCTTCTAGATTTCATGAAAATAGTTTTCATCCTCAATCCTTTTTATTTTGAAACAGGGTTGGGTTAAGTTGCCGAGGCTGGCTTTAAACTTGCCATTCTTCAACCTTAGCTTCTGAAGCAGTTGGGATTACGGGCATGCAATGACAATTTTTTGTTTTCTAATCCCACCCAGCAACACAATGCCTCTTGATGGGCAATTATGCATACAATAAGACTTTACTGGTGCTCAAGTTTAGGAGTATATAACACTGAATCTCTATAGAGGTAGAAGACATATGTTTAAAATATGTTTTTGTCTTGTAAGAATACTGAATCACATACGCAAGTATAAAATACCAGATATGGTCTATGCTGAAATAACCTGAATCCAGAAAAAAGTCCTTTAAAGGACAGAATAAATGATTTACAACAAATTTTAAGAAGACAATCAAACATAAAAATTTCAGTTTTAATGTTAGACTATATGGTAAGCCAATCATGACACAGTTTTGGCTAACTTGAACAAATCGGCCAAGTTCTTACCTTAACTTTTTGTTGGTAAAGATCATCCAGCTTTTGAACTTCCTCTTTCAGAGTTCTCACACTTCTCTTGCTTTCTGTTATCATTGTATTCAACTTGGGGAATAAAACTTTGGTTGAGAATCATAACTATACATCAAAGAAATTTAACAAGATCATATAATTTTATATTCTCTTTCTGTTATCATTTGTTTAGGCAATACTGGGGATTGAATCCAGGGCCCTACAGGCAAGAATTCTACCACTGAGCAACACCTACTGCCCTTTTTTCATTTTTTGAGACAAGTTGCCTAGGCTGGCCTTGAACTTGTGATCTTCCTACCTCAGGCTCCTGAGGAGCTGATATTACAAGCATGAACCACTTCGCCTGGCTAACTTTTATATTCTCAATCAACTAACTATACCAATATTATTTCTTCTAGTCTTTTTGACCTCCAATCTATTGTTTGTCCAAACATTTTATTATTCTCCAAAGAGGAACTGATTCCAAAGAAACTTTAAAATAAGATTACTAGGGCTGGTAATGTAGCTCAGTAGTAGAGTGCTTACCTAGCACGTATGAGGCCCTGGGTTTGATACCTAGCAACTCAAACAAAACAAAACACAAAAACAAAAAGCAAAACATAAAACAACAACCAAAAAAACCCAACCAAAACCAAATAAAAACAAAAACAAAAACCCAAAGTACTAATATGTATTTCTATTGGTAGCTGTGGGAGTGCTTTATAAATACTCACATATACTATATAAATATTATACACATCACATTATTACATATTATTAATATTGTTATACCAACATATTCATAAGTGTAAATTATTTTTGCTATCTAGATTTTTTATATACTTTATATTTTATATACTTCATATATATGTAGCTTCCCATTTGTGTGTTCACTTTCTGAGATGTTAAGAGAATTTTTTAATATTAATTTTATTGCATAATACTTGCTACTTGGTTATAGTTATACATTCTTTTGAAAGAGTAATAAGGTAATCATATTTAATCTTTTTGAAACTTGACCTTGGAAATAAGTTGAAACCCAAACTGAAGAACTGTGTCTAAAGTTCATTTCCTGTTGATAACTGCTGATACCAGTTGATGGCTGTGATTAAAAGTTTTCTTCAGGTAGATCAAGAAAATATTTCCCACAGGAAACAGAAAAAAGAAAAATGTATAAAGAGCTGACAGGTTTTTTTGTTTTTTTTTTTTGAGATGATGACACATACAAGAATGAAATTTAAAAAAATATGTTTTTGGAAAAGCTTAATTTATTTGGCAAAAGATAAGGTAATGAAATAATTATACTTATTAAAGACAATCCCATCTACAGAATGTTCTTATTTTACATATGAGAGGAGTGGATTGGAAAGAATGCTTTTTGCTTGGGTTCACACAGTTAGCATAGGGTCAGAAATCAAAACCAGATGTTCAAACTCAAAAGATGTTTTCTAAATGTACACGTTATTTTTGAAGGGACTAACAAGTTAATAAGTGGTTTCGTTAAATTTACCTGCAATAAGACGAAAGGACATCCTAATAATTTCTCATGGCTGGTCAAAACCATGTTTACCAGTTTCTACTTTCCATATCAACTCTACAAAAGATATGTCAATTAAGCATTTTCCCCCTGATTATAAAAATAAATATATTCATTGAGGCAAAAAGAGAAAAAATTAAAGAAAAAAATATTTGGCATACTTTTTTAGTATTTTCCTCATTCATTTAATAAAGAGCTCAAGTTGTTGATAATCCAAGATACCATAATTACTTCAATTAGATGAGCTTCTCTTTTTAATCACTAACAGAAACCACCAATGTGGAATTCCATTACTTCCTGCCTCTAATCAACATAATTGTGTGAGAGTTTTCCTTCTTTTAAAATTTTTTTAATATTTTGGTACTGGTGATTGAACCCAGGAGTGCTTTACCACTGAGCTACATCCACAGACCTTTTTATGTTTTATTTTGAGACTGAGTCTTGCTAAATTGCTTAGGGCCTTGCTAAGTTGCTGAGGCTGGCCTCAAACTTACAATCTTCCTGTTTCAGCCTGCCAAGTCACTGAGATAACAGGTGTACACTGTTACACCCAGCTTTTCTTTCTTTCTCTGAATACTTTAAATGTGCATTCTTTTATTCCTAATATTTAAACTTTATCCTCATTCCCTTCAACTCCCTCTCACATCATTAAAACCAAACAATTCCCTTATCTGGCAAAACCAAACAAAACCACAAAAACCAAAAACCTTTTGAAAGAATTCCCCACGCAAAGACACTTCGCCAGGAGAATTCCAATTTTATTGCAAAAAGCAGTGTGCTTATATAGAACTAAGGGGGAGATGGTAGGGCTTAGATAAATGGCAGGCAACCCGTTTATTGGCAAGTTCTTTCAGATATCAGCTCCGGAGCCCAGGAATTAGTCATTGGGGCTAAGGTTCCCCGCCAGTGAGATTTGAAATTGGCGCCGGCGGGAGAGTTCACACGGGTGGGAACTTTTCGCGCCACTGTAGAAAAGAAGAAGGTAGGAAGAAGTCCTTAGGCGCCATGTTGGGGTTTTTCTCTGGGGTATGGCTGCCGTTTATACTTTTCCCAACACCTTTTCTACACATCTCTTTTCTTACTACTGTTCCAAATCCTTTCTTCAGATTCAAATATTGGTAGTACTGTAATGTAGAGTAATCCACAAAAGCAAATCTATTCATAATACTATATCTCCTTTTCTACTATCCACACCTCAACTCACAGTAATATGGTTTTTGGCTTGTTGGCTGCATGAAGCCATTTCTGCAAATGTCACTAGTAACTTCTTTCCTCCCCTCAACCCCTTCAATCCAGGCTGGTGGGTTGGTTGGGGATCAAACCCAGGTCCTGGAATGCTAAGCATGTCCTCTATCACTAAGCACACCCCTGGCTCTTCAGTAACATCTTAAATTCTAACGCCAATGGATACCTTTAAGATACTTAATTCTATTTGTCATTTTAGTACTAATTGTGGTTACTAATAGCTTCTTTTTAAAAAGCCCTTCCTTGGTTTCTAAGACCATGGAATCTCCTGATTTCATCTCTGTCTTGGAAGGTCCCTCTTCACATTCCTTTACGTTTCTTTTTCTATTCATAATTTGGATATAGATATTCTTCCAGGATTCTGATCCTGGCTGTAGTCTCACTTGCTCACTTGGGAGAGTGCTCTCTCACATCACATCTGGGAGATCTTTTGACTTTAACAACCTGCCTGTTAAAATATACATACATACACATACTGATTTTATACTTTGATGTCCCAGAGACCTGAAACTCAGCATATCCCAGACTGCAACTCTGTTCTGTACCTCTCTCTCATTAAATATCAAGGTAAAGAACAACATCACATGCCCATTTGCCAGATACAATGTACCTAGACATTCTTTATTTCACTTTTCTAGCCTTCACATCCAACTGTTCACTTCAGTACTGAATTCTGTTGTCTCCGCCTTCCAATTTCTTTTCTCCATCCTCACTGTAGTAACCTTGGTGTGGGTCCTTACCATTTATTGCACAGGATATAGTTTAGTCTCCTAAGTCTATGTTTCTGGCTCATGCACCTCATCTATTTTTTCAAAATGCCAAATGCGTAGGTGATTAGCACTCTTACTTAAAAATCTTCAATGGCCCCTATTGCCTATAGAATAAAAATCCTACCAGTAAGTAAGAACAAGTTAATAATAATTAGATTATTGTTTCCCCAGGCTTTTCTTTTATCACACTTAACACTCTTGTAATTTGTTAACAAGCTGTGTACTTTGGTTTCTGGGCCTTTAGTTAGGGCACACATGTAAATTTCTGTGTATCCACTGGTGAAGTCCTAGCTTAATTCAGTTACTGCATCTTTCAGAAAGACTCCTGTGCTTATCTTAGGGTAATACAAGAATACACAGCTTATTTACATTTCAAAAATGTTATGATAGAAGAAATTGTTTTCATGCCTGTCTTTTCAATCAAAATGGCAAGAGCTGTATTATAATCGTACTTACTACCAACACTAATTATAGTACCAGCCACAGAGACACTCAAGAAAATATTTGCTAATTAAATTTCAGTGGCAAATATTTAAGTTTACCTGTACATTTATATTTGTAAGAATATAAAACATAAAGAGAATCTTTTTTTTCCTTTTCTGATCCCTTAAATATCATTGTTGCTATTTAATTTATACATTCTAAGAAATATCACCTACATCCATGGCTTGTAAGTGTGATTGGTTTGACTTTCTTTTGTGATGTTTTTGTTGTGGTATACACTAGCCTTTAAGAATGAATTAGGTCTCTTTGTGCTTTTTAACAATTTACATGTCATGAAATCATCTGACCTTCAATAATTGAAAACAATGAACTTTTGTAAAAATCACCTGTTATTGAAATTTTTTGGAGAGCTAATTCTTTCTGTACTTTTGTTTCTGGTTACTTAACTATTTTGACGTTTTATTTTGAGTCAATTTTGAGATTTGTATTATTCATGCTGTAATTCAATTTGATAAAAAACAATTTTAAAGATAAGATTTTTATAGAATCCTTTTTATTTTATTTTTTTTTGCAATGCTGGGGATACAACCTAGGGCCTTGTGCATGCTAGGCAAGTGCTCTACCACTAAGCCACATCCTTAGCCCTTCCAGTAAGATTTTTGTTCACATGAATTACTCTGTAATTCAAATGAATTCCCACCATCTCTCTATAAACTGTCTACTTCTTACTTCACATTTTCCTTCTTTTACTTGAATAGTTTTGGCAATTATATGTAAATACTTTTCAGATTGATTAGCTTCATTATTCCAATTTATTAACTTCTGTATGATCTTTACTATTTCCAATTGCTATTTTATCCTATGCCATCTTATCTTGATTAGACTATTGTCAAACTGAAAAAAGGTTTAAGTCTTTAGTCTCATTAGCATCAGGTATTACTGATTACTTTCTTCTTAAAGTCTCCCATATTTTGGCTTCTACTACATATTCTCTTCTTCAAAATAACTCTCTAGCTATTTTGTCCACTTTTTCTAAGTATTTTTCTCCAGAATCTTTTGTTTTCTTTCTCGATCCCTTAAATGTCATTATTTCTCAGGATTCAATGTTCTGCTATTTTATTTATACATTCCAAGAAATATCACCCACATCCATGGATTCAGCTATCATATGTGTGCTAAAGACTATCAAAACTATTTTCAGCCCTGGTCTCTCTCATGCTCTGAATCTACTGCTTCAACTTTGCTCTCACTTTTCTTCCTCTAGGTAATACACTATAGTCCATTCAGTTGCCCATACCAGAAATCTGGAAGTCATTATAGAACTTCTTTTTCTCCAAGCTTGGTCATGAAATCCTTGGAATTTATTTACCTTCTTAACACTTCCTAAACACGTCCCCCCTTCCCTCTGTTTCTACTATGAATAGTTTGGTTTAATCTCTTAACATTTTCAGTTGCATCCTTTCTAAGCCACATTTTCCCATAACTTGAAGGGTTTTGCAAAAATGCAAATCTAATTAGCATAACTGCAGAAATGTCAGCCTTTTTCTCCAAGTGGGAGCCCTTGAAGGGTAGGTTTATTTTTAGAACACTAACATGAGACCTAGCCTATAGTAGGCATTTTATACTTTCTTTCCCCAAGATTTCCTGCTCAAAGTCTTTCAAGTTTCAAGTCATTCTGAAAGCTGTTTTAGTCATGAGGCCCCTATTGCTTGGAATTCATCTTTTGGAGGTTCTTCAGATTTAATAATGTCCATTCCAACAGAAAAAAGAAAATCAAACTGAAGCAGGTCAAAGAAAGACCTTGTCTCAAATAATCAGCACACCTTGTATATAGTCTAAACCTTCTTCCCATAGTCTAATATTTCATAAATCCCAAATTACTCAATAATGTTTCAAACTTGTTTTTTTGAGGAGTTTCAATCTTGTTTTTTAACTTTCTAATACAAAGTAATTCTTTTTTATTTTTTGGGTACCAGGCATTGAACTCAGGGCACCCAACCACTGAGCCACATTCCCAGTCCTATTTTTTTTTTTTTTTTAAATTCAATATTTATTTTTTGTTGTAGTTAGACACAATACCTAGATTTTATTTATTTATTTTTATGTGGTGCTGAGGATCGAACCCAGAGCTCTGCCTGTGCTAGGCAAGCGCTCTACCGTTGAACCACAATCCCAGCCCCCACAGTCCTATTTTTTGTATTTTATTTAGAGATAGGGTCTCACTGAGTTGTTTGACGCCTCGCTTTTTTGCTGAGTCTGGCTTTGAATTCCTCCTGTCTCGGTCTCCTGAGTCGCTGGGATTACAAGCTTGTGCCACTTGCGCTCAGCCAAAGTGAGTTGTTACAGAATTTTTAACATTAACATTAAAAAATGACTTTCTGTGGGTTATTAGAATAATTATTTGTGAACTACAATAAGTTTTGTTTCTTAGTGAGAAAAAAATAAACATATTTCTATTTAGAGAAAAGATAAGACTTCATTCTTATCCAGGAATCCTAGTCAGGACACAATAGTTCTTTTCTTTTTTGTGGTGCTGGGGATTGAACCCAGGGCGTTGTGAATGCAAGGCAAGCAAGCACTCTATCAACTGAGCTATATCCCCAGCCCACACAATAGTTCTTGAAGAGTTGAATTAACAACTAGGGGCTTCCTTTAATTGTTTGGTGTCATAAAAACACACTCTAGTGTGTTTGGGAAGTAACTTTTTAACTTTTCTCAATCAACTACTACAGCAATGTTTACTTTAAAGGTTATTGAATATAACAGCAGGTCTTTTTCAGGGATATAGGTGATTGGCTTGGAATTGTTTCATAATTATTTCAAGGATCTCAGAAGCAGGAACTTTCTGAAAACTAAATGGACTTCTATTAGCATTTAAGTTCTCCTGAACTTCCATGATCTAGAAAGAAATACTTGGCAAAAATAAACCTCTAAATCCATCACAGTTGGTTAGCCTCATCATGAATGACACATACATACTTTAAACATAGATACCTCAAATCCATTTTAGTTTTAAAAAAGAATATTATTTAAAGTAAAGAGGGAATTCTGTAGTTCTCTACACTCCCAAAGGGAATGAAATCTAGTTTCATATCACTATATCATAGTGATATAAGAAGCCTAGGATATTTAAATTACTTGATAAGTTACTTCAAATATTTCAGTCAAGTTTGTACCAACTTTCATTTTACAGAATTTTTAAATAAAACTTAATTCCTTGGCAACCAGAAACCACAAATCACATTTAATTTTAGGCTTTAAAAAAAAACCCTTATTTTTGCTTTAATCTAAGTTTCATTACTTACTTGTTCTAAAGTATCCTCCAAACCCATTTTTTTATTCAGAGCTTTATTAATTTCTTCTTCATTTTCATTCAGGAGTTCCTTGAGGGGTACCTATACAAAACATGAGAATGTGAGTGAAAGGTAATTACAAAATTTATTTTATGTGGAATATGTAAATTGTGATACAGGGATTGATTTCTATCATGGGGATTGAACCCAGGGCCTTGTGCATGCTGGGCAAACACTCTGCCACTGAACTACATCCTTTAAAAAATAATTTTGGAGACAGTGGATTGGTAAGTTGTCCAGGATGGTTTAGAACTTGCCATCCTCCTGCCTTGGCCTCTGACTAGCTAGATTATAAAGGTGTGTACCTGGCAAGCTATAATATTTTAAATTTAATACAACATTACTAAGAAAATAAAACTAATTTTTAATGTAATTTCTATACCTGTAGAATATAACCCGCTTTTGGTTTTTAATACTTGCAAAGTTCAAGAATTGTTCATCTATTCTGGAAATTCACTTCTATACATTTTGTAGGTACACTAGGTTTACTGCAGTAATCTTTCTTCTTATTTTTTTTTTGGTACTGGAGATTGAAACCAGGAATGCTTTACCATTTAGCTACATCCTTAGCCCTTTTTAGTTTTTGAGACAGTGTCTTGCTAAGTTGCTTAGGGCCTCTGTAAATTGCTGAGGTTGGCCTCATACTTGTGATTCTCCTGTCTCAGCCTCCTGAGCAGATGGGATTACAGGTGTGCTACACCATGCCCACCTTACTGCAGTAATTTTTTGAAAACAAATTATATGTAGGTTGTATTTTTATGCTATGTTCTCCAGATAGATCAATTTCTCTTACTCCTCTTTAGTTTTATCATTCTCAACTTGTTTTTTCTATGTTTATCTTCTGTCCTACAGATTTAATTTCAACACTATTTTGTTGCTTCTCATTATGTTTTTCTTTTATTGAGGTGAAACTCACATTTTAAGATGGTTAAACTGAAATAGGTTAAATTTAAGTGTGCAATTCAGTGGCATTTAGAAATTCTCAATGCTATGTAAATACATCCCTAGTTCTAAACATTTCATCATTCCAAAAGAAAAACTCATAGGCCGTTATGGTGGTTTTTAAAAATTTGGGGTAAATTTTTAAATAGCGGTGCTCTACCACTGAGCTATATTCCCAGGCATGTCAATTTTTTATTTTGAGGAAGGGGCTCACTAAATTGCTGAGGCTGATCTTGAAATTGCCATCTTCCGGCCTCAGTCTCTTGAGTAGAAGGAATTATAGGCATGTACTACTATATCTGGCTAAGTCTAACTTAACCCATTTCAGTCCACTAATAAACTAATCTCCAGGAAAGTAAAGATTTTATCTACGTATTTTACCTCTAGCGTGTAGCTGGTCTACAACATAATATATATTCAATTAATATTTGTTGAATAATTCTCAAAGGAAAAAGTGCATAGCTTTTAAATTTGACAATCTATTCAAAAAACTAAGTATCAGCACGGTACAATGACACACCCATATAATCCCAGCAGCTCAGGAGGCTGGGGCAGGAGGATCACGAGTTCAAAGCCAGACTCAGCAAAAGTGAGGCGCTAAGCAACTCAGTGAGACCCTGTCTCTAAATAAAATATAACACAGGGTTGGGGATATGGCTTCGTGGTTGAGTGCTCCTGAGTTCAATCCCCAATAACCCCCACACCCACAAAAAACAAACAAACAAAACAAAAAAACCCAAAAAACAAAAAAAGTATCATGAAAGAGGGCATTTTAAGGGGCCAATAAAATATTAAAATTTATGACTATGTAAGACATTGTGATAGAGCAAACTAAAAATTTTCTTCCCAAAATTATTTCCTTGGTCATATTGCAAAATTAGGCATAGATTTCTCATTGTTGACTGCTGGTATTCCTTAATGCATTATTACATCTTATGCTTTCACGTGTGTCCTTGTGCCTTTCACACACCATCCCATGAATTTCAGTTTTCAAGATTTCATTCCATGGTCACCATCTCTGTGGAGTTTTATTGCTACCTGGGAAGAACCAATCTTGTTATATCTTGTAAAGACTTCTAATAGAGCACATATTTGTCATTCATTCATTTATATCTTTCTCCCATGAGGGGACTAGGAGCAAAGGTTGTCATGCTTGTCTGTATAGTCTTGGTGTTTGTCTTGTATATAAATGAATTACTTACTGGATAGTTGAATAAATTAGCTAGAGAAGAAGAAAAGGTCTTATACTTTGAAGAGTTAGCTGTAACAAAGACAAGATTTCTACCACCAAGAAGAAAGAAGACCAAGAAGTTCTGTTTCTTTAGTCCTGGGATATGGACATATTTAAGTTTAAATTCTTACAGATAACAATCTCATAATTTACTTACATAAACTTGAGCCCTGTATTTGATGAGGCAGTTGGCACCAGCTTCAGGATTAAACTTAATTTCAAAGTCATAACCTTGGGAATTCTCAGCACTTTTAGGAATAAGTTTTAATTTTCTAGCCAGTTTGTGATATTCTGCTAATTGTGTTTCAATCTAAGGAAAGAACACAAAAAGAAATGTTAAAAATAAAGTAGCCCTATTTCATATGGTTTTCAACTGGCATTTCTGCAATTTTATACAAAATGTTATGACTATTTTTAGTAGTTTAGTGATTTAGTAACTTTTAGTAATAAGGGCGGCAACTTAAAAATACATAAAGGATGAAAGGTTTTATTCATACTAAATTTATAGAATAATTTTAAGCCTATAATTGATTGGTAAGTAGTATGTTACTATTCTTCCATTTACCTGATAAACAGTTTAGAATAAGTGTCCATGTTCAGGTTTTAACTAACATTTACTTTTTCAAATGTTAGACAGAGAAATTGTAAAACATAAATAAAAACCTTAGTTTTGTCAATGTACAAATTAAAACATTTCATTTATTCAAAATAAGTGAAATTTAATTATTTAAGGTTCAAAATGCTATCTTAATTTTATTGATAAAAGTATTTTAGTAACGTATGTCACATTTCCTGTCCTCCCTCTTTCCATTGGGGCTTTGTTTAAATTATGTTATCAGAAAGGTTTCCCTTCTAATGTAGCCCCCGTGGTTTTTTTCTCAAACCTCATTTTTCTTTTTTTCTATAGCAATCATCACTAACTGACAAAATAAATCGTTCACTTTCACTGCTGGAATGTAATCACCATGAAAACAGCTGTATCTACTGTATCTACAACAATGCCTGGCATACAGTAGATGCTTACTATTTGATTGAATAAATAAATTTGCAGATTCCAGGCAACTTATTTTTATAGTGCTTTCTCCATTTAATATGTACTTAGTTTCTAATAACTATTATATATTCATAAAGTTTGAGTAAAGAAATGCAATGGCAAAGCATTTTTAATTTCAAAAAAAGCATTAGATCTCAAAGCAATACTACTTGTATATTAAGATTTTTCTAATAATCAATTAGGAAATCATTTCTATTACTTTACTAAAATATAGTAGCTCTCTTGGAATCATTAAAGTATGTAGTTCTATTTGTCCTTATGCTAAATAATGCTGGGAATAGTTTCTTCTGTTCTTTTCTTTTAAATCTAATGAAATTAGCTTCCAAAAGCTCGTATGCTTTATTGTACCTAACTGCAAGGAGAGCAAATATGTGGCACATGTGTCTTTAGTTTCTCTTTCCTATATCAATTCACACAGCAAAAATTTATCACACTCTTTCCTGATGAATATAGATTTAGTACAATGTCCATCTCAACTCCAGAAGGCTAATACCAGAGCTGAGATGTGGAACAAAAATTAGTCCTGGGGTAGGATGATAAATGAATGAAATGTTTATACTGATCTTTTGTGTGTACTGCCACCATCCTTTAATATCCCTCTTAACTAATTCTGAGGGACCCACTGCTCTAAGTTTTGTTTTCACTGTCCATGGCCTTGCTCTGGCTCATCCTCAGTCCACTGCTTTCCCACTTCCTCAATTTTTTTTCTCCATTCAGCTTGGTCATCCAACTACTAATTATAGTTTATTAAACTTAGATTTCACCTAGTTCAGAAATTCATAACTTCCCTTTATTGTACAGTGCTGGTGAGATAAGGTATAGTGAAGTAATTAATTTCAGATACACTGATTAAGTCTAACCATGTTTAATTTCCTGAAGAAGCAAATGGAGACTATGGGAGGTTAGATGACATGATGGGGTCACATAGGTGGATAGTGGCAAACCCAGGGCCAAACCCGAGGTTTATGAAATTCTAGGCTAGGTTTGAAGACTTTGTCTGGCCACCAGAGGCCATCTCCCTTTCCTTCCCGTGGTTGGGATTGAACCCACGGCCTCACATATGGTAAGCATTCTACCACTGAGCTACAATTCCAACCCCTATTTCCTATAAATTTCCCTTTTTCTCCTTGATACACAAGCGGAGAGTTTACCTAGCAATGTCAGGAAGATGAAGAAAAACAGATGGCCAAGGAAAGAGCAGAATTATGTAAAACAGGGTAAAGAAAGGAGGTAAAGCTTTGTTAATATTGAACTGTCCATTTCATATTGAGATTCTTATATGTTGGTGTGTAAAATTCACTTTCAATAAATCAGTTAAAATCTGAATGTTCAAGAAATTATCTGCAGGCTGGGGATGTAGCTCAGTGATAAAGCCCTTGAGAGGCACTGGGTTTGAACCTCACCACTGCAAATAATAAAACAAAACCAAAACAAAAACCAAATCTCTTTGATTACGTCTATAATGCAGTTTATAAATGTGATCAGGAATAGAAACTAGTGTTGCCCCCTTAGTGAAAAAAACTAAGCTGCTCTGCTTTAACAATTTTTTTCATGTGATAAATGTGTAATAAATACTGTACTAAATGGGCTGGAGTTGTAGCCCAATGGTGGAGTGCTTGCTTCGTACATATGAGGTACTGGATTCGATCCTCAGCACCACATATAAATAAATAAACAAAATGAAGATATTGTATTCAACTATAACTAAAAAAATAATAAAAAAACTGTAATAAGGAAAGTACTGGAGGTAATAAGATAAAAAAAATCATTATTTTGGAACAAAAATCAGATGTTAATCAGATTTTCAAACTACATCTACCAATAAGCAAACATCATAAATGAAAATGAAAGAATGAAGAACTTTAAAGCAAAAATGTAAGTCTGAAACTCTCTACTCTCTATTTTTCTCCATTAAATAAGAAAAACACTTTAAACCCTTTAAAAAAAAAAAAGATAACTGGAACTAATTAATAGGCTACAAGTAAGAGTAAAGAATGCACGGAAATTAAGTATGGCAGGATAATGAAGATTGCCTACAAAAATAAGACTAACCTTTCATTATCTAGAAATTCATATGGTCAGAAAGTCTACTTTATCGACAATGTTGGCTAAATTATTAAAGTATTATCTATAAAACTAAGCTTAGGCTAAGTAATTTGGTTCTTTTATGCTGAAGTCTAAACCCATATATACAAATAGTTTATTATGTCCTGGATGCCGCATATAAACAATACGTCTATCCTCATTCCTGACTTATTTCTTATTTCTCTTCTATTCCCAAGTAAGTGGTACTACTACTCACCTAACTGTGCAAGCTAGACACATGGCTGCTCCCCCTCTCTTTCATCTATCTCATTTACTGTACCTCCTAAGTAGCTAGAATCCACCCACTTCTTAGAATCCCTATTAGCATTACCTAAATTTAGCTTGTAATTTCTCCCTAGATTACTGCTTCAGATCCTTATTTAACTGTTTTGCTCCCTTCCAACACATTTTTCACATTGCCAAAAATAACATCTTTCTGAAGAGGTGATCACACCTGTTTATAATTTTTAAGTTCTGAGAGTTTTCAGGATAATGACTGAACTTATAAACCACAAGAAAAGCTTGTACATTAGGCTGCTTAGTCTGAGCCTTCCCATATATTCCTTTTTTGCTAATTCATGCAAAAAAGAGTTGCCATGTTAATTCTTTCTTATACTTCCTAATTCAATTTGAAGTGTTATCTCTTAAAGGAAGCCTTTTCTAAAAACCTTCTCATCCATTTCCCCACATCATGCACACTAAATCTGGGTTAGGTATACTACATGCTTCCTTAGCACCTTGTGCAAATATCTATTAGAATTTGATCTCAATAGAAAATATAAGGAGGTTCCTTTCTTCCTTTTTGGCAGTACTGCACTGGGGATTGAGCCCAGGGGAACCCTACCAGTCATCTTTATTTTCTGTTTTGGAACACTGTCTTGCCAAGTTGTTGAGGCTGGACTCAAACTTGTGTTATCTCTGCCTCAGCCTTCTGAGAGGCTGGGGTTATGGGCATTTGCCACTCTGCTGGGCTAGGTCAGATGTTTCTTGATGGAAGAGTCTTTGCATTTTTATCTTTATTTCCCCTATGCTCAGCAGAGTAAGTGGCACACAGTGGCTGTTACAGAAATGTATGAAGAGTGAATAGGTAAATGAAGAGGGATTCATTTCCTCCTCTACAGATGGGATTTATGAAAATTATTTCATGGTCTTAAGAGATATTTTTTTGTTTATTTCTTCGTTCACTGTTATAAAATACAGTATACCTTAAATATGACTGTGAGAAAGTGTTACTGAATTGACATAAAAGTAATGAGTATTTTAGTCATGCTAAATGTCAATGTTAGACAATTTTACCTCTTTAGCCAATTTAGTCTACCCACCAAGTTCTTCTTAATTGGAATAGACCTTTAAAAAGGTCAACAATAATGAGTTGCCACTGAAAATGGTACGACTTACCGCCTCTTTGCCTCTGGCATACTTTAACTCTTCATTCCATAACTGCTGTTGTTCAGCTTCCAGTTCCTTGGTTAATTTATTAATGGTCTGCTGCAATTCGTTTTTTTCATGATTTATTCTCTCTATGTCTGCAACTGAGTACTTCTGGTTATCAACAATATTCAGTAGACGTGCATTCTCCTGTTTTATTGTTTCACATTCTAGTTCTGAATTGGAAAAAAACAAACTTTTAACTTCTTCAATTCCTACAAAAAAACTGATGCCATTATTTAACAGGACCGATGTCTAACTATCCAAGTTGTATACATATATATTTCTTCCTTCTTTTGGCTAATTTAGGTCTCTTGCTAATAACATTCTTGGAAATAATACAGTTAACGTTCTATGTTAGTATTTTATTTCTCTATTGTTTTACTATGGTTTTCAGAAAGTAGTATATGAAAAAATTGTAACCTAATACATAATAATTACAATTAAGAATATTTGTACTTAAGAGGGGTAAGAGGGCTAGTCTGTTTCTGTTAATGTTCATTTAAATGCTTTTAATAGATGACTTTTTAAAAAAAATAAACTTTAGGTTTTTATTTTTAAAAATATTTAGTTGTTAGTGGACCTTTATTTTTTATTTATTTGTATGCAGTGTTGAGAACCAGACCCAGTACCTCACACATGCTAGGCAAGCGCTCTATCACAGAGCCACAACTCCAGGCACAATAGATGACTCTTCGAATAGCCAGAAAAACCACATCCACAAATATAAAAACTTTATTTCATTAAAATAAAGTTTTTAGGGCTAGGGTTGTGGCTCAGTGGTAGTGCGCTTGCTTAGCCTACCATGTGTGAGGCACTGGGTTTGATTCTCAGCACTGCATATAAATAAATTAAACCCAGAGGTGTTTAACCACTTACTCATATCCCCAGTTCTTTTTCTTTTTTAAGACAGGGTCTTGCTAAGTTCTTGCTAAGTTGCAGGGCTGTGCTAAGTTGCTAAAGCTAGTTTTGAACTTGTGATCTTCCTGCCTCAGCCTCCTGAGCTGTTGGGATTACATAGCCCAAGCCCAATATTTGGGAAGCTCCTCATCTGAACTTAAAATAAATTAATGTTGGTTTAGGTAAAACTTTATGCATTTATCACAAATACCTGTTCAAAAATATGTTTAGAGTTTAAATATATCTTTTACAGTCTTGGCTGCTAATGGCTTTAAATAATCAAGAAAGTTAAAATACTCCCAAGAATTAAGACATCTTAGGTTAATCGTTACAAAATTAATCTCTCAAACTAAACCACTTTGAAATGATAAATGATAGCTGAAGTATTACTCTCTTATCTATTCAGTTTGCAACTATTGGGAAAAAATTTTCAGAAGTAGGAAATATGACAATTCTCTTAATTATATGCTAATAAGGAACATACTGTATTAATGTTAGAAAGTATTGACTTAATTACATTACAAACATTGTTAGAATAATAAATTAGTCTATGGTTCCTTGTCATGATGGAGAACAAACAAAGGATAGTGACTAGGAGCCAAGTGTAAAATGGTTAGTTTGTTTAGAGCAAATTAAACATACAAAATCACAGTCATTTGGAAAAAAACAAAACTGATTTAGCAAATACTTGGGATAATTACAAGACTTGATTTGACAGATGATCAATACTCCATAGACTGAGTTAAATCAAAATTCCTGAGGATTATCTATATAATTCCTGCATGGTACAGACTCAACTTATAAAGTCCTAAAATAAAATACAAGAAGGCCAATTCCTGAGAAAGTAAATAGGATAATTTGTTCATGTATTTACTTTTGAACTGTAGCCCAACAGTTTTGTGATTTGTAGATATCTTCCTTTGCTCTCCTTCTAGATGCTATCAAATACGTGTGCCACAGTATTTGCCAATTTTACAATTAAGATGGATATGTTTATGAAAACAAGGATAGGAAGACTCAGGATACAAACAAGGTTTCTTTAGTTGTGCTTTTGCTTCTTGAGAATTGTAGTACTTCCATCTTTTCATCTTATTTTCAGATTTAGCTGCTGAGCTGCTTTTATTTGTAGCAATGGAGAGTAAGACAGAGCACACTGAAACAGGCAGAGATCAAGAATCTGGCTTATTAATTACAAAGCAGAAGAGAATAAATATGGAATAACACACACACACACACACACACACATTCTCATATCAGGCAGCATGTGTTCTTAGGGTAGGTCCCTGTTGACTTCAGAGAGCTTGTGCTTGAAAAAGTGGAGGAGGTTGAATGATGGTGACACAAATATATGAAGTCCTAATCTCTGGAACTTGTACACAGTACTTTATTTGGAAAAGGAGTTTTGCAGATGTGATTAAGAATACTGGGACAAGCAGATAGCCCTGGATTACGCAGGTGGGCTTTAAATATCACAACCATCCTTCTAAGGTCAAAGCAGAGGGAGACTTCACATAGAAGAAAACTGAACATAGTGGCACAAGCATTTAATCCCAGTTCCTTAAGAGGCTGAGGTAGGAGGATAGCAAGTTTAAGGCCAGCCTAGGTAACCTGGCAAGACTCCATCTCATCATCTTAAAAAAAAAAAAAAAAAAGACACACAGGGAAGGCAATATAAAGATGAAGGACAGGGAAGACAATATAAAGATGAAGGCAGAGAATCAGAGAATGTAGTGATGTAGATACAAGCTTGGGAACACTGTCCAACACCAAAAGCTGGAGGAGGCAAAGAACAGATTCACCCTAAGTCCTTGGGGGGAGTGTAGTGCTATTGGTTTTTGGACATACAATACCTGTAACTACGATAGACTGAGTAAGTTTTTTTTTTTGTTTTAAACTACCAAGTTTGTAGTAATTTGTTAAAGCAGCTTCAGAAAACAGAAAAGGCATTGGAAACTTGGTAACCAGCTATAAAAATTTACCATAGAAGCAAAATAGATATAGATAACATAGGTCTTGGCATATATGGGACAATGCCCATCTGAATGATCTCTTTCAGCATTAGCTGTGCTTACCTACTCTAGCAATTTCTTCATCAAGACCACTTAATTTCTGGTCCAGAATGGCTGAATGAGACTCCAAATTGCTCATGTATGCCTGATATTTCTGAACATCTGCTTGTAAGGAAGTTTTCAACTTCCTTAATGACTCTAGACGGTTCTTTAAGAGAAAAGAATATTAAATTAGTTATTCTCATCAATAATCATTCCATACTTCATTTTAAAAGAAAACAATGTTATTAAATTCATCTTAGAGAAAGTTTAATTAGCATTCCCTTTCATTTTAGGAGGAATCAAATGAAAGAGCACTATATTATTATTACCTATATAAAGACATGGACTTTTCAATAAGTCAGTTTAGAATAGGAAAAATCAAAACAAAAAATCCCCACAAGGGGCAAAGAGAAAAAAACCACAATCATTTAAAATTGTTTATTTTACAGAACAGCCTGGGTGCTTCATTAGTAATACACAAAATAAAATTAAGATATCAGTATTTTAATTTAGTCTTTAGAAAACACTTAGCATAATATGTAAGTCAGATATATCACTATTCCTTTTTTTACTAACTATAAAACTCAGGGCTTCTTGTTAATAGTGCTCTTTGGAGATATATACCATGGGGACTTTATTCAAAAGCTATTTCTGGTCTTATGTAAAAAGGTAGAAATCTTTCATCATATTCTGAACACCATTAGTCAAAGACTGATAGATCCCAAGGGAAAACAAAACTCCATAGATACCAAACATGTTTTCAATGGAAATTTATTCTATGTAATATTTAACTTTTAAGAAGCTTACTTTGTTAGCTCATTCAAAAAATTTTTGATAAAAACAGCCAGTATTCTCTAAGGAGACCAAGAATCTATAAGAGCTCTCAAGGTAGTACATAAACACATTTACTAACCGGCTCTTTTTCTCTCTCTTGTTCCAATCTTGCAATCTGTTCATTCAATGCTTTGTTTTTCGCTGCTAATGATTCCAGCTTGGAAGCATCTACATTATATAAATCCTCTGGAGACAAAACCAAAAAAAACTTCATAAGACTCAGTCCACAATATTTTTTGCCTTCTATCTCTCTGGTCAAATCACAAAGTTTTGCCCAGGCTGGCCTTAAACTTATAATCCTCCTGCTTCAGCCTCTGGGTAGCTCCACTGGACAAGTTGTAGATGAACACAATATCTTTATTTTATTTATTTTAATGTGGGTACTGAGGATCGAACCCAGTACCTCACACATGCTATGCAAGTGCTCTACCACAATCCCAGCCCTGCACTGTAACTTTCTATTCCCCTTACCCTACTTGATTTTTCTCCACAGCACTAATCACTGCTTGATTTATTGTTGTTCATTTATTACTATCCCTTTCTATTAGAATGTAAGTTTACAGGGGCAAGGATTCTTTTAATCTCATATTTATTACTGTATCCCCAGTGTCTAAATGATGCTTAACACATACTAGATATACAACAAAAATTTGAATGGGTAAATGAATTAATTTATATGCTTAATTACATACAGAAATATAAAGTAACTCACTAGATGCTTTCTGTATTAGATTACTAGGAACTTTCCTCTCTTAAAAAAAAAAAGTGTCATTTATCTTGCTTTCTTTCTCATGTGGTAAAGCTGAAATTGACCTGGTTACTCTTCAGGAATGTCCATTCCCAGCAGAACATAAGGGAATTTTTTTTACATTTCATGCCATGAGTGGCGAGGTGATATTCTCCTGTTTTGATCGACTCAATTGTTTTTGAAGAAACAGCTTCACATATCTATTTTACCTTTCTCTGACATTTTATATACAAGGTAATTCTAACTTAAGGAACAATATAAAATAATGTCCCTGGATCATTTTAGAGTTAGCCACTAAATATTGGGATGTCACCAGATTATACTGAATACAAAAATATTTCTTTATTTAGAAATACAATGATCTGTTAACTTTCTGCGAATTTAAAAAGAGACTTTAGGTCTTTTGACTAATTGGTGCTTTAAGTTTTCAAATAATAAAGCAAGGACATAAGAGGGATACTATCTCCTTAGAGAAATAACATTTATTAATTACTTTCAATGCTGCTGGTCGTGTTTGGTATTATACTGCCATCTAATCCTGCAAAGCTTTGTCAGAGTGATTAAGTTTTTTGTTGAGTTCACAGTCGCTAAGCGACTTTAGGACTGACATCAACACCAGTATTCTGTACTCCACTACTACTTTTCTCCATCAAAGAAAAAAATCTGCAGGCATCTGTATGCATTTAAAGTACAGAGCTCTTATGAACATTAGATATGGCAAAATAAATTACCATACCAAGAGCAGAGGTAAATGACTGAAGGCAAGCATACTGGGTATGAGAACACTTACTCAGCTTTGACTGCAACTCTGCATTCATCTCTTCAAAGCTGTCAGCACCAGTCATGAAACTCTCATAGCATTTTATGGTGTAGTCCAAAAATAACTGGTTGGGTAAAGCAGATTTTAAAAACAAAGTCATGATTCTGTTAGTTTGTTCCACATTTCTAAGTGAAAATTTATTTTGAATAAAAAAGAAGTCAGAAACACTAAGTAGTTATATAAATTTGTATGATTAAGAGACAGAAACCTATACGCTGTACATACTCAGCATACTACTTCTAAATGTAATATTAGATTACTAGGAACTTTCCTCTCTTAAAAAAAAAAATGTGTCATTTATCTTGCTTCCTTTCTCATGTGGTAAAGCTGAAATTGACCTGGTTACTCTTCAGGAATGTACATCCGCAGCAGAACATAAGGGAATTTTTTTTATATTTCATGTCATGAGTGGCTAGGTATAAATAAGAGGTATAAATATGTATTTCCTATTTTAAAAATATCTTCAGAATTTCAAGCTCAAAAAAAACAAGGAAACTTGCTATAATTACATTGCAACTTCCAGCTCAAAAACAGCCTGGTAAATAGAGATCTAAACAGTAGAGCATCAAAATTCTGAATATTTATCCAAGAGAAAGTAACACTCTATTTTGCAGTCATTGGGTATTTTGGTTCCTGAGAATGAGTATTTTTATTAGAAGGCAAAGCAATTCCCTTTGTGCTAATTCTTTGCTTACAAGCAACTTTCTCATTACTTGGTTGATATGGAAGGAGTACCTTAAATAGGCAGTACAAGTATTCCTATAACTGGACAGACTTACCACTGATGGTAAAATAATATATTTTTATTCTACTTCAAATCAGTCTCGTGATTTTTCATAATAGTGAATCAGTTTCCCTAAGCTTGTTCCAATTTTTATCTTACAGATTAAAAAAAAAAAATGAGTTTACAGACCCACAAAGCTGAGGATCAGAATCTGGTGAATTTAATACAGTGAAAACTCTTTATAATTAAAAATAGCACTTTATAGATTCCAAAGTGTTTCTCTATATTTAATCATTTGAAATAATAGCTCCGATGGCAAGAATAACTTTTAATGGTTTTAAACCTTTTGGATGAATGTCAAGAAATTTAACAGTTAATAGGTGGTAATTATATTTGGGTGAAACTGAGGTACAACTAAATGTAGTTGAGCACACATATTGCAATGTGGGAGAACTCTCTCTAGGGTAAGATCAAAGGCTTTCCAGAAGCAGTTCCAGCTGGGATCACTGCTGATGTAGTTAAGGGCATGCATATTCTTGCTCAAAAAAGGGCAGTAATAACACATCAGTTGATATATCTCTGAACTACTGACCAGGCAGTAATAAAAGATGAGAATGGAATTATTTCCACTCTCTTTTGGTGATAAAGGCTCCAAAGAGTGAAGGTTAAAATTAGAGATAGAAAGCTTTTCTTCTAGGGGCCCGTGTGGTAATTGATCTTTTATGTATACTGGGAACACAAGTGCATAATCTCAACATTTAAAAGTTATTCCTTGGATCTAGTATTTATTCCATTTAGATATATAGATTGGCATATTTTAGGAAATGGGGGAGGGGAGGCTTGTCACACAGCTTAGGTTCCAGTAAAGTATATAGTTCTATAAAAAGTGCATGGTAAGTGACAATATGTCTAAACTAAAAAGTCAGAACAAAATAAAGAACCTATGTGTAATATTCTAAGATTCAATTTGTTATCCTTTGTATTAACAAATACATTAAAATATTATTAATATTTTCATTCTATAAGAGGAGGAAAAGATATATAAAACATATATAAAACATTTTACCTTATTATGTATAATTCCATCTTCAGTTTCTTCTCCCCATGGCTGTCCATCATCAAATAAAGGTGAGCTTTCTTTCATGGCAGTATATATCTAGTTAGCAAATAAACAACGTAGTAAGTTGATTGTCTAGATGTGAAAAACATGGCTTTCATGTTTGTCAATTTTTAGGGTAGGGTGGTTCTGGGAATTGAACCCAGAAGCTCTTTACCATGAAACTATATTCCTAGTCCTTTTTATTTTTTTAAGATAGGATCCCATGAAGTTACTTAGGGCCTCATGGAGTTCCTAAGGCAGGCCTTAAACTTGTGATCCTCCTGTCTGAGCCCCTGAGCTGCTGGAATTATAGGTGTGCTCCAATGTTCCTGGCTCACATTTTTTTTTTAATAGTTTTTGTTTTAGTTGTAGGTGGACACAATATCTTTCATTTTATTTTTATGTGGTGCCAGGTATAAAACCCAGTGCCTCACATATACTATGCCAAGTGTTCTACCATTAATTCACCACCCTGGCCCCTCAAATTTGTTTTTTAGTGTCATTTTTAGAAGCTTTTAATTGCATGACTGAAAGTTTGTTTTTCTGGGATATTATATTGAATCTTAAAACATGATCCTTGAAATTTTAGTAAAAAATCCCTTAAAATTTTGGAAAGAAGTGCTCCACATTTAGTTCTTCTCCATAGATAAAAACATGGGATCCTTATACAGCTATTAATCTATTGAGAATATACACATTTTAATGCAACTCTAAGAATCTAAATCAGAACTGCCATAGAAAAGGTGAACTAATAATTATTTCTTTTGAGTTCAATTTTGGTAAATCTCATGTATAAATATGAACTTTAGATTGAATTTTACAATATATAATTTCAGAAATACTACAATTATTGAAATTTGAAAGTAATAAATGAAGGTGGTTTTTGGTGGGAAATTTTCTTTTCCTGGGACTTATATACAGGATTTTGGGAAGACACTGTTCTTAGCCCAGAGTTGCCTGTCCTTCTACCCTTTCCCTAATCTCAAGGCACTGAAGACTTTCTGTAAGTCTAGGGTGGACGCAGGGAGCTCTATCAATTCATTCTTTGCCTTGTCTTTCATTGACAGGGCCTCAGGTGACAGTCTGGTTTAATGAAGTCTGAGAGACATGTACGACAGAGCCCAAGAAAACAACAGAAGTTTCTACCTTGTCATTAGGATAAAGAAGTTTCTGCTGCCTTGTGAAATGTCCTTGTGAAAACTGTTACTACTCTGCAAGGTTCAAGGAGAGCATACACAGACAGATTCTCCAGGAACTATAGAAACCTCAACTGCAAGGACTGACAGTTTTAAAATGAGAAGATTTGGTTGAAATAGTTGCAACTTGAAATTGTACAGAGATAAAAAGAAATATAGCTAGGCATGATGGTACACACCTATAATCCCAGCAATTTGAGAGGATAAAGGAGAAGAATTATGAATCCAAGGCCAGCATAGGCAACTTAGTGAGACCTTATCTCAAAATAAAAAATAAAACAGCTGGGATGTGACCCAGTGCTAACGCATAACATTTTATGGTTTAATAGAAATTTCCTTAAGTTCAAGTTCAGTCTCCAGTACAGCAAATACACTTGAGGCATTTTTTTCAGCTAAAGATTACATTTTTTTTCAAAATACTACCACTTCTCAAGATTGTGAAACTTCAGGCAGAAAACCTGCAGAGGGATATGAGATAAGCCAGGCTCTGCCCCCTTGATCATTAAACAAAGGCTAGCAGGGAACTCTAGGGGCACATACAACCCTCCTATTCATGGTCATCAGTAGAGGAGACAGGGGACTTTTTAAACTACTGCCACTCAAACCGATTATGTGCCAAGCTCTGAAAGGAGGCATAGAGAGAATGAAAGAAGAAACCAAACTTTATGAAATATTAACAAGCAATTTGGGAGTGTAGCAAAAGAATAATAAACAATGAACAAACAGAGGTTATTAGGAAACCAGGTCAAGAGAAAAAGAATACTCTCAATAGATCCTGCAAAAGCATACAACAACCTTTACCCATTCCTGGTTAAAGCAGATGAACTTCAACACGAAAAACATTATCTCTATCTTAATACATTAAAACTAAATAATAAAACTGAAGGAGCAAAAGAGATAGGAAAAAAGAGATTGACTACTTTTCCAAATGATGAGACTGAATATCATCAAGATAGAAATCCCCTCCCCCCAATGTATCTATGAATTCAATGTGATGTCAATGGGGAGCAAAAGCAAAATGGCTTTAAAAGTGAGGATCTGAGAATAGCTAGATAACTTGTGAAAAGCAATAAAAATCTGCCTCTACTACATAAAATATGTTAGAAAGCAAAGCAATTAGAATGCTCATGATGCAGGGATAGGAGAAAAGAAAAAACAGATCTAAGAATACATTGAGAACAGCTCCAAATTGTTGGGAAACGATAGGTTATTCAGTAAATGTTACTAAGATATGTGAGTGAGTTATTTAAAAAATAATGCTTTCTCTTTCTTAAGCTAAAATAAATTGCAGAGGGATAAAGATTTCAAACAACACAAAGCTGGGTGTGTTGGCATACACCTGTAGTCCAGCTATCTGGGAGGCTGATCACATGAGCCTTGGATTTTGAGACAAGACTGGGCAACACAGTGAGACCTTGTCTCAAAAAAAGAAAAAAACAAAAAACAGAAAACAAAAAAATGAACAACAATACAAAGAAGCCATAAAAGTACTAGGGAAAATAACTGGAGGCATTAAAAAAAAAAAAAAAAAAGAACAAACAAACAAAAAAACACCAGGGAATAAAGGAGGCCTTCCCAGGTGTGACTAAAATTCTAAGATTAAATGGGAAAGACAATTAGAACAAGAAACCTATAGTGTCTCATGGATTCTATGTTGCTGCAGTGTTCAATTTTATCACATTGAGAAAAGCAAGATAGGAAAGAGGGGATTCCAACCTAAATAATGGGCTTGGAGGCATCTCAAGAGATCTCTTTTTCTAGCTGGATGCAGTGTCTGTAATCCCAGCAACTCAGGAGGCTGAGGTGGGAGGATCACAAATTGGAGTCCAGCCTGGGCAATTTAACAAGACTGTTTCAAAATAAGTTATAAAAAGGGCTGAGAATGAAGCCCAGTGCTCCAATGCTTGCCTGGAATGTGTGAGGCCCTAGATGGACATCCCAGTACTGTCCAAAAAAGAGGTCTCTCTCTGACCAGTCACAGCAGTTCCTGTACATCTGGAGATGTTATCTCACAACCACATAACAAAATCCTAAGACGCTTAGGCAAATAAGGTTGAAGTATTCCAGCGCTAATAGGGATACCTGATAGCGAGAATGCAGAGGTGGTTACCATGTCCGTGGGGTATGTGAGACAAGTTAAATGTATAAATGTTATATATAAAGTCCAATAATTTGTGCTTTATTAATGGGCGCTGGTATTGGATTTCTATTCTTTTTTTTTTTTGACAACTGCTGATGCTCCATGTACTAGCATGGTTCTTGGGTCAAAATCCATCTACCCACTGCCTACTTACATTTACTTAAGGGCTTTTGGTGACCAAGAGAATGTCAGGGGACCATACTGGTTTTAAGAATTCTATTGCTAAGTAGGACAGGAAACTCAGAAGCTACAAAAGGAAGAGACTAGATAAAAATTCATAATTCAGAATAGTCAAAACAGAGTACATAAAATCAAAAGGAAAATAAAATAATATAATAATAATATAAAATAATATAGACAGGGGCTAATTTCTTTAACTTATGTTATTATTTTTTTCTAGTGCTAGGGATGGAAGCCAGGGTCTCATGTATGCTAGGCAAGTGGTCTACCACTGAGCTATACCTTCAGCCCTAAATGAATCATTTTTGCACTACACAATGGCAATCTTGGGTTGGATATAGCTCAATGATAGACTGTTTACCTAACAATCACCTGGAATTGATCCCTAAACACAGTTAAAACAAACGACAACAACAAAAAACAAATAAAATAGCAAAAAATGCAAATATGAAAATATTAGTGATCTTTTTTTTGCTTGTTATGTTGCCAACTATTAAAAACAATGCAGCTGGAAGTATAGATTAGTTGCAGAGTGCTTGCCTAGCATGTGAGGCACTAGGTTTGATTCTTAGCACCCCATATAAATAAATAAAAAATAAAGATCCATTAACTTAAAAAATTAACAAAAACAACAAAAAATACACATACTAAAACAAGCTATTTTTCAGCTCCCAAATTGGTGGATTTTGATAGTAATGCCTATGATATAGGAAAAGGAGTATGTTCACACATTGTTGAGTATTTAATGAAACAAGTTTCCTGGAGGGAATTTGTCAATATATAAAAGAAAATACAGTCATGCATCACCTAATGATGGGGACACATTCTGAGAAATGCATTGGTCAATTCTGTCTTTGTGCAAACATCATAGTGTACTTACATACACCTAGATGGTATTGGTCAATCACTTGACATGGCCTCTTGATCCAATCAAGAAATGTGGTAAACACAAGATGCATGAGGCTGCTGCCTGCATAACATGGCACACTGTTTTATAGTAAACATTTTTAAAAATGAGTAGGTAACTTTAAAGTAACAATAAAAAGTATGGTATAGTAAGTACTTAATTCAGTCACAAAGCATAGTAGCCTTGTTTATACCAGCAACACCATAAAAATGTGAGTAATGCTTAACAACATATAATAAGTAATGCTTAATATAAAAAAAGCTTATATTAATATGGTAAAAATAATATCTCAAAGTGATAGAAAATTTTCAGGTCTACGATAGATTTATGGGGCTATTGTTATAAATGCTATCACTGACTGATATGTCATTATGTGGCACATGACTGTACATACTTTGCAAAGTAATAAAGCATTTTTAAAACCATACCCAGGATGGGGGTACGACTTAGTTATTTAGTATGCTTGAGGCCCAGGCTTCAATCCCCAGCCCCACAAAAACAAATAAAAAATTAAAACCAAAAGAAATGCTTTAAGTTGTCTCTAAACTGAGAGATTATGGGTACATCATTCAGTATTTTCTAAAACTTTTTACAATAAATACTGATTTTAGTTTTAAAACAGGAGAAACTGAATTTCATGAGGGAAAATAAAAAAAAAATCAATTTCCTATTGATTCATTTTAATTTAAACTGTAAAACCTCATGAAAATGAATAACCTCTTTGCCAACACGAACTTTATCTCCCTCACCTCTCATGACATATGTTGATAGTCTCAGGAACTTAAATGCACTTTGAAAAATGAAAACTTTGAAGCAGACTTGAGATAAGTGGCAAAAGCAAGACTACCTTTTAGAGAAAAAACCCAAACTTTCCTATGTATACATTCAAAAGGTGAAACCAAATACCTTGATGCAGTCTATTAGCCAAACCAAGGCTGCTACAATGTGAGGCCAGGTATGTGGGGCTCCCACTGTGTACATGGAACTTTTGGACAGTGCAAAAGGATACCTGCGGGGGGGGGGACAAAAAAAAAAAGCTTATATTAATATGGTAAAAATAATGGGCAAATTAAGCAAGAAGTTACGTTTTTAAAATTCCCCACATTCCATTATTTTAACTTGTTTAGAAAATATTTTATTGCGATTCTGTGCTAGTCATCTAACTCTCCAAAATGATTTTGTGTATTTTTGGTTTCTTCTCTGCACATTAATTTGTATTTATAAGCCCTTAATATGTGGAATTTGATTTATAATCAGCCATGTTGGAGTCCTAGCAAAAGATCTTTTGTTTCCCTAAATTCAATAAACCACCTGTAAGAACTACTCATCCCCAAATCCAACACTGTGCTTACTCTATTTAGCTCTTTCCAAATTCATATTCACTCCATCAGACCTCAATGCTGTTGTTTTTGTTTCCATAAAATCTGTGGTAACCAGGGCTGGGGTTATGGCTCAGCAGTAGAGCACTCGCCTAGCATGTGCAAGGTGCTGGGTTCGATCCTCAGCACTACATAAAAATAAATTAAAATAAATGTATTGTGTTCAACTACAACTAAATAAAATATTTATTAAAAAAAAAACAAAACAAAAAACCTGTGGTAACCAGCATGTACTTTCTACCCCATCACTTCGGAAGTTTAGGGCCTCATGCTCTATCACATGTAGTTCTGTACTAACTTACTGCTATGGTGTGAATGTTCATCTCCCAGAATTCATGGATTGGAAACTTAATCCATAAAGTCAGATGTTAATGATATTCAGAGGTGGGACTTTTGGGAGGTGACTGGCAGAGCCTTCATGAATGGATTAATCCATCTAGAGGAATGTTATTGAGGGAGTGGCTTATTATAAAAGTCAGATCTCTCTGACACATTTGTATTGTTTTGCCATGTGATACCCTCTTCCATGTCATGATCCAGCCCTCACAAGGTACAGAGCAGATGCTGACACCATGCTTTTGGGTTTTCTAACCCCCTAGACCATGAGCTAAATAAATGCCTGTTCTTTATAAGTCAAACACGAAACAGACTAATATATCCACAGTATAATTCCTCTTCTATTCATTCTATATGTTTTGTTCACAGTAATCATCATAAAACATGTTACTTTTCTAACTCAAACATTAAATTTATTGAATTTGGTTTTTAGGTTCCAATAATTTCCCCAGACTAAGAAATATTAATAATGTTCATACCCAAGGTCTTTAAAGATTCTTGGAACCTCTTCTTCAAATTTTGTGTCAGGAAGTTCATATGAAGGGCACAGGAAGCCATAAAGAAAAGTGAAGATCTTCAGGAAGTCTTTAACAGATGGAGCTTGTAGAGATTTCATGGATACACTATATGCATAACCATTTTCTGTAAGAAACTACAATAACTTTTATGAAACATCAAACATTTTGTCATAATAAAATTATTGGAAAATACCTAAAAGGACATTCACAATTATTATTTGAATTATAAAATACCTCACAGAGTTGTCGAATACACTGCTGAATGAATGCTTTGTCATTAAGTGGTCTTGGGTCCTTGACTTTTTCAGAACTGGAAAATATGCCAATTTGACTATTCCGGGATCCATGTCCACTAGTTCTGGAAACACAGTTTTAAAAGTCAAAGATATTTCTTTCTGTGGTCAAGTCTAAGTTGTTGCTGTTGTTATTATTATTATTATTATTTTTAACATTGGCACCAAGCATTAAAGTTTAATTTTTTAATCCTTATTTACTTAAACAGAATTCTATTATTTAAAGTAGAGAGAGCTGGGCGTGATGGTGCATGCCTGTAATCTCAGCGGCTCAGGAGGCTGTGGCAAGAGGATCATGAGTTCAAAGCTAGCCTTAGTAAAAGTGAGGTACTAAGAAACTTGGTGAGACTCTGTCTCTAAATAAAATACAATAGGGCTGGGGATGTGGCTCAGTGGTTGAATGCCCCGGGTTCAATTCCCAGTACTAAATAAATAAACAAGTAAGCAAATAAATAAAGTAAAGAGAATGTAAAATATGAAGTTATAACAGTTAAAAGAAAATTTAGATATAAAATAAGGCAGGGATAAAAATACACTGATACTTTTCATTAACAACACATACACTCTCCTCTAATGTGTACTGAGTCCACAAGATCTTCTGCACCAACTGTTCTACACGTTTATTCAATAACCCAAGTCCTTGTGCTTTTATTTACCCCTCCATAATTGCTCCCTGAAACTCATCATTTCTCACTATTTCTTGTGGGAAATCTGCCTTTGGAGATTAAGAGTTAACACAGAAAAGCACTTAATATCTGGGCTTTAGAAATGCTCAACAAATGTTAGATCTTATAAATATTATCATCTCCTTCAATCAATCCTCAAAACTGCCTTGTGAGGATACACTGTTTTTGTCTCCAGCCATCATGTCTGGCCAGACCTTTTTATTTTGAGAGAGGGTCTTGCTAAGTTATTGAGGTTGGCCTAGAACTTGTGATCTATGATCTACCTCAGCTGGGTGCTGGGATTACAGGTATGTACCACTGTGCCTGGCTCATTTTATCCATGAGTGTATAGTGAAGTTTTCCAGAGGCTGGCTATAAGATGCATCATATTCTAATAGACTGCAGAAGCAGATATGAGAATCTACCTATCTTCTATAAAGCCACATATTAAAAGAGATTTGCAAAACTGGAAAACAATGTCACTCTTCTCTCTGAAATAGTTTTGTTTTTGGAAACATGTTTTTTAACATTAAAAACACATTATTTATTTTACTATGTAGTAGTCTTATTGCTATTTTAAATTGAATTAATATATATATTTTAAAATCTTCGCAGTGTTAATTTTTAAATGGCTAATATTGATAGATAAAGCCCATACAACAAATGCTCCTTGGAGTTCTCATTAAGAGTATGAAAAAGATGAGACTCAAATGTGGGATTAGTTCCTCATTTTATAATCTATGATTCTATAGTATTTGAGTGCTAGGTATAGAACTTCCAATTATTCACATGTAACAATAAAATAGTGATCTGAATGGGTTAATTTATCTCTTATTACCATCTAAAGCAGATATAACCTAAAAATTTAATCATTTAAAACATTACCTTTTACCAAATATAGAGACTTTTCTTTCAGATGCAGGTTTATTTATACTCAACTTTCCAAAGGCTGGTTTCTCTTTGCTTTAAGAAAAACAGAAAACAACACTTTAAAATAAATACAAGAAATAATCAGCTCAAGAAACTTTTGGAAATATGTTGGAATAAATACCTCCTCCCTATTACTGATAAAATTATTCAGAATCATGAAAAATTTTAGCAGTAACCACAGCTGTTATGATAGGGATGGGCTAAAAGTATAAATTATAGTACTAAAATATTAAGAAGCAGAACAAAAATCTTATCTACATTATGATTTTATCTTAAAATATGTACATTTAGAGATAACAACCTTACAGAAAAAGGCAAAATGTACAAATAGATATATTCAATCACAGGATGATAGTTACTTTTGAGACTTTTTTCTCTTAAAGCTCACTGTTAGAATGTAGTTGCACTTCATATACAATATTTGAATTACAGACAAAAAAACATTGATGATGGTAACCTTTTTTTAAAAATATTTATTTATTTTTTTTAGTTTTCAGCGAGCACAACATCTTTGTATGTGGTGCTGAGGATCGAACCTGGGCCGCACGCATGCCAGGCGAGCGTGCTACTGCTTGAGCCACATCCCCAGCCCAATGGTAACCTTTTCACACCTAATACAATTCAATACCTAAAATCTTTTGGTGTAATGTACAACAAAATATTCTGTTAAAGTATTCAGAAGGAAAATAAATATTTCACATTTCTGAAAGTATAGAAACTCACAGTACGTTAAACCTAAATAATTTAAGAACAGCCCGCAAGTAACTTGTACCTAAGTATTAGAGAAGAATTGATACAACTCTACAGTGGCTTATAGTGTTCTTCTGTCAACTCCAAGAACATCAATTATAGAGGAAAAAAATACAGTTTATATAGCAAGTTCATTTGGGCACTGTTTTCCCTGTGAGTCTTTGAAAAAGTGTTGTTCTGTAGGTTGCTATTACATTTTAGCTTATCATCAGAGCAAATAACATTGCTTTGATTTGATGAAGAACTTTGTTTTAGTTGGAAACATCTCGGTAAATTTAAAGTCACAGCACAAGACCTGCTTAAACAAGAAGCTGTATAATAAAAGAAGATCCCACCATTATGTACAACTATAATGTACCAATTAAAAATATGAAAAACAATTATAAAAGAGGATTTGGGAATTTAAGAAACACTGGTATCAGGCCTAGTGCCTAGTATTGTTGATCCCAAATATTGTATCACTGGGAACAGATAGGATTCACTAACACATTACACAGACTACATCTTTATATTAACTATTTTATAATTTCTTTGCCTAAGACAAAAACAAAAACAAAAACAACAAAACAAAAAACACAGATTAGGACCACAGATGGCAGCACTTACGTTTGAGGAGTATAAAGGCCTTGTTTATTCATGTCCTGAGATCTTAACTCTTGCATAGAGAGGCGGCCGGCACCACCGGTGGAAAATGAACTGCGCTTCATGCTTATGAACTACATTCATGAATTCAGTATTAGAAAAATGTTCCATATTTAGAACAAAAGTAGACTAGGCAATAACTAATATCTTTATCCTCAAATATAAAAGCAACTAGGTTCATCTTCAAGATAATCTTTCCCCTTCTTGTTCCTGTACACCGAGGTCTGCAAAGAATACCTATTTAAATTCATTTTAAAATATTCTACACACAATTTACTAACTGCCCTACCATGCACAAGGGAGTGTGTCAGGTAACACAGGCAATACAAAGAATAATATCTGATCCCTGCCTTCACAAGAATATCCATGGTAGCAAAATTCCTGAAAATTAACCTTGACCACTCATTGTTGTTGGCAAGTCAGAGGCTGAAGAACCACCTCAATTTCCCTTATTCCCCTCAAAACATTTCCTTACTTTTGTTTCAAAGAATGGAATTATTGTGTTTTCTTTTCCCAAAGTCAATATTTCCTGCTTTATGCTTAACCTATTGTTTCACAGTTTATAATCAATCACTGTCCTTCTGATTCCTATGTTCCCTTCAAAAACGATAAGTCATCTATCCACAACATGATCTATAAGCTGCTTCCATTTTCAAAACACATTAGCATCTCATTGTTTTTACATCTACTTAAAAGATTTTCCCCTTGGATATTCAGGATTGACAATATTGTATCCTATCTGAACTCTGCAGCATTAGACACTACCTACTTAGCCTTCTCAGATCCTGCCCTGGCATCCAGGAAATTGTACACTCGTGGTCATCCTATTACTTTTCGGGGCCCACATTCCTCTTTTATACTGATTACACTCTTTCTTTCTTGATTTTGGCTACTTACTTCTTCTCCTTCCACGTACACTTGTTCTATCTATTCCATTTTCCCGCTCTCCTCTATGTCTATTCCAAATCTCCACTTAAAATGTACTCTCAAGATTTAAGATTAAGACTTGGAGACTTCCTCCTTACACAGCCACTAAGATGCTACAATACTCACAACAACAGTTCCTCTCTTGTCCTTCTCTTCACACCCTCTTCCCTCGCTCCAGTCTCTATCCTCTACAGAGTCCCCTAGTTTCTTCCCTCCTTCCCGGAAAAATCGTTGCTAGTTTAAATTTATTGGACTCAGATTCGGCCCTAGGCCTCTCGCGGCAGCAAACACTTAAAGATTGCCCCTTTCTATCACTTTCTCCCTCCAGAATAGTTTTGCACTAACAAAGAACTGAATGTTATTAGTTACCTTTCTTCCAGTTTCCTGACAAGGCTCAGCGGACGAATGGACGAATCTCTGTATTTTGTGTAATTACTCTTCGCTACATACTAATACGCCGCCAAAACAAGAGCTTCTGCCTCCGACCGCCCAGACGGTTTGAATTTTAAAAATCTCCGCCGGGGTTGACGTCATCACGCTTACGTAACGCGTAACGCAATTCGTAGGCGCCGCTCTGCGTCGCGGGAACTCTACGTGCTGATGGCGCCTCTCCGCCTCGCGGGCACTCTGAAGCTTTCTCTACCAGGTCTGGATTGACCATCAAAGTTAGCTCTAAAGACCCAAGGTCCCGTGCTACCAAGGAATAGGCTGAGTGCTCTGGGGCGCCGTGGAAATGTTTTCCGTACAGCAACATGGCGGCGCCCATTGAGTCTTAGATTTTTTTTTTTTTTCCTCTTTCCCCTGAAGGATGTGTCTTTCATGACCGCTATTTTGATGCGCGGTGTCTCCATGAAAGTCTGGGAAGGCGGCGGGCACTTTTCTGAAAAGGGAATGGTGAAGCAGGACGTAGTGGCTGCCGAATGTGGGTGCACTCGGCTCCAGGGATCGTACTGGTGTGGCTGCCTCCAGGATTCTGGCTGGAGATTTGACTGCTCGCCACCGTCTGGCGGTCCTCTAGTGGTGGGTGGCCTGTTAGAAGCAGGAAGAATCCTGGGGGCTGGGGGTGACCGGTTGAGGCGGGTGGATGTGAATCAGAGATGTAGCAGAAGGGCAACAAAAAATACCGTGGATTACCTTGCTAAAATAAGACTTCCTCCTTTACCTGAGTTTAAACCCAAAGATTGGTATTGCCCGATAACTGGAAAGTGGTGGGAAATCTCCGAGCGAAAGTTTGGATAGCCGGGTCTTGTAGTAATTGTATCGTTAACTAGCATGTGATTTTGGGGCATATAGCCTGTTTTGTCCGAGTTTCAGTTTTCTCATCTAAATTTCTAGATCTTACTAGCAACGATCTCCTTCCTCACACATGGTGACTATCAAGGGAGAACCAAGGATCGAAAGGATCCCTATTGCCAATACTATCAGTATTTATGTAAGCTGTATGTCAGGCTTTGTGCACAGCATTTCATGTAGATTATCTCTTTTAATTATATAAGCTGAGACACTATAAAAATGATAACATTGAGGCTCTGTGAGATCAAGTAATTCCCTTTGTTAGAAATTTGAATCTAAATGCTATTGTTGGCTGTACTGTTAACTGCTTATTTCTTATTCCGGGCCCTTTTAAGTTCTCTATTACATTTGATTTATAAAGTTATACCCAGAACTATAAACTCTTTTTTTTTTTTTTTAAAGGAAGTTCTGTAAAACCTAGTTACTGGAGGGGAGGGGCTCAGGCTGATAACAAATCTGACCTTCAGCCTTGCAGTTTTGCTAGGATTTAGTGCGTTTTATGTGCTGTTAAAATTGCATTTGTTTTGACTAGATCAATCTTTTAACCCTATTACTCCATTGATACAGTAGTTAAATAGGGCAATGATACTGGGAGAATGGGCTGATTTACTGTGGCAAATGTAGTTTGAACAAAATGGGCTGACCTACTAACAACTCTTTGAAATTCTGTGACCCTCCTCAAGTAGTTATCTAATTAAAAAAGAATGTATTTACTTAGGTAACTAGTATTCTTTCATTTAACAGTGTACTTTCATCTTTTAAGGAATTCAGTGACTTCCTTACATGTGGACATTGTGGCTAGATTCAAGGACCAAGCAAGAAATTTGTGTAAGGCACAGGAAGAAGGAAGATCAAATTGGAATTCCAGATAACATCAAGTTAAAACCTCTTTGGACAAGCTGGCTGAAAAATTTGAATGATCAGCTCTGAAATTAAAAGATTTTATTAAACCATTGCATTTTTTCTTAAGAGCTGCTATATGTTTTAACATATCATGAATGCTTAAATTTGTTTTTTACGCACGTGTCCAGTTTGTATACTTGCATATCAGGTCTGTGTATATGAAGTTTATATTTATTGAAGTATAGGATATTTAAGAAGTTGATCTTCAAAGTTTTGTTTTACTTTTAATTACTAATTTCCAAACTTTTTAAAAGAAAAGAATGTCTGTGGTACACCAGTTGGTACCTGGGTGGTTATTGGATCATCTTTCTTTCATTAATAAGATAAATTATCAACTTTACCAGCATCCTAAGCCTTGTTGCAATAAAAATGAGTCCACTTCTTCTGTTCACTTGGATTGTCTTCAAAAGGATTCTGCATCTTCTTTTGGAGCCTCTGCTCCACTTATTGCTCCTGACTCTATCACTAAGCCAGAAAATGAGGATTCAAGAAATTGTGAAATTCCCCCACAAAAATATGTTTTTAGATCTGAACTATTTAATGTCACCAAACCTTATATAACTCCAGCTGTTCACAAAGAATGTCAACAAAGTAATGAAAAAGAAGATCTATTGAATGGTGTTAAAAAGGAAATCTCCAGTTCTATTATTGGAAAGGTAGAGTTTTAAGAAATATTTATTTTTCTACAGAAAACCCCAATTTTTTATTTTAGTATCTCAAATACCTGTGATTTATTAGGTATAAGGAAGAATCAATAAAGCATAAAAAGGATTTAGCATATCCTAATTTTTAACTTTCCTAACATTCTACCATTCTAGAAGACCAAATTGCACATTTCAAAAGTAAGCAAAATGGGCTTGAAAGTGAGTGTTCTATACATGAATGCTCTGTAAACGGTAAGCTATGGGAATATATTCATTACTCATCCAACAAATGTTTGAGCTTTTTCTATGTGCTATTGTATATAGTGTGGTAAAACAAGAAAAACAGTCCATCCCTCTTGTACCTTATAATTTACTGGAAAAGAATGAAATAGGAAAGCATGTTGAAAATTAGAATAAGGAAAGTAATAAATATAACTTATTACATTATTATAGGTACCTGAAGTAGAAGTTTTGTTATTATGATTTTTTTGTATTGATCGTCTGTGTCAGACACAGAAAAGGAAATATATAGTATTGTCAGATCTCAATACAATAGGAATGTGAGTAATATATCTACTTTTACTAATTCAGACAAATGAACATTTATGAGGGACTTTGCAGTTTAGAGTAAAGACATTACTTTGTAATTTTTAGTCTTTTATGTGGGGCGTGTTCCTCATTTACTATGGAAGATATAGATGAACATATGTAATGAATGTTATCAAGACCAGAAATAAGGTATGCTAAAGCAAATTATATAATATGTACATATTATATAATTATGTGAAAATATATGTTTTATATATTAAAATATATAATAATATAAAAGCACATTTTATAAAATGTATAATATATAAACTTTTTAAAGTCCATTTATTTATTCAGGTAACAAACATTTGTTTGCCTTCCAGGAGTTTGGCACCATGTAAGCACTAGGATTTTAGCAGTAAAAAGTAGATTTTGCTCTGTGTTGCATGATCTTACGTGTTCTTTTCTATGGAGTGTTAGATATACAATGGTGTAAATATATTTGATTTGTACCTAACTCTCTGATTAATCATAAAGAACTATTAAAAGTTCAGTGGAGAGTAGGGCATCCTACAGTAACCAGCTACTTGGGATGCTAAGATAGGAGAATCACTTGACCCTAGGAGTTTGAGACCAGCTTGATCAACATTGTGAGACCTTATCTCAAAAAGAAAAAAGTACAGTGAAACAGTATAATTTCCTTTGATGACAGTACATGGATAGTGCCTCTCAGAAATGAAGACAGTTGAGAATAATTATTATGTATTATATATCATATGTATTAACTGATAGATTATAGTGATAATTGTTCATGCTGAATCATACTTCTGTTTCATGGTTGCTGGAATTATGCTCTTATCATGTGGAACTAGGTCTTATTAATAGCAGATAAGACTGCTGTGACATTTTACATACACACACACACACACCCCACCGCCCCCCTCCCCCCGTTTTTTTTTTTTTTTGAACTTTGGGAAAGCTTACCTCCTTAGTTCATACCCCTTTGCATTGATTTTGACCTCAATAGAAATTATTTCCTCTTGAAGACTGAGATATACAAATATACAATATAGAGTGTGATAAAGAGAAAAGAAATATTAAAATATTTTAAAATATCAATATTGTAATAGATAGCAAATAACTTTGTCATTTATCTGCTTTTCAGAAGCGTAAAAGATGTGTTGTTTTCAATCAAGGTGAATTGGATGCTATGGCATACCATACAAAGGTAGGTATAAAATGTTCATTGATTACATGGGAAGATGCATATGAAGTAATATAAAATAAATGGGTTACATAAAGAAGGATGTTCTTAAAAATTGTTTTGATCAGAGTTAGAAGTTAATAGTGTCTTATTATTACTTTTTTAGTGTAAAATGGTTTAAATCAGTTTTTATCGATACTTCATATGCTTCTATTAGTTTAAACATGTAAACTTATGTAAACTTGTGCTCTTTTAGAAACTATAAAGGCATAGGAAAAAAATATACTGATGTAGTGACAGAAGAAAGCATGAGTAATATGAAGGGTATATTTCTCGAATTTAAACAATGCTGGGCTGGGATTGTGGCTCAGTGGTAGAGCACTTGCCTAGCATGTGTGAGGCACTGGATTCGATCCTCATTACCACGTAAAAATAAATAAATAAAATAAAGATATTGTGTTCATCTGCAACTAAAAAACATTTTAAAAAGTGCATAAATATTTTATACTTGACTGTGGAGTGCCTTTAACTGAAATTAATTCAGTTGAAATTCAGCTTGGGAGGGATCATAATTCCAGTTTTGTACATGTTGAATTAATGTTGATGGTAGGACACTGTATTTTTCTCTTTTTGATTGTGAAAGAATATATCAAAAATAAAATTTACAAGTTCAGATCTCCAAAGCACAGTGGGCATTTCATTGTTTAGAAAATTATTTTAGGGCTGGGTTGAGCTGGTGGGTGGTAGAACATTTTCGGCATGCTTGTGTTTGATCTCTAGCACCACACAAACAAAAAATAATAATGTTGGGCTGGGGATGTGGCTCAAGCGGTAGCGCACTCGCCTGGCATGCGTGCCGCCCAGGTTCGATCCTCAGCACCACATACAAACAAAGATATTGTGTCCGCTGATAACTAAAAAAAATAAATATTAAAATTCTCTCTCTCTCTCTCTCTCTCTCTCTCTCTCTTTAAAAATAATAATGTCAATGTCCTTTTAATGTAATTTAAACAAATTCTCTTACAGATCAGAGAGCTGATTTTGGATGGATCTTTAAAATTAATCCAAGAAGGTCTCAAAAGTGGTTTTCTGTATCCACTATTTGAAAACCAGGACAAGTGTAATGAACCCATTACTTTACCACTTGATACCTGCAATTTGTCAGGATTATGTGAAATGGCAAAGCATTTACCTTCTATGAATGAAATGGAACTTCAGACATTACAATTGAGAGAAGATGATATGACTGTTACAGAGCAGGATTTATTTTCACGGGTTGTTGAAAATAACTCTAGTTTTACAAAAATGATTACTTTAATGGGACAGAAATACCTCTTGCCACCAAAGTGCAGTTTTCTTTTATCTGACATTTCTTGTATACAACCACTTCTGAACTGTAAGTAATTATTTTGTTTATTATTAGAAAAAGATAATTTTTCTGTGACCTCAGAAGTTAAAAGCTAGTCTGAATTTTGAACAAGGGCCTACATTATGATGATAGGGTAAACACCTTTCCCAGTATAATTTTTCTTTGAAATTGAATTTACACCAGATGTGGTGGTACATGCCTGTAATCCCATCTACTTGGAAGACTGAGGCAGGAGGATTCCAAGGTCAAGGCTAGCCTCAGCAATTTAGTGAGATTCTGTCCCAAAATAAAAAACAAAAAATTCTGGGGGTGAGGCTCAGTGGTAGATTGCCCCTGAGTTCTATTCCTAGTATCACAAAGTCAATTTAAATGTGCTGATTTTTGCTTTTTCTTTTAAATTTATATTCTTATTATGACCAAAGGGTCAGAAACTATCCCTAAGAGAGCAAATATAATTAGTTTTCAGTACTTAGGAATCCAGAATACAGTTGTATTTTAACTATATTACTTTCTTTAACATTTCTTCACAGCTAAATAGAAATGCTTCAGTTATGAATATTCCCAGATCATTCCTAGTCTTTTAGGCTAAGCTAATGTTCAAGTGTATGTCTAAAATTTATTGAGACATTTTCCTGTACAAAGCTAAAAAATTTAAATATGGAATTCCATAGTCACAGAGACGTGTATTTGAATTAGATTCTGAATTTTAGCTGAGTCATTGGGCTATTCACTTCATAAAGCTGAGCCTTAATTTCCTAATCTATAAATTGGGTATAGTATTTACTTGTGAGGGTCATTTTGAGTATTAAATGAAATAATCTGTATCATATTCTTAGTTCAGTGTTTTTAGTAAGTTGTAACTTTTAATCAGATAAAGGTGGTACATAAGAGGTATATTGATTAAATTGAATTTAATCATGTGTTTATTGTTATGTTGATGTTTTATAGCAAGATTTTATCAAGCAACTCCAACATAGTTTATTAATGAAAAGTTTCTTTTAATTGCTCTCCGGCCATCTTACTTGAAAGTGGTTATCTATGTAGCAGTGTCATAAATTCTTTAAGAGTAAATGACAAGGTAACAAATTAATGAGAAAATCATGCTACTTTGAACATTTTTTCCCATTCTTTTTTAGTCTTTGTTACTCTAATATTTATTGTAAATGTACCCTTTTATTACTTATGAGATTTTAGGTTTACAAAAATATATTTATAAAAGGGGGGAAAGAGAGCGTTCCTCCTTACGGTAAAATTACAATTAATTAATGTGGATTGAATGCTGGAACTAGAAATTTCTATTTGACAAATACCATAATAATAATTGGATGTCAAGAGAATGGGTGAAAAGATGAAACACAGGATGTTTTCACGATCTTAAAGTATGTCCCCACAAGATACTTGTCTATTACAAGGGAAAAACTGGAGAAGTCTGGCAAAAATACTTTAATCTAGTTATGTAAAGTAATATTGGTAAGCCATTTTCACATCCTATAACACATATTTTTCTGATAAGGTGCTGAGGCATTACTTTGATGGTACTCTTGCCGAATATAAATAACCTAAATTTAATTATGAGGAAATACCAAACCCAAATTGAGGGACATTCTATAAAATAACTGGCCTCTATCCTTTAAAAATGTCAAGGTCATAAAAGACTTAAGAAAGAATTTTGCTGGATTGGAGGATATTTAGGAGACATGGTAATTAAATGCAGTGCATGATCCTGGTTTTGATTTTGGACAAGGAAAAAAGAAATTAGTAGATAAATGGGAAAATTTTATTATGGTCAGTATATCAAATATAAGACTGAAATTTCAAAATAAAAAATTAAAAAATGTAAAGTAAAAAAAGTCACCTTAATTTGAAAGGAACATATTCATGTGGTTGCCAAGATTTATGGGGAATTTACAAATTATTAGCATCCAGCTTAGTGAGCTGTAGTCATCTGTAGGTATTGTCTGTAAAAAGCAGAAGTGAGCTAGGTGTGGTGTTGCGTGCCTATAATACCAGCAACTTTGGAGGCTGAAGTAAAAGGATCCTAAGTTCAAGGTCAGTCTGAGCAACTTAGTGAGAACCTTGTTTCAAAAATAAGTAAGTATGGGCTGGAGTTGTGGCTCAGCTTTAGAGCGCTTGCCTAGCATGTGCAAGGCCCTGGGTTTGATGCTCAGCACCACATAAAAATAAATAAAATAAAGGTATTGTGTCCAACTACAACTAAAAAAGAAATGTTTAAAAAAATAAGTAAAGGGCTGGGGATGTGGCTCAAGCGGTAGCGCGCTTGCCTGGCGTGCCTGCAGCCTGGGTTTGATCCTCAGCACCACATACAAATAAAGATATTGTGTCTGCTGAAAACTAAAAAATAAATATTAAAATAAGTAAAAAAGGGAGGTATAGCTCAGTGGTATAGCACCCATGGGTTCAATCCCCAGTACTGCAAAAACAAAATAGTAGTGGGAGAAATTATATTAAAATCTGAGATCCTAAATTATAAGGGGAATACTAATTTTTAAAGATAAATTAGTATATTTGAATAAATGCTATAAACCTTTTTTTGCATTCCGTCGTATTTGTGTTATTAATGAAAGTACATTGTTAGTTTTTATTTTTTTGGGGTATTGGAAATGAACTCAGGGCCTCATATATGCTTAATTAATGTCTTCTTTCACTGAGCTGCATCTTTAAAGTACTCATATTCAGAGGGTTCTGAAATTGTCTTTGATTTCAGGTAGGAAAACATTTGATGTAATTGTGATAGATCCACCATGGCAGAATAAATCAGTTAAAAGAAGTAATAGGTAAGTGGAAATGAATTTTCTACTAGATATGCTTCCTAAAAACTATAGTCCTGGGCTGGGGTTGTGGCTCAGTGGTAGAGCACTCACCTAGCACAAGTGAGGCCCTGGGTTTGATCCTCAGCATCACATAAAATAAATAAATAAATAAAGGTATTGTGACCAACTATAACTAAAAAATAAATATTAAAAAAAAAAAACTATATGGGCTGGGTTGTGGCTCAGCGGTAGATCACTCGCCTCGCATGTGTGAGACCCTGGGTTCTATCCTCAACACCACATAAAAATAAATGAACAAAATAAAGATATTGTGTCCATGTATAACTACAAAAATATTAAAAAACTATAGTCCTTTTTACATTCTAATTTAATATACTATAAACATTATGATACAGGTTACCTGTAACTACTAAAATGCTTTAAGTAATTTTTAAGTTTTAATTCCTTAATTAGATGATTCTCTTGAACTGCACTGGAATGTTAAGAGTAATGTATTTTGCTGAGTGTGGTGGTGCATACCTGAAATCCCAGTCACTCAGAGACTGAGGGAGGAGGATAGTAAGGTCAAGACCAGCCTCAGCAATTTAGCAAGATCCTAAACAACTTAGTGAGACCCTATTTCAAAATAAAAAATAAAAAGGGTTGGGGATGTGGCTCAGTGGCAAAATGCCCCTGGATTCAATCCCTGTTACCAAGAGATAAAACAAACAAAAAATATATATAATTTTTACTTGTTATAAGGCTACTGCCTAAACCATTCAGGATTATTTCTATAACCCTGGGCAGTATTGTCAAAGGATGAAAACTTTGCCTTCTTTTGTATCTGATTCTAAAATTTAGAAATATGTGCATAATATTTCCAATTTTCCTCAATAACCTGCTATGAATGAATTTTTCTTATTGATTCTTATATTTGTTTATATTTTTAATTTAATTTATGATGCATTTTAAGTTTTTGTTTCTCTTGTGATGGTAAGTTCAGTTAGTTACTAAGACAAGCTTTCCTTTTAGTAGTGTTTTAAAAACTTTTAAGAATTTTTCCCTTTAGTTCTAGTGAATGTATTCACTTGTGTTTCCTCCTACTCTTCAGTTTTCTTGATTAAACAATTCCTAGTTTGACTTAAATTTTATCTGAAATTTCTTATTTTCCATAGTTATCTTCCCTTCCTCATGCTTTTTGTTTATGAACTGTGTGAACAGGATATTTTTCTTTTAAAGGTGCAAGACACAGGGCTGGAGTTGTGGCTCAGTGCTAGACCGCTTGCCTAGCCCTGGGTTCGATCCTCAGCACCACAAAAAATAAATAAATAAAATAAAGGTATTGTGTCCATCTACAACTAAAAAAAAAAAAGATGCAAGGCAAAGAATTTTTGTGACTTTTTTATTTTAGAACTATTGATCGATGATTCCTGACATTGTACAGTTGCCTTGCATTAGAGCTAGATTCCAGTGTTCATTGTATTTGCAGTTGGGAGGCCAGTTAGCTTTTTTCAGAGAAGAAAAAGCAGTAGAAGCCTTATTGGAGCTGACTGAGGAGTAAAAGGAGGAAGAGTGGAAAGACTAAGTGAAAATCAGTTTTTAGCTTAAACAGAAGGAGATTGAATTAAGGGAATTTATTTTTTCTTTACTCCATCCTTCCTTTCTCACTTCCCCCCTTCTCTTTCCTTTGCTTTTCTTCCTCTCTTTGGCTTCCCTCTTCTCTCTGCTTTCTTCTTTTTAAATTGAATAATATAAGCATATTTATAGATTAGTAGTAAAGAATTAGTAGAGAGATTGAAATACAGAAGGAGGGGATATCTGGCCTGACAAGATACTAAAATATGGGAATAAGTGAACCCATCTGGAGGGATAAACTTTCATAAGTGAAGTCATTCTATAGAAATAGATAAATAAAGGCATAAAAAGGAAGGGAGAGAGGATTGGGCAGTTGAAGGAACCTAAAGATTTTTATTTTTATTGTTATATGAATTAGCTTCATCTGCCAAGAGTAAGTTTTGACAAATCTGAAAAGTGTTGGGGGTCTGGAGTCCTTGATGAAGGATAGTTAGTAAAATTACGAATAGTTTTGAGAAACTGAGAATTTTAGTGACCCAATTTCTATATTTGTCTTTATATGATTTTCCCTGTATGAAAAAATTGAATTACAAGGTGGTATAGAGTTAAGATAGAAGGTTTGCAGGAACTGTGAGGTTGAAGGGTAGAGTGGGTGGGGATGGGAGTTGAGGTTACTAGAGAAAAGGTAATGAAGTGATTGGTAGTCTGTGGAAGATGAAGTATGGCCAGGAAGAAACTGAAAGGGGAGGAATAGGGCACTGGATTCTTTGATTAAGGTTAAAGAATAGATAAATGATAGGAGGCAAGAGATTAATGTGATTGGTTTCAGAGATGAAGCAAATGTCATGGTAAAGTCCAGGTTATTGCATCACAGTAGACTACTGAAGTAAGGTGAATACAATTCTGTTTGTTTAGATAAAAAGTATAGTTGAGGCATGTACATGATATGGGCTATGCTTTGAAATTGTCTTGGTGAGGTAGAAGGATCTCAGAGCTTAAGTCATCACTGAATATGGAGAGTGAGGATGAAATGGATTCAGTAAGGAGCGTAAGTGTAGCAGAGCTGGATAGCATGTGTCTCAAAGAGAAGGACATTTTATGCAAAGATGGATGTGATAGGGGCTAGAAGTAGCCATGGAATTAGGATACTGATTTTTCCCCTCCTGTTGCATGTGTTGGATGTTGCAAAAGGGGGCATATTCAGTTGATTGGGTATCATACAGCTAGTAGTGTTCTGTCAATATAAACTAGACTTTCTACTTTTAATGGCTAGTAGGTTCAAGACAATGGATTCCTTTTAAAATGAAAGTCTGAGGGCTTCAGAGAGCTCAGTGGAATTGATTGGAAAGGAAGAAAGAAACGGGATGATGGATTGGGGGTTGAAAATGTAGTGGAAAGGAGATGAAGTTGTGTGAGAAGATAGGTGACTTGAGGGGTCAGCATTTTGTGCATGGCTTTTGGGTTATATTATGTGATTGGAAATGATTAAAAAACAATACAGTCTGGCAATTTTGTCAAAGAAAAATGAAGTCAGTTTTTACTTTTGGGTAATAATATGCCCACCAGGTGGCACTCTAGCTTCATATTTAGCTACACAAATAAATAGCTAGAATAGGCTTGTAATGGGGCCAATGTTATCTAAGTCTTTCCCTGCTTTTCTTTTTTGCTGTAAATTTTGGTCATATTTTTTTCTGTGTATTTTTAGGTACAGTTATTTATCACCACTGCAAATAAAGCAAATACCTATTCCGAAACTGGCTGCTCCAAATTGTCTTGTTGTTACTTGGGTGACCAACAGACAGAAGCACCTACGTTTTATTAAGGAAGAACTTTATCCTTCTTGGTCTGTGGAGATAATTGCTGAATGGCATTGGGTAAAAGTAAGTTAAGAAGTTAATTTATTTGTTAATATAGTGTGACGTACAGGTCACATAAAGATAATACCTACTTTTTAATGCTTAACATCTCACTGTTGTGCTACTTCAACAGGATCTAATGACAACTTATGCTTTGCAGCTTAAAAACACCTATATCTGCCTATTCTCAATGCTTTTACCATGTCTTTTTTTGGTGTGTCTTTTTAAAAAACTTAATTAATTAATTTGTATTTGTTCTTTTAGAGTCTCTGTCTTTTTATAGTAGAGTCCCAAATTGCTGGCCTTGGGAAGTCAGTCAGGGAGATGGCAGAATGAAGCTTTTTAAAAAAACATTATTGGTATATTATAATTATACACAATAGTGGGATTCATTGTTACATATTTTTACATGTGCACAATATAACAATATAATTTGGTCAATATGCAGAACAAAAAAATTTAAAAGCTCTGATATCTCTTGTTTAAAGAACAACAAACAAGAAATTTGGAAATCTATCACCAAACATAAAGAGTGTTGCCCTTCCTCTTCTTCTACTTACTTACCCACAATTTCAGTTATGTTTTGTGTCATCTCCCTCTATCTGCTGTTCTATATTGTTTCTGGGTATGAGAGCAGAAAATAGCAAAGATAACCATTATAATGAGAATGAGAGGATCTGTAATGAAGAAAATTAAAAGTGAAAACTAAATTTTAACTTAGGTTCTTAGTGTCTTACATACTACTGAGTCTATTTTATTTTTTTTGGTACAGGGATTGAATCCAGGAGTGCTTAACCCCTGAGCTACATTCCCAGCCCATATATGTGTGTGTGAGTATGTATACACATACATATGTATATACGTACACATATATATATATATACACACACACACACATATATATACACACATATATATGTATGTGTGTGTATATATGTGTGTGTGTGTGTGTGTATGTGTGTACATATGTATATATATATGCACATGTATGTATATATGTATATGTATATATGTGTGTATGTACATATGTATATATGTATGTATGTGTATGTATGTATGTATTTGGTACTGAGGCTTGAACCCAGGGGTGCCTTTTTTATATTTTAGAGATAGGGTCTTGCTCAGTTGCTAAGTGCCTCACTAATCTGCTGAGGCTGGCTCTGAACTTGCAATCTTCCTGCCTCAGCCTCCTGAATTACAAGAATTATGGGCGTGTAGCACTGTGCCTGGCCTGAGCCTATTTTTAAAAGAAATGGTTCCATCTTATTGGTTGAATGATCTTTAATATTTTGCTACATGCTACACAAATACAAATAAAAAATGTAGAAAGAGTAATGTTTTAATTCAGAGTTCATTGGATATACTTTTAAAAATAGATTGACTATGAATTCCATAAAAGCCCTCCTGACAAAAAAGATAAGCTAAGTTATAACCAATTCAATGTTTATTATTAATATAGCTAGTATATTATTTTAGACCCAGTAGAGTTGCATTTTTTTTAAAAAAAATATTTTCTTAGTTGTCAATAGGTGCTGAGAATCGAACCCAGTGCCTCATGCTAGGCAAGAGCTACAACACCAGCCCTGGAGTTGCATTTTTTATGGGCTTTCTTGGTCAATTGAAATATCTTCTAAAAGCTGTGTACATTGACTATTTGTACCTACCAATTTTATAAGAATTGGTAAAACAAATATTTAGTTGTATTTTTGCTCTCATGACATAACTTTGGTTGAACTGATAAAGAACCATGATGGGAATGTAACATCCCTTTCCACCCAGCACATTATGATAGTTTTTCTCCTCCCTCTTCTTCTTCTTTACTCCCTCCTCCTTCTCATCTTTCTTCTACCTCTTCCTCCTCTTCCTTCTATCCCTGCCGCATCTTTCTTCTCCTCAGGGCCTTGCTCATGCTAAGCAAATGCCCTACCACTGAGCTATATCCCTGGCCCTAATACTTTTTTAAAAAATTTTTTATTTTAATTTGTTATATATGATAGCAGAATGCATTACAATTCATATTACACATATAGAGAACAGATTTTCATATCTCTGGTTGTATACAAAGTGTATTTACACCATTTATGTCTTCATACATGAACTTAGGGTAATGATGTCCATCTCATTCCACCATTGTTTTTACACCCCTTGTCACCTCCTTTCTCCTCCTACCCCTTTGCCCTATCTAGAGTTCACTAATCTTTCCATGCTCTCCCTCCCAACCCCACTGTGATTCAGCTTCCTTATATCAGAGAAAACATTCGGCATTTGTTTTTTGGGGATTGGCTAACTTCACTTAGCATTATCTTCTCCACCTCCATCTATTTACCTGCAAATGCCATGATTTTATTCTTTTATTGCTGATTAATATTCCACTGTGTAAATATACTACATTTTATTTATCCATTCATCTACTGAAGGGCATCTAGTTTGGTTTCACAGTTTAGCTATTGTGAATTATGCTGCTATAAACACTGATGTGGCTGTGTTCCTGTAGTGTGCTTTTTAAAAATTCTTTGGGTATAGACCCAGGAGTGGGACAGCTGGGTCACATGGTGGTTCCATTCTCAGTTTTTCAAGGAATCTCCATACTACTTTCCAGATTGGCTGCAGCAATTTGCAGTCTCACCAGCAGTGTATGAGTATGCCTTTTTCCACACATTCTTGCCAACACTTATGATTTGTGTTCTTAATAGTTGTTGTTCTGACTGGAGTGAGGTGAAATCTTAGAATAGTTTTGATTTGCATTTCTCTAATTGCTAGAGATGTTGAACATGTTTTCATATATTTGTTGATTGATTGTATATCACCTTCTGAAAAGTATCTGTTCAGTTCCTTGGTCTATTTATTAATTGGATTATTTGTTTTTTTAGTGTTTAGCTTTTTGAGTTCTTTGTGTACCCTAGAGATCAGTGCTCTTTCTTTTGCTGCGAAGCAGCTTTTTAGTTTGAATCTCTTATTTATTAATTCTTGATTTTAATTCTTATGCTATAGGAGTCTTATTAAGGAAGTAGGGGCTTAAACCTATATGATGGAGATTTGGGCCTACTTTTTCTTCTATTAGTCACAGGGTCTCAGGTTTAATGAGTTTAGTGTATGGTGAGAGATAGGGGTTTAATTTCATTTTGTTGCATATGGATTTCCAGTTTTCCCAGCACCATTTGTTGAAGAGGCTATCTTTCTCCAATGTAAGTTTTTGGCACCTTTGTCTAACATAAGATAACTGTAATTATATGGGTTAGTCTCTGTGTCCTCTATTCTGTACCATTGGTCTACCAGTCTATTTTGGTGCCAATACCATGCTGTTTTTTGTTACTATTGCTCTGTAGTATAGTTTAAGATCTGGTATAGTGATGCCACCTGCTTCACTCTTCTTGCTAAGGATTGCTTTAGCTATTATGGGGCTCTTATTTTTCCAGATGAATTTCATGACTGCTTTTTCTATTTCTCTGAGGAATGTCATTGGGATTTTGATTGGAATTGCATTAAATCTGTATAATGCTTTTGGAAGTATGGTTATTTTGACAATATTAATTCTGCTTATCCAAGAACAAGGGAGGTCTTTCCATCTTCTAAGATCTTCTTTAATTTATTTCTTTAGCGTTCTGTAGTTTTTGTTGTAAAGGTCTTTCACTTCTTTTGTTAGGTTGATTCCAAAGTATTTTTTTTTTTTTTTGAGGCTATTGTAAATGGGGTAGTTTTCCTTATTTCCCTTTCAGAGTATTTGTCACTGATATACAGAAATGCCTTTGATATATGGGTGTTGATTTTGTGTCCTGCTAGTTTGCTGAATTCATTTACTAGTTCTAGAAGTTTTCTGGTGAAATGTTTTGGGGTTTCTAGGTATAGAATCATATTGTCTGCAAATAGTGCTAATTGAGTTCTTCTTTTCCTATCTGTATCCCTTTAAGTTCTTTCTTCTAATTGCTCTGACCAGTTTTTCAAGAACTATGTTAAATAGAAGTGGTGAGAGGGGACATCCCTGTCTTGTTTTTAGAGGGAATGCTTTCAATTTTTCTCCATTTAGAATGATGTTGGCTTGGGGCTTAGCATAGATAGCTTTTACAATGTTGAGATATATTCCTGTTTTCCCTAGTTTTTCTAGCATTTTGAACATAAAGGGGTGCTGTATTTTATCGAATGCTTTTTCTGCATCTATTGTGATGATCATGTTGTTCTTATCTTTAAGTCTATTGATGTGATGAATTACATTTATTGATTTCCTTATGTTGAACTAACCTCGCATCCCTGGGATGAATCCCATTTGATCGTGGTGCACTCATTTTGATATGTTTTTGTATTCGATATGCCAGAATTTTATTGAGAATTTTTGCATCTATGTTCATTAGAGATATTGGTCTGAAGTTTTTTTCTTTGATGTGTCTTTGTCTGGTTTTGGAATTAGGGTGATATTAGCCTCATAGAATGAGTTAGGAAGTGTTCTCTCTTTTTCTATATCCTGAAATAAATTGAAGAGTATTAGTATTAGTTCTTCTTTAAAGGTCTTGTAGAACCCTGCTCTGTATCCCTTTGGTCATGGGCTTTTCTTGGTTGGTAGGTTTCTGATGACGTCCTCTATTTACTTGCTTGAAATTGATCTGGTTAAATTGTGTATATCATCCTGATTCAACATATGACTCTAGAAATTTGTGAATGCCATCAATACTTTCTATTTTATTGGAGTACAAGCTTTCAAAATAATTTCTGATTATCTTCTGTATTTCTGTAGTGTCTGTTGTGATATTTCCTTTTTTCTCACGTATGTTAGTAATTTCAGTTTTCTCTCTTCTTCTCTTTGTTAGCATGGTAAGGGTTTGTCAATTTTATTTTTTCAAAGAACCAACTTTTTGTTTTGTCAATTTTTTCAATTGTTTCTTTTGTTTCAATTTCATTGAATTCAGCTCTGATTTAATTATTTCCTGTCTTCTACTGCTTTTGGTGTTGATTCGTTCTTCTTTTTCTAGGGCTTTGAGATGTAATGTTAGGTCATTTATTTGTTGACTTTTTCTTCTTTGAAGGAGTGAACTCCATGCAATGAACTTTGCTCTGGGTACTGCCTTCATAGTGTCCCAGAGATTTTGATACATTGTATCTGTGTTCTCATTCACCTCTAAGAATTTTTTAATCTTCTCCTTGATGTCTTTTGCAACCCATTGTTCATTCAGTAGCATATTATTTAGTCTCCAGGTGTTGGAGTAGTTTTTTTTTAAATTTTATCATTGATTTCTAATTTCATCCCATTATGATCTGATAGAATACAGGGTAGTATCTCTACTTTTTTATATTTGCTAAGAATTGCTCTGTGGCATAATATATGGTCTATTTTAGAGAAGGATCCATGGGCTGTTGAGAAGAAAGTGTATTCGTTCATTGAAGGATGAAATATTCTGTATATGTCAGTTAAGTCTAAGTTATTGATTGTATTATTGAGTTCTGCAGTTTCTTTGTTTAGCTTTTGTTTGGAAGATGTATCCAGTGGTGAAAGAGGTGGGTTAAAGTCACCCGGAATTATTGTGTTGTGATCTATTTGACTCTTAAACTTGACAAGAGTTTGTTTGATGAACGTAGATGTCCATTGTTTGGGGCATATAAATTTATAATTGTTGATGACTGGTTCCTTTAAGCAGTATGAAATATCCTTCTTTATCCCTTTTGATTAACTTTGACTTAAAGTCTACTTTATTTGATATGAGAATGGAAACTCCTGCTTGCTTACGCTGTCCATGTGAGTGGTATGATTTTTCCCAACCCTTCACCTTCAGTTTGTGGATGTCTTGTCTTATGAGATGAGTCTCATGGAGGCAGCATATTATTGGGTCTTTTTTAAAATCCAATCTGACAGACTATGTCTTTGATTGGTGAATTTAGGTGATTAACATTCAGGGTTATTATTGAGACATGATTTGTATTCCCACCCATTTTTGTTTATTTTTGGTATTTAACTTAACTTGGTTTCTCCTTTGATTAGTTTTTCCTCTAGTGTAATTCCTCCCTTTCCTGATTTTCATTGTTGTTTTTCATTTCCTTTTCATGGCATATTTTGCCAAGGATGTCCTGTAGTGCAGACTTTCAAGTTGTACATTCTTTTAACTTTTGTTTATCATGGAAGGTTTTTATTTCATCATCAAATCTAAAGCTTAATTTTGCTAGATACAAGATTTTTGGTTGGCATCCATTTTCTTTCAGAGCTTTATATTTGTTGATATGTTTCAGGGTCTGGGTTGAAAAATTTGCACGTAATCTAATTGGTTTCCCCCATATGTAATCTGATTCCTTTCTCTTTTGGCTTTTAATATTCTCTCCTTATGCTGCATGTTAGGTATTTTCATTATAATGTCCCTTGGTGTGGATCTGTTGTGATTTTGTATATTTGGCATCCTGTACGCCTCCTGAATTTGGTTTTCCAATTCATTCTTCATGTTTGGAATTTTTTCTTATATTATTTCATTTATAATTGTTGATGACTGGTTCCTTTAAGCAGTATGAAATATCATTTCTTTGGTTTGGAACTCTTTGCTTCCTTTATCCCAATAACTCTTAAATTTGGTCTTTTCATGCCATTCCATATTTTTTGAATGTTCTACTCATGGTTTCTTATCATTTTTACTGTGTGGTCTACATTCTTTCCAAGATGATATGTCTGAGGTCCTGTCTTCCAAGTGGTCTAATCTGTTGGTGATGCTTTCAATTGAACTTTAAATTTGGTTTATTGTTTCTTTCATTTCAAGGATTTCTGGTTTTTTTTTTTTTGGGACCTCTATCTCCCTATTGAAGTAATCTTTGCTTCCTGTATTTGTTTTTTTTAATTGATTAATTAATTTTAATTAGGTGTATTGATGACAGCAGAATGTATTTTGATTCATTGTACACAATTGCAGCACAACTTTTCATTTCTCTGTAGCAGACATACATGTACCTGGGGTAATGATGTTCATCACATTCTACCATCTTTCCTGCCCCCATTACCCCC